>NW_016107395.1:2324578-2363667 GCF_001604975.1 Cebus imitator
GGTTCAGGCAATTCTCCTGCCTCAGCCTCCTGAGTAGCTGGGATTACAGGCATGCACCACCATGCCCAGCTAATTTTTTGTATTTTTAGTAGAGACGGGGTTTCACCATGTTGACCAGGATGGTCTCGATCTCTTGACCTCATGATCCACCCGCCTCGGCCTCCCAAAGTGCTGGGATTACAGGCTTGAGCCACCGCGCCCGGCCCATATCAGAAATTTTTAAAACAAAGATTCTTAGTCCTTACACTTGGAAGCTTTGTCTCAGTAGTTCTGGATTACAGACTAGATCTTTTATTGAGTATTTCTATGTATTTGTGAGTTTTACGAAATTTCTCTTGATTTCTGGTTCTGTTCAAAAAAGATATTTGATATGATTTTAATCTTCCTAAATTAGTTACGACAAATTTTGTGACATATATGTAATTATATGTGATCTATCCTGGAGAATGTTCCTTGTGTGCTTAAGAAGAATGTGTATTCTGCTGCTATTGCAAGGAACGTCCTGTACATGTCTGTTAAGTCCATTTGGTCTAAGGTGTAGTCTAAGGCTGGTGTTTCCTTATTGATTTTTCTATCTGGATGATCTGTCAATTGCTGAAAGTGGAGTATAACAATGTCTTACCATTATTGTTGTGTTACAGTCTATCTCTTCCTTCAGCTCTATTACTGTTTATATATGTAGATGCTTTTATGTGGATGTGTACATATTTATATTTGTTATATCCTTTAGCTAAAATTCTTTTTTTTTTTTTTTTTGAGACAGAGTTTCACTCTTGTTGCCCAGGCTGGAGTGCAATGACACCATCTTGGCTCACCACAACCTTCACCTCCCTGGTTCAAGCAATTCTCCTGCCTCAGCCTCATGAGTAGCTGGGATCACAGACATGGGCCACCACACCTGGTTAATTTTGCATTTTTAGTAGAGACAGGGTTTCTCCATGTTGGTCAGGCTGGTCTCAAACTCCCAACCTCAGGTGATCCGCCCACCTTGGCCTCCCAAAGTGCTGGGATTACAGGTATGAGCCACCACACCCAGCCCAGAATGTAATTATTTTAAACTCAAGGTAATTATTGATAGATAAGGATTTACTGTTGCCATTTTTAAAATAGTTTTCTGGTTGTTTTGTAGATCCTTTGTTCCTTTCTTCTCTTGCTGTCTTCTTTTGTGATTAAGAAATTTCCACCAGTGTTATGCTTTGATTTCTTTTTTTTTAAATCATTTTGAATTTACTATAAGTTTTGCTTTGTGGTTACCATGAGCACCATGAGGCTTATTTAAAAAAAATCTTATAATGATCTATTTTAAGCTGATAACAACTTGACTTTGATAGAATTTAAAAAACTCTACACTTTTACTCCACCCCTTCCCACACTTAGAATTTTTGATGTCACAATTTCTCAGCTTTTATTCATGAGGTAAATTTCAGCTACCTGTTTTAAAATGGGGAAAAAAAGAGAAGAAGTGTAAAACCTGTAAACTAAAATTAAAATTCTAAGCCCCCCTACCACCCACCAACCATCTGATTGGCCACCTCTTCTCAGCCAGGGCACTCCAAAGTTAACCTGAAAAACTGACTTAGGCCATGATAAGAAGTGGGGGCTGGACATGGCTGATTATACCCTCTTCCCTTTTGGAATTCAGGAAAAACCCAACCAGCACTTAAATTTAACAACAACATAGATATTTAGTCTGATGAGAAACATTTACAATCTGCTCTCTCTGAAGCCTGCTACTTGGAGGCTCCATCTGCGTAATAAAACTTTGATCTCCACAACACTTTATCATAACACAGACATTTCTTTTTATTGATAATAACTATTTCAATCAATTGCCAATCAGAAAAACTTTAAATCTACCTATAACCTGAAACCCCTCTCCCCATCACCATCCCCTGCTTCAAGTTGTCCTTCCTTTCTGGACCAAACTAATATATATCTTAAATGTAGTTGATTGATGCCTCATGTCTCCCTAAAATGTATACCACTAGGCTGTGCTTTGACTGCCTTGGGCACATGTTCTCAGGATCTCCTGAGGGGTGTGTCACAGGCCATTGGTCACTCATATGTGAATCAAAATAAATCTCCTCAAATATTTTACAGAGTTTGACCCTTTTCAGTTACATCAAGATAGGTCAGTTCATGTTAATTTACTTTCTTGGTGGAATGATGTTGAAGAGAACCTGAACACTTCTCAAAAACAAGGAAGAAAAATTAAAAGCAGGCAAAAGAGACAGAATAGCATCAGTAGGTGCTCCCTTGTTATCCCCATCTTGAGAAGGGGGCACATGGATTTGCCCTTTGATCTTGCACTTTCACTTGGAACACCATCCCACTGGCCTATTACACTCCATAGACCTCAAACCATACTAATCCAGTACTTAAATTCGCTTTCACCAATTACCAGGGGAAAGTAGAGCATGTGGGGTTGCTAAAGCCTACATGATTGGGCTACCTAATTAGAAACTTCACTGTGAAACTTCAGGACAAAATGCAGATCTGAAGATCATCCACAAATGCCCAATAATATTGGCTATGCTGATCCCAACTGCTGGATTCCATTCCTTCTATGCAAGCTAAATTCTCAGGCAAAAGTCTCTTGGAGTGTTTCTGCAGGGACCAGGGAGCAAGCCCTGCCCTCCAAGTTCTGTATCTTTGCCCTTAAAACTAAGCTTTCAAATGAGAATCATACAGTATTTCTGTAATATCTCTCATAAGCAAATAAACATCCCTCCTTCGACTCCCTTGATTCACCTCCAACTACTGCTTTGTTTCTCAGCAACCCTTTAGAGAAAATCCTCTAAATGGAGTTGTCTATTCTTACTGTCTTCACTTTCTTGGCTCTCATTGTGGTGTCAACACACACTGATTGAATGTTCACCCCATAACTCCCCTGAACTTGGCCTTGTCCAGACACTAGTGATCTCCATCTTAATTGACCTATAACCACCACTGAAGCAGGTTATCACCCCCTTGCTTAAAAATTCTTCACATCAGGACAGGCACAGTGGCTCACACCTGTAATCCCAGCACTTTGCCTCTATTGTCTCTGTCCCTATTGATGTCTCTGTCTCTTTGTCTCTGTCTCTATTGATGACTCCATCACCTTCTTCCAACGTCTTGCCTGAGTCTTCAACACTCTTGCTTATCTACTCCCCTCTCCTTGAGTGGTCTTACACAGATCCATGGCTTTCAACACATTAGATATTAAAGAATTTCAAACCTACATCTTTATCTTGGCTTAAATCTCCAGCTGTTTATTTGACATCTATGCTTGGTGAACCCTAGTCAGCCTCTCCACCCTTCCTTGTTTCAATAAATGGCTTCAATATTCACCTAGTTGTTCAGATTCAAGACATTATTATTCTTTCTTTACACCACATATCCAATTCATCAGAAAGTTCCATTTGCCCACCTTGAAAATTTATTTCAAACTTCACCACTGTTGACCACTTTTACTTCTACTGTCTAGACAAAAGAAACCATCGTTGTTTACTTGAATCCCTATAGTAACCTTGCACCTGGACTCCCTGATTCCTTTTATACTCCTAAGTGGTCAGGTCTCCAGATAGCAACTAGAATGATCTTCCTAAAACATAAATCAGATAATGCCTTATCCTTGCCTCAATGTCCTCCCATAACACTTTGGATTTTTATTGTTTTGTTTTGTTTTTTGAGACAGGGTCTTGCTCTGTCACACAGGATGGAGTGCAGTGGCATAATCACAGCTTACTGCAGCCTCAACCTCCCGGGCTCTAGCAGTCCTCCTGCCTCAGCCACCTGAGTAGCTGGGACCACAAGCGTGCAACATCAAGCCAAGCTAATTTTCTATTTTTGGTAGAGACAGGAGTCACACTACGTTGCCCAGGCTGTCCTCCAACTCCTAGGTCCAAGCAATTTTCCTGCCTTAACCTCCCAAAGTTTTGTGATTATAGGAGTCAGCCACCATACCTAGCTTCCCGTAACACTTTGAATGAAACCAAACTCCTTACCGTGACCTATAAGGTTTTAAAGAACTGGCTTTTGCCTATTTCTCCAGCTTCATCTCTTTTTATTCTCTTCCTCACTTCTGCCAGTTTGACCAAATTGACCTGCTTCCTTTGCCTACAGCAGACCAAGCTCATTCTGTGCTGGACTGTCACTCTGTATAGAACATCATTCTCCCTAGACATTCATGTGGCTCACACTCTCCCATCTTTCCAATGCCTGCTCTACTGTCACCTTCCCAGAGAGATCTCCCGTGACTCCTTCATCTTAAATAACCACCCCTCCATCTCCTTACTCTGCAGCCTATTAACATGTTGTTATATTTCTTCTTACTTTTCATAACAGTATTTTACATATTTATTTGTTTAGTGTTCTTTATCCTCTCTCCCACATGAAGGCAAGGAAATTGTTCATTATTAAATGCTATATGTCCAGCAGCTAGAACTAGGCCTAGCACTTAGTACAAGTTCAACAAATATTTGCTAAATGAATGAGTGAATTGAGCATGGGTGACTGAAAGATGGTTGACAGGTGAAGGCAGGGTCTTGGAAAGTAGATCCCAGAGACAAGCAAACTCCCAGATAGCAAGTCTCCTTAAAGAAACTGACCTACTCTCTGATTTTCAGACTATATGAAGCCATTACTGAAATGTCACTTGGGGATTGCTAGTGAACGTTTTTTAAATCTGTCTAAATAGTTGCTGAAAGCCAAGCTTTTAAATACCATTTTCAGACAACAACAGGAAGTAGAAGAGGCAGTCAGGTGACTGGCACCAGAACAGCTCAGTAGCAAAAAGCATATGAAGAAAGGAACCATGCATGCTCCAATTTGAGTTTATCCTAGGATTTAACAAAGTGAAGAAGATGACACAGGAAAATTGGCAACATACCGGGGGCGGGGGGGGGGGGGGAGGGATCAACACAGATAATAAAAGCAAATTAAATCTGTGTTTAAAATTTTTAATTTGCATAAATATTTTAAGTAGTGAGGCTGACTTTTGGCGTTCATTTCATATGCTGTTTCATGTTGCCCACACGAAGGTAAGTCAGATTATTACTGATCAAAATATGAGGGCACAGAATGATGTATCTGCTGCTGGATAGTCATGGGTGAGTTGCTGGCTGCTGTCAATAGCATCACAAGAGAAAGAACAGTTGTCATAGTGTCTTTGCACAGACAGGGCGTGGCGCTCACCTGAATGGAGATTAGATTGTATGAGGCACTGATGTGGCTCCTGACGCTGGGTCAAATGTCTCACCCCAGCCCCGATGACCTTTCTTCCTTGTCATGCTTCTGCCTCTCCCTGCAGGAAACCTCAGCCTCTTAAGTAATATATAGCCCAGATCTTCCTTCTGGTTATGACTTCTTCAGTGTCCTGATTTCCTACATGAAATGTCAAAAAGCATTTTTTCTGATTTTTCTAATATATCTCTTCCATAAAACAATACCTCCAGGTCTAAATGTGGGCTGTGTGGCTATGTAATACAGTAACCACTAGCCATATGTGGCTATCTAAATGTAAATTTATCAATATTAAACAAAATTTACAATTTAATTCCGAGTCACAGTATCACATTTCAAGTGCTCACTATCCTCGTGGCAAAGGACTACTATATTATACAGTGCAGGTACAGAATATTTCTGTGAAATAAAGTAGTAAATGTAAGAAGCTGTGTTTGCTCATTCTTCTTGCCAGTGGAATTTCACATAATCCATCGCCAGCAGAATTTCATAGAGTCCCTGACTCAGTGACTGAGCACAGCCCTCCAGAAGAATGCCTTGAAAATGAGAGCACAGGCTCCCATGGCTCTTGCCTGAATCTGTGCATTTTTTAGAAAAGATAAGTTCAATGATTCTGGTCCTTGCCTCTTTCTGTACAAAAGATAATGTGCAACAGGATTAATGATTACACCTCTGTAATCTATAACTACATGTACCCTCACATCCAAACCTTGATGAGATTTTGTTTGCATGTAACTTCTGAGCACACGTAATGTAATTCTGAACACATTTGATGTAACTTCTGAGCACATACTGAGCTGCCATCACCTGTATATAAACAGAGGACTGAAACATTACTTTGGTGCAATCTAACAGAAACTCCTTGAAAGACTCCCACTTCATTGCAGTTCTCATTAAGTCCACAATTCTATTACCTCCGAAGTTCTTTTATATAGCACAGTCCTAGATTAAATGGCAGTAAACGTATGGGGTAAAAACAAACAAAAAAGTTACTGAATAAAATGATATGTTATCCTGCAAATAGGAATAAAAAGAACAGAAATGTTATCCTGAAGAATTCTGGAATATAAGAACTAGACCCAGAAACTGAGACTAGCAAATAACAAGGAATAGCTAGTGGGGAAGAAAGAAAAGCATGAGAATGTAATGTCACAGATGCAGAGGAAAGAAGAGCTTTCAGGAAGGAGAGAGTGTGCAGTAATTTCAGTGCAGTTGAGAAGTCAAGTGAGATAATGATTGAAAGTATGCATTAGATGGAGTGATTAGGAAGAGATGTTGGTAATTTGAAGAAGAGAACCTTTTGAGGAATTGTGGTAGAAATGTGACTGGGAAAGGGAAAAAGGAGGGCAAATATTGACAACTCTGCAAAAAATAATAATTATTATTATTATGAAATACAGGAGAAATGGGAAAGTTGAAGGATGATATAATTTAGGGTAATGGGTTTTTTTTTTCTTATTTTTTCTTTTTGACCTTAAAAAAATTAAATTTATGTAAACAAGGGTAATGGTTTTAATGAGAAAATATGACTGTGTTACAAGTTAATATGAGAACTCTTTTTTTTTTTTTTTAATGGAGTCTCACTCTGTTGCCCAGGCTAGAGTGCAGTGGTGCAATCCTGGCTCACTGCAACCCCTGGCTCCTGGCTTCAAGCGATTCTCGTGCCTCAGCCTTCCGAGTAGCTGGGATTACAAGTGTGCAGCACCGCGACTCCAGCTAATTTTTGTATTTTTAGTAGAGAGGGGGTTTCGTCATGTTGTCCAGGCTGGTCTTGACCTCCTGGCCTCAAGCAATCCCTGACCTCCTCCACCTCCCAAAGTGCTGGTATTACAGGTGTGAGCCACTGCGCCCGACAAGTTAATATGAGAACTCTTCTAAGCAGAATGAAGTAAATCTCATAAGCCAATATTTCACTGTAAGAATTGGAAAAAGCTGGAAATTTAAAACCATCATATTTTTAGGGGATTTGGAGAGCTGTAAGATCAAAGAGAACTAGATAAACTAAAATTCCAGGGTAAAGAAAACTGTTTCAAGATGAGTTAAAAGTGGTCGGCCATCCTCCCACACCCCCTCCCCCGTCCCACAAGCACATAACACTTTACTAATTAGTATATCTTTTAAGTGTATTTAAAACCTTTGGCTAGAGTCACAGAGTATAAAAAAAGAAAGAAAGAAAATATTTGCTGAGGCTTTACTGTACAGATTATCTCGTAACACATATTTTCCTCTGGTATTCAACTACCACCCTTACTTACTGAGACCATAAGGAATCCCACCTGGTCCTATTGCTCCACCTAGTGGCGGCATTAGGGAGCAGTTTAACTGCCTTGAGGGCCGGCAACAGAGGTGGTTTGGGAATGATGTGTTTGCTTTACCGTCTTGCCTTCCTCTTCTAGGAGATCATGATTAGCTGCCTTGAAGAAGAGTCTGTGATTAGTTAGACCTGAACCTCTCCTTACATGAAAACAGTGAGAACATTTTTGTTCCCAAGGAATAAAATGGAATCCCATATTGTGACTTGGGAGCTGGATATATAGGTAGCGTATGAGTGGATCTGTGTGGGAAAGGGGGTGAGCTGTTTTGAGACACAAACTTATGCATCTTTCCAATGACCTTTCTTTCTCCCTCTAGGTTTAATGCTACTTTTGGTCTTGAGTGGAACATTTCCCCATCAAGTATAGGAGCTGATGTCCGGAAAGGACGGGAGACTGAATGTGACAATCCAGAAGTGCAGGAGTTAGCTCCTCGGAGGGTCAAATATGACCAGTGAGGAACAGGGACCAAGCAAATAAGTGACTTCTTTTTTTCTTCAGTGGACTGTCCAAGATATGGCTTTTCTTTACAATCCAGCTGGAGAAGCCCTGCACCAAGTAGCCACCTGCTGACTTCCTGGCATGTGAAGGCAGAGGCAGCACAATGGCACCCGTCACATCACACTGCTTAGCATCTTCCCTTCTCTCACCCCCTTCCCTCCTTCCCAATAACTGACTTCAGTGTGCACAAACCATGTGAGCTGCTAGCATCTTAATCCTAGCTTCAGCCTCTACTTTCTAGAGAACCTGCCCAAAACAGTCTCTATATATATGCACATATATCTATGTATAGAGATATATATGTATTTATATACAGACAGATATAGATATAGACAGGGTCTTACTCTGTCACCCAGACTGGAATGCAGTGGTGCCATCATAGTTCACTACAGCCTTGAACTCCTGGCTCCAGCAACCCTCCTGCATCAGCCTCCTGTGTGGCTAAGACTACAGGTGCTTGCCATCGCAATTGGCTGATTTTTTAAAATGCACGTTTCTTATAGAAACAGGGACTTGCTATGTGTGCCCAGGGTGATCTCAAACTCCTAGCCTCAAACAATCCTCCTGCCTCAGCCTCCCAAAGTATTAGGATTACAGGCATTCAGTGCACCTGGCCTCTCTCTCTTTTTCAAAAATCTATAATAGTCTCCCTTTTACTTTTTCTTTTTTTTTTTCTTCACCTCCCTACTTTTGAATCCCCTCTACTTTTTCTTAAAATGTATTTGTTAAAGAAATTCTGCCATAAATTTGACATTCTAGATTTGAGTAATTACATCCCCAGGGTGTAATTCTCTTGGCTGGTAGTTACGAGTGAAGCTAGATCAAATTGAAGTTTGAGTTTTTGTGGAGGGAATACTTTTTAGACTGAGCTGGAGACTCCTATTGTAACATTTTATTGTCTGGTTGTCTCCATTTTGTGGTTTTAAAAGTGTCGGCCCAATCCATATTATAAAGTTCCCCATCAGACTATCACTTAATGATTTCAGGAGCCATTGAAGGACCTCATCTAGATTCATTTCTTCATTAGGGATTACAAAATGACAATATTTTAATTTTCTCACTCCTTTATTAGACTTCTTATAAAAGGAGAGGCATTTTCTTATCAACTATTTTTTATCCTGAAATACAGTTGTACAAGAAAATCAAGAAAAAGGTTTAATGGTTTTCTTTTATTTTCCAGTTTCCCAATAACTTTTTGATGTTCTAAAAACTTTCCATGTGTACAATGAGTTATTTTATAGTATCATTATGGACTTTTTAAAAACTTTCTATGTGTACAATGTGTTATTTTATAGTATCATTATAGATATTAAACACATATTTAATGTGTTTCCAATCTATTTTCAGCTATATGGAGAAAACAGCAGAGAAAGGCAAATTTTAAAGGTGGGAGAAAACTGGTATGTATATTTTCACCAAGTGAAAATGTCAAGGTGGTTAATCAACTGTGTCAAACGCTGCTGAGAGGTTAAATAAGGTAAGATGGGGACTTGAAGTTGGTGACCATACATTTACAATGAGGTCAGCGAGTATGGTGGGATGTGATTTTTTTTTTTTTTTTTGAGACAGAATCTTGCTTTGGCACCCAGGCTGGAGTACAGTGTCCTGATCTCAGCTGACCGAAACCTCCACCTCCTGGTTCAAGCAATTCTCCTGCCTCAGCCTCCCAAGTAGCTAGGATTACAGGTGCACACCACCACGCCAACCTATTTTGTACTTTTAGTAGAGATGGGGTTTCATCATGTTGCCCAAGCAGGTCTCAAACTCCTGACCTTAAGGGATCCACTCAACTCAACCTCCCAAAGTACTGGGATTACGGACATGAGCCACCACGCCCGGCCGGGATGTGTGTGTGTGTGTGTGTGTGTGTGTGTGTGTGTGTGTGTGTGTCTTAAGCATTTTAACTGTGCAGGCATCTGTGATTGTTTAACAGATATGAATTTAACCAGAGTTGTGGTTTCACCGAGTTCAACAACATGGGGAAGGGGCAAGGATGTTGAGGGTTTGTGTAAGAGTGTGGAGATAATAATTAAACATGGGATTTAGGTTGGACATAGAGAAAAAAAGACGAGAAGAAAATGGGGAAAGTGAAAAGGTGTAAGATCAAAGAATTAGAGGCCTTTCTGGGGTCAAAAATGTAGAAGTCTGGGTAGTTGTAGAAATGAGCTGGAAAAATAAGATGGTGAGAGGGTGGGATGCTTGAAAGTAAGAGTAAGGAGGAGTTCAAGTTACTGTTAAAGAGACCTTTAGAAAAGGCCAAAGGTGTGACTGAATATAAGATTATGTGAGAAGAAGACATCAAGGAACTGACCAACGTATATTAGTTTTCTATGGGTGCTGTGACAAATGACCACAAACTTAGTGACTTAAAACAACACAAATTTATTATCTAACATTCTTCAAGGTTAAGATGACAGCCGGGCTGTTTCTTTGGAGGCTCTGGGGAATAATCTGTTTTCTATGTCTTCCAGTTTCTAGAGACAGGCTGCCTTCCTTAATTTATGACCTCTTCCTCCATCTTCAAGGCCAACAGTGTAGCATCTTCAAATCCTTCTCTGACTCTGACCCTCCTGCTTTCTCTTATGAGGACTTGTGACTACTTTAGGCCTAATGGATAATCCAGGATTATCTCCTATACTTAAGGGCCTGGATTTAATGACATCTACAAAGTCCCTTCCACCATGTCAGGTGACATCTTCAAGGTTGTGGGAATAAAGATGTGGATGCCTTTGGGGCATGTTACTCTGCCTACACCACAGGGCATTGCAGCTCATGGCACCTTAATACAGGTGAGACTGCTGAACCCTTGAAATTTTTTCTCCTGGTCTCCCCCCAAAAGATGCTGCCTGAGTCTAGAATTCTGGATCCTTATACTGAGATTGGATATAATCCGTCTGAGAGAAATTGTTTTTCTTTGAGTTTCTCAAGTAAATATAATTTTTATTAATATGTTCTCTGAAATTTTCTGTCAATATAATTACAGTTACCTTTTTGATTATTGATATGGAAAGAGTCATTAAACCAGTGAATGTAACTTTGTTTTTGAGTCAGTAAAAAACAAACTTTCTGGTTTGTAAACATTTGGAAACAAAAAAATGAGAATTTGGAAAATAAAAAATAAGCTGTACAAATGAAGTCTGATATGAAATATAAAAAGGATTACCACCAACAAGTTTTCTACATTTCTTGCTTCCACTGAAGCACCAAAGATCTGAGTAGTAAACTATACCGGGTAGGTAACTCCTCACTCCAAAGTGAAGCACTAGATCACCTATGGCAATAGTCACTACATAATTTATTGTTCAAACCAGGACATATTTGAATGAAAAGCACTATAGTTCAACTGTTGTTTCTACAATAGGCATAAAACTGGACAGTCCCAAACCTACCATGATATATAGTCATGCAACCTACACAGAATATGCAAAGGAAATGTACAAAATCTGGTGTCAGAACCCTTAACCCAACATTCACCTCAAGGTTACAAAACGGGCCATGAGAAGAGATCATCTTAGAAGAAGGCTTTGACAATACAATTATGTTTCCAACTCCCTAACCAGGAAGGAGGGAAGGAAGAGCTTCCCCTTCACTTCAAGCCTTGTGATCAGAGTTCATAGAATCTCTAAGAGAACTTGGGCTGTATTTTCTGGAATCTGTGAAAGCAAAGTCAGTGTAAAACCAGGGAAGTAGGGGTGGTGGAGAGTCCCGAAGTCTTGCTTTGCAGCCTGAAGCAGCCTGTGGCAATAGGCCGGAATGCCTCTGAAGCAAAGGCATTTCTCCAGTACCACGTTTAAGGCTGCCTGAGTATTTACCTTGGACCAACTGTAAAGGAGAAGCAAGCTGACGGAGGAAATTGGATTCACTGAAGGAACCATGGTCAGATATTCCAGTAGGACTTCTCTGTGGAACTTATAGCAGCAGCCACAGCAGTTACTAGTTAGAGAGTAGTTATGTTGTGCCAGGCACTGTCCTAAACCCTGTACCCATTTACTCAGGTCATCTCCCAACCTGAAAGTGTGGAGCTTTCAGTTTGAATGGTTCATAAATTTGACTATGTAACTTGACTGATCCTGTCTTATTATAGACCCAGACTTTTATGAGAATTGATAATGTCTCAAAGACTGGTTTATTATCTCAATAAAAGGATCAGAGATTTTTTCCAAAGTACAAGGGAGAAGAAATCTTTTCTTTGGTGATTTAAAGAAATATTAATAAGACAGAATAGTTATTTTCTGCTGTTACTCTAAGGCAATATATAGAAGAGAAATACATATATATCCATACAGCAGGCACCAGCTAGGTGTCTTACAGTTCAATTCTGGCACTACTGGAGATACCATCAGATCCCACAGGTTGAGGGTTTAGTCCCACAAGATTGCTCACAGCTTCAGACACCAATTTCAAGTCCGGGCCTCTGTGACTTCTGACTGACCTGCTTTAGGTTGTCATTCCCCCAAGTCCCTCTTTGGATTTGATTAACTTGCTAGAGCAGCTCACAGAACTCAGGAAATCATTTACTTGTGTTTACTGGTTTATTGTAAAGGATATTACAAAGGATACAGATGAGGACATGCATAGGGCAAGGTATGGGAGGGAGAAGGGGTGTGGAGCTTCCATGCTAATATGGTTTTGCTGTGTCCCCACCATGTGTCATGGAAGGGACCTGGTGGGAGGTAATTGAATCTTGAGAGCAGGTTTTTCCCATGCTGTTCTCATGATGGTAAGTCTCAGGAGATCTGATGGTTTTATAAAGGGGAGTTCCTGGCTGGATGCAGTGGCTAATGCCTATAATCCCAGCACTCCAGGAGGCCGAGGTGGGCGGATCACAAGGGCAGGAGTTGGAGACTAACTTAGCCAACATGGTGAAACGCCGTCTCTACTAAAAATACAAAAAATTTGCGGGGATTGGTGGCAGGAGCCTGTAATCCCAGCTACTTGGGAGGCTGAGGCAGGAGAATCTCTTGAACCTGGCAGGTGGAGGTTACAGTGAGGCGAGACTGCACCACTGCACTCCAGCCTGGCAACAGAGCAAGACTCTGTCTCAAAAATAAAATAAAATGGAGCTCCCCTGCACATGCTGTCTTGCCTGTCACTATGTAAAACATGACTTTACTCCTTCTTTGCCATCCATCATGATTGTGAGGCCCCTCTCCAGCCATGTGGAACTGTGAGTCAATTAAACCTCTTTCCTTTATAAATTACCCAGTCTTGGGTATGTCTTTATTAGCAGTATAAGAACACACTAATACACATGCCCTCCCTGGGTGTACGACCCTCCAGAAACTTCCATGTGGTCACCTATCTGGAAGCTTTCCTTTGTCTTTGTGAGTCTTCTCTGTGCTGAGCCGCCACTCCTGCCAATGCCATCAGTTCTGCGGGAGCTCTCCTGTGCACTGGCTGCTGCACTGCACCTGCACAGGGCACAGAGCCCTTCCCAGAGATGAGAGAGACCAAAAATGCCTTTGAGATGCCCATGTTCAGGAGTCAATGGCTGAAACCACAGATAGGCTTCAGTCAATTCAAGAAGATGCAGATGCTACTGACGGTGGGGTCCATAGTGGCCTGAAGCTGCCTGGAGATGCCAGTGCCTGCAGAGGTGGAAGGACGCACACCCAGGGCACCCTCTGCAGTCCAGGCCACCCCCAAAAGCTACTGAAAACCCACAATTCCATCTGGAAGGAACCCAGAAAGGAGAGGAACCCCAACCTCTCTGCAGGCCTGCGGCCCTCCCTGCTTCAACTGCTGCCCTGGAAGGAGGTCAAGGCACCCCAGTGGGGACCCTCATGCTGTCCCTGCCGACTTTTACACTGGAACTGTGCCCCCCCATGCACAAGTCTTGAGGTCTCTGTGTGGAGAACATGCCTTACTTTGTTCTTCCTCTCCTGAACGTCCGAAACATTTTTCACTTAGAAAAACTCCCTTCATGGAATGAATAATATGTAATATGCTTAGGAACTGTTTTTTTTTTAGATCTACTTGCTATGGTTTTAGATCTAATTGCTATGGTTCTTTCCTTGAAACTGTACACTTTGTACACTTTGATTAAAGCCTTTCCCTTATTCTCCACCTATGGAATTGATTTTGAGCTGGTACGTTAAGATTGGTATAGATGGGCCTGCAGCAGACAGAAAGAGGGCAGGGATCCAGCTCAAGCCCTTTTGCTGTCTGGCTGGGTTGTTCAGGCTGCCGTGCAGTGGCACAATCATGCTTTAGTCTAAATTCCAGGAGCTTTGAGGAGCTGTGGCTACTCTCAGGGTGGGAGGGGACACCTGGGTGGATCACTTGCTCGAGTTGCTTCAAAACTGACTGTGGCCCTCCAGATAAAGGCAGGGAACAGACATTAACAGTGTTCTTTAAATCAGGGGTCCCCAACATTTTTAGCACCAGGGACTGGTTGCATGGAAAACAATTTTTCTATGGGTGGCAGGTGAAGAGACAGGGATAGTTTCGGGATAAAGCTGTTCTACCTCAGATCATGAGGCATCAGATTCTTAGGAGGAGCGCACAAGTTCACAATAGGGTTGGTGCTCCTATGAGAATCTAATGTCTCCGCTGATCTGACAGGAGGCGGAGCTCAGGCAGTGATGCTCCTTTGCCTGCCACTCACTTCCTGCTATGACCTAAAAGGCCACAAACCCGAACCGATCCACTGCCTGGGGGGTTGGGGACCCCTGCTTTAAATGTTACATTGTAATAAGGGCTGGCTTTGGGATGTACTTCCCGTGGGGTCGATGGCGCCTGGGCACTGCAAAGTATTTTGGGGTGCTATGGATGGGGTGGGGCAGGTGTGGTCTCTTAGTCTAATTTTCCCCTGCGCCGCCCACGCATCTCTCGACTGCCTGCACCATAAAGATCTGGACTTCAGAGCATGCCTTTAACCACTTGTGGGAAACTGTTACAGCAGCTGCAATGCACAAATACCCAAGCCCTACAAATCTGAGCACGGTGTGGGTTGATGTGCCTGAGAGACATATAAATCCCTCTGGAGAGTTGCACAGATGCAGACTTCGAAAAGAGTGGGAACTGCAGGTCTCTTATTAGGATAGCAAGAACCAAAACATACATGCTAGAATATTCTGTAATTAATCCTGTAGAGAAGACAATGGAACTTAAATCTACTGATATTTCTCTTACAAATATGGTTTCAGCAGACAAGAGACTTATATGCAAACCACATCATCTGTACCCAGAAAATATATATATATTTTGACTCAAGAAGCTATAATCATTGCGAAAGCAGTCAGCCTCAGCAGTTACTTTGAAGGACTGATGGCAAGAATGATATCTCCAAATGCTAATGAAGGGCAAGAAACACTGAAATGAGTCATACTAAATTACCTGTTAAGACTGAAGAATTGACGGCTTCTGCAAAAGGAGGCATAAGAACTCCATGGAGGCTGCAGCAGCCTTTGTAGAGAATTGATAATAAACATGTAGGCAAGTACTCCATGTCTCTCCAACCTAGCAATATATTTATTTTAAAAATATAAATATATTTTAAGTCAAATTTTTTAAAAGTAGGCTGATATAAGACTGTGACTTTAGATCAGAACAAAGAGAGGCACGGTGTCTAAATAAAAGGGATCATCTGAAATTAATGTCTGAAATGACTCTAATTTTGAGTTTATGTAGAATTTTAACAATTTTTTTAAGAAGTTATTTTTAACTTTTGTTTTAAGTTTGGGATACAAATTTGTTATTTGTTATTTCGGTAAACTTGTGTCATGGGGGTTTGTTGTATACATTATTCTATCACCCAGGTATGAAGCCTGGTGCCCATTAGTTACTTTTCCTGATCTTCTCCCTCCTTCCACCATCCACCCCTCAATAGACTCCAGTATCTGTTGTTCCTTTGTGTGTCCATGCGTTCTCACCATTTAGCTCTGGCTTATAAGTGAGAACATGTGGTATTTGCTTTTTTGTTCCAGCATTAGTGTCCTAAGGATATTGACCTCCAGCTCTGTCTACATTCCTGCAAAAGACATCATTTTGTCCTCTTTATGGCTGCATAGTATTCCATGGTGTATATGTACCACATTTTCTTTATCCAGGCTATCATTAATGATCAGTTAGGTTGACTTAATGTCTTTGCATGAATGTTTATGTGCAATGAACAAACACAAGTATGTATTTTTATGATATAACAGTTTGTACAAACACTTTGGTACAAACCCAGTAATGCTATTACTGGATCAAATGGTATTTCTGTCTTTTTTTTTTTTTTTTTTGAATTGTCTTGTCTCTTTGGGCTTCTCTTGACATTGACAATTTCTCATTTTTTTTTTTTTTTTTTTTTTTTGGTCTTGGGGGAATAACCACACTGTTTTCTATAATGGATGAACTAATTTACTCTCTCACCAATAGTGTATAAGCAAAATTTTAATTTTTTTTAAGTACTTGAAAGTTTGTATTGACATTGAGTCACCTTAAGGTAGATTTTTAAAGCTTTTTACGCATTAGAACCCTACCTTGCTTTTGTCCGACAACAGAACAAAGCAGAGCTATCTCCTATGTACACATAATTGTTCTGCTTAGATCCCTCTTATAAAATCACACTCCCACTCTTCTGATAACCCATTATTCCATTAACCGATTAATAATTAATCCATAAATGGATTAAGACATCAAAAGGGCAGAGCCCTCAAGATCCAATCACTTTTTTTTTTTTTGAGACAGAGTCTCGCTCTGTAGCCCAGACTGGAGTGCAGTGGCACAATCTCGCCTCACTGCAACCTCTGCCTTCCCAGTCCTGGTTCAAGCAGTTCTCCTGCCTCAGTTTCCCGAGTAGCTGGGGTTACAGGCACATGCCTCTATGCCTAGCTAATTTTTGTATTTTTAGTAGAGATGGGGTTTCACCATGTTGGCAAGGCTGGTCTTGAACTCCTGACCTCATGATCTGCTCACCTCGGCCTCCCAAAGTGCTGGGATTACAGGCATGAGCCACCACACCCAGCCCCAAACACTTCTTAAAGGCTCCATCTCTCAATATTGTTACACTGGGAATTAAGTTTCAACATGAGTTTCAGAAGGGACAAACATTCAAACCACAACATCCCACAACATCTCTATGGTGGCAATCATTCCTTATTTAATTCTTTTTCTCCAAAGTACCTTAAAGATTTCCCAATTATAAGAAAAATTAATTATTTTAGATGACATGACAGTGACTTCAATTTGAAACCTTTTAAAGATCTAGGGGATAAAGAAACTATGAATGCAGCCCTGGCTTTGGCTCCCTCAGGGCTGCCTCTGTGTGCAACACCCAGGTTAGATTACCCACTTAGGGTCCCTCTGGGCTGGCTAATATGCAAGCAATATGGAATTGTGTAATCCAAGGGCTTCTAAACACAGGAAAGAAAGTGTTCTATCCAGTCTCACAACAGGAAACACCAGTTTACACTGTTATATTCTTCTTGCCAATTGGAAGGTCCTAATCAGATAAGATTCCAACACTTTCAGAGTTGAACAGACACATACCCAGGATGCCTCCATAAACTGCTCACAATCAAGGCCTGAAATACAGAAGAACCCAGAAAGGAAAAAAAAAATCTTATCTTGCTCATGGCTCACAGTGAGACAGGAGTTTGGCAGGACCAGTTTCTCAAGACAAACAGGAGGCTAGGTCCCCAAGACACAGGTCACAATACCCCACACAAGATTCCTTTAAAAAAAAAAAAAGAGAGAGAGCCCTAACCAGCTAAAGCCCAAATGGTACAAAAGCAACCTCTGGTTACCTTCATTGCTCAATATATGTTAATTATTATGCATTGGAATGCTAAAAGACACTACCACCTGAGCAATGGCTGTTTACAAATGCCATGGCAATGCCCAAAACTTACCGTGTATGTTCTGTAAGGGGGAGAAACCCCTAGTCCACAAGCTCCTGCCTCTTTCCCAGGTAACTAAAGAAATAATCCACCCCTCATTTAGCATATAATCAAGAACTGGCCATAAAATAGCCAGCTAGCTGCGTCACCAGCTGGTGCTACCCTGACTACGAGGTAGCCTTCTTTTTGTTCCTTTGTTTCGTTAATAAGCTTGCTTCTACATTACTCTGTTGGCTTGCCCTTAAATTCTTTCTGGCACAAGCAAAGCATCCACTCAGCTTCCCTGGCTGAACTCCAGTTCTGGGGGTACTCTTGCATCAACAGCACCACTGCCTTCAACCAATGCCCTGAAAGGAGCTCCTCACACCCAAGTGGGGACCCTCTTGATGGGTGGAGGAAGGAGTGCGATTATTGTGAGTGATGAACGGAGGGATCCAACTGGACTCTTCAGCCATGAAATGTGGGAGCAGCAGACCTGTTAGAGGGGACCCCAAGCTCCGAGCGACTTGTGGGACTTGTTGGGATTAGAGATGATCCGCATACAGCTATTAAAGGAGACATCTTAACAATCTAGACATTGTGAAGGGATTAACGAACACTCCAATGCCAAGCAGCATTTGAAGCACTCCCGAGAAGGCGGAGCGGGGGGCGATTCTGCCAGCCTGAAGCGAATGTGAAACAGAGAGTGTGGCGCACCTTGCTGGGAGGAAACTGCTGTGGTAACACTCTCTTAACTGTCTGTGAGCACTGTCTTTCTGTGGGTAAGCATGGGTCACACTCACACCAAGCCCACTTCTTTAGGGACCATGCTGAAAACTTTCAAGAAGGGATTTGGTGGGGTTTATGGAGTAAGTATGACACCAGAGAAGCTAAGGACTTTATATGAGGTAGGCTGGCCAGGATTTGGAGTGAATTGGCCCTCAGAGGGGAGCCTAGACAGGTCTCTTGTCTCCAAAGTATGGCATGAGGTTATATGTGACGAGCCAGGACACCCTGATCAATTACTGTACATAAATTCATGGTTGTAGCTCGTTCTAAACCCTCCAGAGTGGCTGAAAGGACAGGCAGCAACCGTGCTAGTGGGGAAGGGACAGGCAGCTAGGAAAAAACCCCACTCTACCTACCGGAGAGACATGGACTCCCAAGGTCCTGGCAGATTCGGTAACAGAGACATGGACTCCCAAGGTCCTCGCAGATTCAGTGGTAGAGACACCGACTCCTAAAGTCCTGGCAGATCCGATGGCAGAAGGGTTTTTGCCAATAATACCCCCTCCTCCTCAAGGACTCCCTGCCTCTGGGCCTGAAACCTCAGCACCCCCGCCAGAATTGCACACCCCTAAACCACCCAGAGTAGACAAGAGAGAAGGCGGAGAGACTTCTCCCATAGCTGCCCACTTCCCAACTGTGACCCAAGGCAGGGGTGCAGATGCCTTTAAGAGAGCAAAGGTACACAGGAGTGGATGATAACAGCCACATGGTAGAAAGGCATGTTTTCACGTACCTGCCATTCACCTTGGCTGATCTTATCAACTGGAAATATAACAACCTGTCTTATACCGAGAAGCCACAGGCTCTCATTGACCTACTGCAAACTATTATTCAGACTTATAACCCTACTTGGGCTGATTATGTATCAGCTGCTTATGTATCTTTTGAACATGGATGAAAGGTGGAGAGTACTCCAAGCCACTTCTAAATGGTTGGAGGAATATGTTCCTGCAGATTACCAGAACCCCCAAGAGTATGTCAGGGTCAAGACACCCCAGAGGGAATGCAGAGGTTAATCCAGTACAGAGATTCCTTACTGGAAGGATTGAAAAGGGGAGCCCAGAGGGCTACAAACATCAATAAAGTCTCTGAGGTTACTCAAGGAAAAGAGGAAAGCCCCGCACAATTTTATGAAAGGCCGCGTGTAGCCTATGTACGTATACTCCTTTCTATCCTGAGAGCTTCTTGGGGGCGCTCCTTTAATAGTGTCAGCTGTCAAGTCAGCATTTTATGGAGCCTGATGCTCACTTCTCTATGACTCAAAGAAAAGAGGAAAGCCTCACTCAATTTTATGAAAGGCTGTGTGAAGCCTATAGCATGCACACTCCTTTAGATCCTGAGAGCCCCAAAAACTAATGCATGGTAAATATGGCATTAGTCAGTGTGCGGAAGACATTAGGAGAAAATTGCAGAAACAGGTAGGATTTGCAGGCATGAATACTTCACAGTTATTGGAACTAGCTAACCAGGTGTTTGTGAATAGAGACGTGGTACGCCATAGAGAAAGTCGTAGAGAAAACAAGTATCAAGCTCCACAAAATGCCAACTTGATAGCTGTCGCTATTAAAGGAGTGGCCTCCAAGAGGGCGGGGAAAGGCGGGACTCCTGAAAAGCCACCCCAGTCTACTCACCTGCACCTGCAGCGTGACCAGTGTGCTTACTGTAGGGAAGTGGGACACTGGAAGGACAAGTGCCCCCAGCTAATAGGAAAACAGGGCAATCTTAAGCACCAGGCTTCAAACAAAAGTGGAGGAGCTCTGTTCATTCTGATGGAAGGGCCACTGGACTGAAATGGGGGCCAGGCTCATTTGCCTCCAAAGAGCCCACAGTTCAGATGACAGTCCTGTAACCCCACATCAAAGGAAACACCAATATTGTTGGAGATATCAGGGTGTCAGAGAAATAGTCTTTCTGTTTGCCTCAGACCTGTTCAGCAGGAAGCCATGAAGTTATACATCAGTTCTTGTACATGCTGGACTGCCCTACCTCCCTTGGGGAGAGACTTGTTATGCAAACTAAGAACTACAGCTACCACCTCACTGATAAGGGCTCCCCCACAGCTAAAACTGCCTCAGGCAGGGATTATCAAGGCTCTCACAGTCCTTCGGGAGGAGGGGTGGAGACTCTTCCTAACCAGGATGAAAATTAACCCCTTGCCCTAGCCAAGCAATGGCCACAGGTCCAGGCAGAGGACAATCCGCAAGGACTGGTAATCAACCAGGCCCCTGTGCTCATTAAAAGTCAAGCCTGGGGCTCAGCCGGTTAGGCAAAAGCAATATCCAGTTCCCCGAAAGGCCCTAACAGGCATTCAGGTCCACCTAAAATGCTTAAAGTACTTTTATAGTTCCTTGCCAGCCTCCATGGAACACTCCCCCACTTGCCTACTCCTGAACCAGGGAGCAAAGACTGCAGTCCAGTGCAGGACTTGCGTTTGGTTAATCACACTACACTGACTTTGCACTCACTTGCACCCAACTCATGTACACAGTTGGGATTATTGCCAGCAGAGGATAGTTGGTTCACTTGCTTGAACTTAAAGAATGCTTTCTTTAGCATCAAACTGGCCTCAGAGGGTCAGAAACTATTTGCGTTTCAATGGGAAAATCCAGAAACAGGTGTGACCACCCAGTACACCTGGACCTGGCTTCCCAGGGGTTGAAGAACTCTCTCACCATCTTTGAGGAGGCACTAGCCCATGACCACGCAGAAGTTTCTTGCTAAGAACTTAGGCTGCATGCGGCTCCAATATGCTGGTGACCTTTTACTGGGACACCGCCACGGCAGCCGGGTGCACTAAAGAAACAAATGCTTTACTTTGGCACCTGGAGGACTGTGGGTTTATACCCACTTAAACACTTTATAATGTCTAAAAAGAAAGCTGAGATTTGCGAATTGCAAGTGCAATATTTGGAGTTCACCATCCGGCAGGGAGAGTGCAGACTAGGAGCAGAGAGGAAACAAGTCATTTGCAACCTGCCAGAACCCAAAACTAAAAGGCAGGCAAAAGAGTTCCTGGGAGTCATGTGTTTCTGTAAATTGTGGATTCCAAGCTTCACAGTACTGGCCAAACCCCTATACAATGTCACAACGAAGGAAGACAAGGAACCCTTTAAATGGTGGATCGCAGCAGTGTCAGGCCTAGTAGGAACTGAAAGCAAAACTTCTGTTAGCTCCGGCTTTGGGGCTACCGGATTTAACAAAGCCTCTCACTCTGTATGTGTCAGAAAAAGAAAAAATGGCAGTTAAAGTTCTAACATCAACTGTGGGTCAAAATTTAAATATCAAAGCACCCCACACAGTAGTGACTCTAATGAATGCCAAAGGACATCATTGGTTCACAAATGCTAGGTTAACTGAATACCTGAGCCTGCTAGGGGAGTAAGAGGGACGGGACTGTGCCACGGCCTCAGGGTACTTCAGCTCAGAGGGCTGAACTTTCTGATCTGACCCGGGCCCTAGAACTGAGTGAAGATAAGACTGTGAACTTTTATACTAATTCCCGGTATGCCTTTCTAACTCTTCAAGTATATGGAGCACTGTACAAAGAAAAAGGACTGTTAAATTCAGGAGGGAAAGGATTTTCTCCAAGAAAATGGTGGAGTGGATACAGAGCTTAGGGAAAATGTGTCAGAAAACAATTAAAGTGGGTACAGGCACTTCCCTTGGTGTTATTCAGCATTAGCTGTACTCCCAATGTTCCCTCTATGAAGTCTCATATCATAGGCCCCCTCTCATACTGTGGGCACCCCTGGGAACTCCTTGGAAGTGGGTAAGATTAAGCTAGGATGACAGCTGCAAGCTCTAGGGAAAATAACTCAAGATATTTCAACCTGGGTAAATGAAAGATGCCCTGTAAGCTTATCTCCCCAGTTCACCCTTTCTCACCAGGTAATCCCATGTGATTGAAGAACTGGGATACAGTCCCTCTGAAGCCAGGTGGAAAGGACCTCAAACCTTGATCCTGACCACTTCCACAGCTATAAAGGTAGAGGGAATCCCAGCCTGGATCCACCACAGCCACGTCAAACCTGCAGCAGCTGAAACTTGGGAAGCTAGACCAGACCCAGACAATGACTGCAGAATCACCTTAGGAAGAGCAACAAGCCCGGTTCCAGCCACATCCCGGAAGCTGGCTGGTACACGCACGGCTGAAGCATGAGGAACTTCATCATGGGACTTACTCTTCTTAATATTTGGACTTGTACAGTAGGGCAGTAGGGACATTAACTAATTTTGAAGAATGCTCTCAGTGTGTGCACCAGGTTACTAAGGTAGGATGTAAAGTTACTGCCATTCTTTTATTCTACAGTAATTATGAATATACAGGGACACAGAAGGGAACTTATTTATATAATGATACTCAGTATAAGGTGTGTAATCCAGGGAATGGGCAGCCCAATGTCTGCTACGATCTATCAAAGCCACCTACGCATATGACTTTTGAAATTAAACTCCTAACAGGGCGATGGAACAACCCTACTAAGCTAATAGCTAAAACAGAAGCGAAGGGAAGCCCAAAACAGGTTACCCTAAGGTTTGATGCCTGTGCAGCTATCAAATGCATATCATTCCAGTAGGGGGTGCTGTGGTTCCCTTGGATGGGAACAAAGTTATGCAAGAGAGCATAATTATGCATTTTGGGGTCATGCGTCATCTGGGCCACTTGGAAAAATAATACAAATGATCCCATTTGCCTTGTAAAAGGGAGGGACACCATTCCATGGGGTAATGTCCCCTGCATCTCAGAACATTGTAACTCAGTAGAATTAATAATCACGAACCCCCAAGACCCCAACTGGGAAAAAAGGGGAGAATGTAGTGCTAGGAAATAATGGAAAAGGATGTGACTCTGGAGTCAGCGTCCAGATTCAGGGAAAAATCCAGAAACACTCAGCCCAGCCAGCGTACCAGCACTTCTGTGATATATTAAATGAGCCAATGCTGGAGCTTCTGAAAAAGACAACTTGTTCCACCAACTTGCTGAAAATGTGGCCCATTCCATTAATGTCACTTCTTGCTATGTATGTGGAGGGACCACTATGGGTGATAGATGGCCATGGGAAGCCAGTGAGTTATTACCCTCTGATCCTGTCCCTGACCTGACCTCAGTTCAAAGGATTCAAACCAACAGTTTCTGGGTTTTAAAGGTTTTGATTATTGGACAATACTGTTTGGCCAGAGAAGGAACAGACTTCACTGTTCCAGTTGGAAAGCTTAGCTGCTTAGGGCAGCAGCTGTATAATGGAACAGTGGATACTGTAACCTGATGGAGCTCAAACTATACAGAAAAGAACCCCCTCCTAAAATTTCCAAAATTACAGGACACTTGGAATTATCCTGGGTACAGCCGCACCTGGGTTGTACTGGATATGAGGACATAGAACATAACGTACAGCTGCCTGAAAGATGGACAGGTAGCTGTGTCATAGGTATCATCAAGCCTTCTTTTTTCCTATTATCTGTTAAGACAGGTGAGTTGTTAGGATATCCAGTCTACTCCACCCGGGAGAAAAGAAGTCTAAAGATAGGTGATTGGAAAGATGATGAGTGGCCACCGGAGAGAATTATTGAGTATTATGGGCCGGCCACATGGGCAGAGGACAGCTCATGGGGATACTGGACTCCTATTTACATGTTCAATTGGATCATCCAGTTGCAGGCTATTTTGGAAATACTCACTAATGAAACGGGCAAAGTTCTGTCCCTTTTGGCTGGACAAGAAACTCAAATGAGAAATGCAATTTATCAGAACCAGCTGGCCTTAGATTATTTGCTGGCAGCCGAAGGAGGAGTCTGTGGAAAATTCAATCTAACCAGCTGCTGCCTACACATAGATGACCAGGGTCAAGCAGTTGAGGATATTGTAAGAGATATGACCAAACGGGCAAAGTGCCTATGCCGGTATGGCACGGATTTAACCAAGTCCTTGTTTGGAAGTTGGTTCTCATCCTTAGGAGGATTCAAGGTTCTCATAATAAGTGTTATAATAGTAATAGGTGTTTGCTTGCTACTCCCTTGTTTACTCCCCCTGCAGCCAGAAAATGACATCACAAGTATATTATATGAATCATTATCAATCAGTTTCTTTAGATCAGGAAAATGAGAATGATAGTGAGACTTCTCACTAATATTACAGACTGAGGGTCTCAAAGGGGGGAGTGAGAAAGGAGACCCTTAATCTTCTTCAGCCTTCTGCATTGCATCTCAAAAGGAGAAGCTAGAAGTCAGCCAGAAGGAGGACTGGTTGGCACCATCAGCCAGGTTAAAAATAAGACCCCTACTGCTTACCACAGTACCTCTCCTATAGATCGCAGGCATGGTATGGAGGATCTTTCTGGAAGGCATTGTTTTTACCTAAACAAGATCAAATCCCCACCTAAGCCACATACCCCGTGCCTACTCCATGGACCAAGACCTTTCACGTATAATTTCTAAACCTAAGACGCTTGGGCTGTAAACCCAAGACCCTCTCACATGCAATTTCTAAAGCTATAAACCCAAGACCCTTTCACATGTAATTTCTAGAGTTGTGAGCCTTTATAAGGACAGACATTTTCTTTGTTAGATGAGCTTGGCTGTCAGGTAGCTATGCCACCTTGCTCACGGCCAAAATAAATCACCCCTTCCTTCCCAGTTCGGTGTTGGAGAGGTCTGTTTCTCATGGCCAATCCTGCTTTATGAGGACACCCCTCTCTCCCAGGTTTTTATCTGCCTGGAAAACAAGATTCCAGTCTCTGCTCCAGGACTGGTAATGTGGATTGAGGCAATAACAAACTATTAACCAGGGTTCCTCAAAAGAGCTTTCCCTCCAAGATTAAGTACCTTTTCTTTATATCTCTTAAATCACCCTATCACACACTGAATTTGACTCTAGGTAATTTTATTTAAGATGTTAGGGTTTTATGTTAATCCCACTAATTCCATCTTCTGTTATAATTTGCTCCTAGAATTAATATCACCACTATGCTTGCTTCTATTATCTGATTAGGACCACCCACTTGGCCAGAAAAGCATAAAAACACAAAAGCTGGTGATTCGGCCAGGTGCGGTGGCTCACGCCTGTAATCTCAGCATTTTGGGAGGCCGAGGCAGGCAGATCACGAGGTCAGGAGATCAAGACCATCCTGGCCAACATGGTGAAACCCCATCTGTACTAAAAATACAAAAAAAAAAATAGCTGGGCATAGTGGCACACACCTTGTAGTCCCAGCTACTCAGGAGGCTGAAGCAGGAGAATTGCTTGAACCCAGAAGGCAGAGATTGCAGTGAGCCAAGATTACGCCACTGCACTACAGCCTGGGTGACAGTGTGAGACTCCATCTCAAAAAAAAAAAAGCTTGTGATTCCTGCTGTGAGACTGGATGATGGATGAAACACCTTCTCCCCTATGTTCTGAAGCCCTTGGATTGCATAATTCTATATTGCTTGCATATTGGCCAGCCCAGAGGGACCCTAAGTGGGTAATCTAACCTGGGTGTTGCACACAGAGGCAGCCCTAAGGGAGCCAAAGCCAGGGCTGCATTCATAGTTTCTTTATCCCCTACACTTTTAAAAGGTTTCAAATTGAAATCACTGTCATGTCATCTATGATAATTAATTTCTCTTTACGATTAATTGGCATTCAGGGATGTTGTGGTTTGAATGTTTGTCCCTTCTGAAACTCAGGTTGAGACTTAATCCCCCAATGTAACAATATTGAGAAGTGGGGCCTTTAATAAGTGATTGGGTCTTGAGGGTTCTGCCCTTTTGATGTCTTAATCCATTTATGGATTAATGGTTAATTGGTTAATGGAATAATGAGTTATCGGAGGAGTGTGTCTGTTTTTTCATTGTGTTTTGTTTGTTTGTTTGTTTCTGTTTTTGTTTTTTGAGACAGAGTCTCACTCTGTCACCAGGCTGGAGTGCAGTGGCGCAATCTCGGCTCACTGCAACCTCTGACTTCCTGGTTCAAGTGATTCTCCTGCCTCAGCCTCCCAAGTAGCTGGGATTACAAGTATGCACCACCACACCCAGCTAATTTTTGTATTTTTAGTAGAGATGGGGTTTCACCCTGTTGGCCAGGCTGGTCTCTGTCTCCTCACTTGTGATCCACCCACTCGTGCCTCCCAAAGTGCTGGGATTACAGGTGTGAGCCACCGCACCCAGCAGAGTGTGGTTTCACAAAAAGAAAAAAAGCAGACTTTGAGACTTCAGAACAGAAAGTGAGGATGTTGAGATGGGAAGCCCCCTCCACATCCAAACCACAAAAACACTCTAACTCATCTTTCACCATCTACTTATTTTTTATGACATGGATCATTGACATCTAACTAGTCTAAGAATAACTGCAAAGCAAACACAGCTCTAGTTCCACATTCTAATAAAATGAAGCGTCTAAGCTTCTCCATATTGATACTTAGAACTGTCACTATGTGAAAAGATTGATGTAATCACAGCTAGACTAAATTAATGCCATTATCTAGTTTATGGGTTTTGAATTTTAACATTTGAGGGTACAGGAAAGTGTAAAAGTCCCAGGTGTTTTCTCTACTGCATGTTTTTCATCTCTGCCCAAGCATTTTGACGTAAAAGCTAGAAAACTTTCCACCAAATCTTTACACTAAAGTTGTGTGGACACATAAACCTTTCTCCTGGGATGCCTGCAGGAAGGAATGAGTCTTAGTTGCTGCAGGCCCTTAAATGGGCAGATTATGAGAGCATCCCATACACTTGTTGTTCTGTACTGAATTATGTTCCCCCAAAATTCATGATAATTTTGATTAATCTCCAAGGTGATGGTATTTTGAGATAAGGCCTTTGGGAGACAATTAAGTTTAGATAAGGTCAGGAGGGTGGGTTTCATAATGGAATTAGTGCCCTTATGAGAAGAGGAAGAGATACCAGGTGCCTCTACTTTTCTCCCTTTCTTTTCTTGCCCTTCTACCTGCTTCTCTCTCCCTCTCTCTCTCCTTCTGTGCTATGTGAGAACACAGCTACAACATGGCCATTGGCAAGACAGGAAGAGAGCCCTCACCAGGAGCTGAATCACTGGCACTTTGATCTTGGACTTCAAGGTCCTGGGAAAAATTCACCAGGGCAGAATTTGTAGCTGCCTGGAATTGTCTAGTCTGGAGTTGATGCCCTGGAACCCTTTGGTTGTTACCTCAGAAGGCACAAGGCTAGGGATCTTCTTCTAGTCCCCATTAATCTATTTCCACCCTTCATTTTCTGTTTTGTTTTTCAAGTAATGAATTTATTTTTCCAATTAATGTAACCAGCTCATAAATCCAAGGAAGGTAATACTGTTACTATGTTATAAAACTTTGACAAATCAATATAGTACTTTTTATTATAATAAAAGCATATGTTTGTTGGAGTCATATACTACTTTAGTGATAATTTTTACTGCAAAAATATTCAAGAACTAAACCAAAACACTGATTTTTAATCGTGGTTTATAGTAGAGCAAGTTATTTTATACAAATTAATGTCATTTAAAACTGCACAATTTCTCCTTTTAAAGTGAATTTTCTCATGCAAGCTGTTGAAGTTTATGGCAGCAGAGCAATTGTGTGTATATAAGAGGTGGCTCTGCTTTGTTCTGAGGCTCCATCAAAGTCAGGTAGGACTCCTAGGTGTGAAAAGCTTTAAAATCCTGCAATAAAATTATTCGATGGCAATGCAAACTTCCAAGTACTTTTTGAAAAAAATTTAAATTTTCACATAAATATGGGAACCCTCCAAATTAGGCAACCATTTCAAACAACACTAATTTTAGATGATCCCTTTTATTTAGACACCCTGCACCTCTCTGTTTTTATCCCAAGTCACAAAGTCTTATATCAGGCTATGTTTTAAAAAATTTCTACCTGGCCGGGCACGGTGGCTCAAGCCTATAATCCCAGCATTTTGGGAGGCCGAGGCGGGTGGATCACGAGGTCAAGAGATCGAGACCATCCTGGTCAACATGGTGAAACCCCGTCTCTACTAAAAATACAAAAAATTAGCTGGGCATGGTGGCACGTGCCTGTAATCCCAGCGACTCAGGAGGCTGGGGCGGGAGAATTGCCTGAACCCGGGAGGCGGAGGTTGTGGTGAGCCGAGATCGCGCCATTGCACTCCAGCCTGGGTAACAAGAGCGAAACTCCATCCCAAAAAAAAAAAAAAAAAAAAATTTCTACCCAAAATATAGTTTAAAAATAATAGATTGCCAGGTTGGAGAGACCTGGGGTACTTGATGTTGTCTACCAACATTCATTATCATTTCTCTGTAAATGATGCTGCTACCATCAGAGTTCTTATGCTTCCTCTTTTTGAAGCCAGCAATTTCTCAATCATATACATACATATATATGTATATATATATATGTGTATATATATATGTGTGTGTGTGCATATATATATATATATTGCACTTTAGGTTCTGGGGTACATGTGAAGAATATGCAGGATTGTTGCATAGGTACATACATGGCAATGTGGTTTGCTGCCTCCATCCCATCACCTATATCTGGCATTACTCCCCATGTTATCCCTCACCAACTCCCTACCCAGCACTGTCCCTCCCCTAGTCCCCCCCTCAACAGACCTCAGTGTGTGATGCTCCCCTCCCTGTGTCCATGTGTTCTCATTGTTCAACGCCTGCCTATGAGTGAGAACATGCGGTGTTTGATTTTATGTTCTTGTGTCAGTTTGCTGAGAATGATGGTTTCCAGATTCATCCATGTCCCTACAAAGGACACAAACTCATTGTTTTTTATGGATGCATAGTATTCCATGGTGTATATGTGCCACATTTTCCCTGTCCAGTCTATCATTGACGGGTATCTGTGTTGGTTCCAAGTCTTTGCTATTGTAAACAGTGCTGCAGTGAACATATGTGTGCATGTGTCTTTATAATAGCACAATTTATAATCCTTTGGGTATATACCCAGTAATGGGATTGCTGGCTCAAATGGAATTTCTATTTCTAGATCTTTGAGGAATCGCCACACTGTCTTTCACAATGGCTGAACTAGTTTACACTCCCACCAACAGTGTAAAAGTGTTCCCATTTCTCCACATCCTTTCCAGCATCTGTTGTTTCCAGATTTTTTAATGATTACTATTCTAACTGGCATGAGATGGCATCTCCATGTAGTTTTGATTTGCATTTCTCTAATGACCAGTAATGATGAGCATTTTTTCATATGTTTGTTGGCCTCATATATGTCTTCTTTTGAAAAGTGTCTCTTCATATCCTTTGCCCACTTTTGAATGGGTTTGTTTTTTTTTTCTTGTAAATCTGTTTTAGTTCTTGGTAGATTCTGGATATAAGTCCTTTGTCAGATGGGTAGATTACAAAAATTTTTTCCCATTCTGTTGGTTGCCCATTCTGTTCACTCTAATGATTGTTTCTTTTGCTGTACAGAAGCTCTGAAGTTTAATAAGATTCCATTTGTCTATTTTGGTTTTTGTTGCCAATGCTTTTGGTGTTCTAGTCATGAAGTCCTTGCCTATGCCTATGTCCTGAATGGTTTTGCCTAGGTTTTCTTCTAGGTTTTTATGGTGTTAGCTCTTAAGTCTGTAATCCATCTGGAGTTAATTTTAGTGTATGGTGTCAGGAAGGGGTCCAGTCTCTGCTTTCTGCACATGGCTAGCCAGTTTTCCCAACACCATTTATTAAACAGGGAATCCTTTCCCCATTGCTTGTTTTTGTCAGGTTTGCCAAAGATCAGATGGTTGTAGATGGTGGTGTTGCCTCCAAGGCCTCTGTTCTGTTCCATTGGTCTATATCTCTATTTTGGTACCAGTACCATGCCGTTTTGATTACTGTAGCTTTGTAGTATAGTTTGAAGTCAGGTAGTGTGATGCCTCCAGCTTTGTTCTTTTTGCTTAGAATTGTCATGGCTATGCGGGCTCTCTTTTGGTTTCATATGAAGTTTAAGGTGGTTTTCTCCAGTTCTGTGCAAAAGGTCATTGGTAGCTTAATGGGTATTGCATTCAATCTGTAATTACTTTGGGCAGCATGGCCATTTTCACAACATTGATTCTTCCTAACCATGAGCATGGAATGTTTCTCCATCTCTTTGTGTCCTCTCTTATTTCATTGAGCAGTGTTTTGCAGCTCTCCTTGAAGAGGTCCTTTACATCCTTTGTTAGTTATATTTCCAGGTATTTTATTCTCTTTGTGGCAATTGTGAATGGCAGTTCATTCTTGATTTGGCTCTCTTTAAGTCTGTTATTGGTGTATAGGAATGCCTGTGATTTTTGCACATTTTTTGTATCCCGAGACTTTGCTGAAGTTGATTATCAGTTTCAGGAGATTTTGGGCTGAGACAATGGGGTCTTCTAAATATACAATCATGTCATCTGCAAATAGAGACAATTTGACTTCCTCCTTTCCTAATTGAATATGTTTTCCTTTTTCTTGCCAGATTGTTCTGTCTAGAACTTCCAATACTATATTGAATAGGACTGGTGAGAGAGGGCATCCTTGTCTACCGACAGACTTCAAAGGTAATGCTTCCAGTTTTTGCCCATTCAGTATGATATTGGCTGTGGGTTTGTCATAAATAGCTTTTATTATTTTGAGATACATTCCATCAATATCTAGCTTATTGAGAGTTTTTAGCATAAAGGCTGTTGAATTTTGTTGAAGGCCTTCTCTGCATCTATTGAGATGATAATGTGATTTTTGTCTTTGGTTCTGCTTATGTGGTGAATTATGTTTATAGACTTGAGTATGTTGAACCAGCCTTGCATCCCCAGGATGAAGTCTACTTGATCCTGATGGATAAGCTTTTTGATGTGCTGTTGCAATTGGTTTGCCAGTATTTTATTGAAGATTTTTGCATCTATGTCCATCATGGATATTGGCCTGAAGTTTTCTTTTCTTGTTGAGTCTCTGCCAATTTCTCAATCTTAACATCTAAGTACTACCCATTCCAGTGCTTCTCAGCCTCTATTAGCATTTGAAGATATTGTACTTGTCTTCAGTTCTTCAAGGTAACCGCTGAGGCTGATTCCTTTCACAATGATTATGGTTTCTTGAGTCAGAATAGTTTTTTCTGGGTCCTGAGAACTATGTTTTGGTTGTTGCTGCAACAGTTAGAGACTTGCAGTTCTCACTCTGTGTGGAGAAGTCTGTGGCTATGCAACTTGCAAGAGGGATCTATATATCTGTCCAACACATCAACCCACACCATGCTGAGGTTTGCAGGGCTTGGGTATTTGTGCATTGCAGCTTTTTTAACAGTTTCCCACGGGTGGTGAAAGACGTGCTCCGAGGTCCATATCTTGATAGTGCAGGCAGCCTGCAAGATGTCTGTGAAACGCAAGGAAAATGAGGTGAGGAAGTTGCATCTGCCCACCCCATAGTGGGCACTCCAACTAGCTTTGCTGTGTGCAAGTGCTGAGGGACTGTGTTAAAGAAACTTCTCTTCTAGGGTTTCAGGTGCAGGAATTTCCCCGCTCCACGCCTCCACTGGAGACCAGAAGGGTTTCAAATGGAAAGTTCTTTGTCTGATTTTCCCACCTGCGGGCCAGGTAGGGAAAGCCAGGTGGGGCTCTTTTGTCCCAAATTTCCGCTGAATGCTCTGGGAGGAGGGTGCTCTGTAACTCAAGGTTCGGATTTCCAGCTCTGGGTTCCCCTCCCACAACAGCGTGGGAGCTGTCTTCTCTCTCTCTAATAAATCACTCTTCCCCAAAACTCTTTAGGTCCACGATATTTATTCCAACTGTGCTTCCAGGGCCCCTTTCCCAATTCTTCGGGGTTAGAGGCCAAGAACTTATGAGAGCTGGGTACACACTGCCCACCCTCACAGTGCCATGGGCTACAATTTTTCCAGGGATGGGGAGGGTGGGGGGATGGTTTCGGGATGAAAGTGTTAGAACTCAGATCATCAGGAAATAAGATGCCTAGTCCTAGTCCTGCACATGCGTAGTTCACAATAGGATTCACACTCCTAGGAGAATTTAATGCAGCTGATCTGACGGAAGGCATCCAGCCAGAAATGCTCCGTTCCTCCGCTGCTCCAAAGCAGTTCATTTCCCCCTGCTTTGGGGCTGGGTTCTTAACCGGTCTGTGACGGGGGAGATTGGAGACCCCTGATTTAAAGAACAATGTTAATGCCTGTTTTCTGCCTTTATCTGGAGGGTCATAGTCAATTGCGAAGCAACTCCAGCATGTGATCTACCCAGATGTCCCCTCCTACCCTGTTACTAATCACAGCTCCCCAAAGCCCCCTAGAATTTAGACAGAAGCCTGATGCTCCACTGCACACCGGCCTAGGTGACCCAGCAAGACTCCCATCTCAAATCATCATCATTATCATCATCAAAAGAAAAAAAGAAAAAGAAAAATCTCTGAGCTGGGTCCCTGACCCCTTTCTGTCTGCTTGGGGCCCATCTATACCAACCTTGATTTAACCGTTTTGATTCCACAGGTGGAGAATAAGCAAAAGGCTTTAAACAATGTGTACAGTTTCAATGGAAAAACTGTAACAATTTTGACTAGATCTAAAAGAAGAGTTCCTTAGCACACTGTATATTATTCACCACATGAACAGAGTTTTTCTAAATGAAAATGTTTAGGATGTTCAGGAGAGTAAGAACAAGTTAAGGCATGTTCTCCATAGCAGAGACCTCAAGGCTCTTATGCGTGCAGGGCACAGTTCCAGTGCAAAAGTCCCCAGAGACAGCAGGAGAGCCCCCACTGGGGTGCCTCGGGCTCCTTCCAGGGCAGCGGTTGAAGTGGGTTGCAGTTGCAAGGCAGGTCTGCAGAAAGGCTGGGGTTCCTCTCCTTTCTGGGTTCCGTCCTGATGGAATCATGGGTTTTCAGCAGCTTCCGGGCACTGTCCGGACTACAGAGAGCAATCCTGACTCCACACAGGTGGAGAATAAGTACCAGGCTTTAATCGTCATGTACAAAGAACTATGAATTCTGTGTTGACCTAAAGGTAAAGCTCCTTAGCATATTCTTGATTACATATCATTTTTATATTATGAAAACTTTAAGGTACTTTGGAAAGGAAGAACTATATAAGGAATCATCTCTATCACAGAGACTTCTTGCTCCTAGATGGCACAGTCACAAAGCAGTTTACAATAACACCATGAGGGTCCCCACTAGGGTGTGAGGAGCTCCTTCCAGGGCATTGGTTGAAGGCAGTGGTGCTGTTGATGCAAGGGTACCCCTAAAATTGGAGTTTAGCCTGGGAGGCCAAGTAAATACTTGACTTTATGCCAGAAAGAATTCAAGAGCAAGCGAACAGAGTAATGTGAAAGCAAGTTTATTTAGTAAATTAAGGAAAAAAAGAAGGCTACCTCATAGGGTAGCAGCAGGGGGCAGGGTGGCTAGCTATTTTATGACTATTTCTTGATTATATGCTAAACAAGGGGTTGAATATTTCTTTAGTTGTCTGGAAAAGGGGCAGGAGCTTGTGGAACCAGGAGTTTCTGCCCATTATGGAACATATAGGTTAAGCTTTGGGCATTGCCATGGCATTTGTAAACTGTCATCACTCTGGGGGCAGTGTTTTTTAGCATTCCAATTTGTTATAATTAGTATATAATGAGCCATGAGGGTAACCAGAAGTTGCTTTTGTAGCCATCTTCCTTCTAGCTGGCTTGGGCTTTTTTTTTTTTTTAAGGAATCTTACCAGTGGGGTATTGTGATCTGTGTCTTGGGGACCTAGCCTCCTGTTTGTCTTGCAAAACTAGTCCTGCCAAACTTCTGTCTCACTGTGAGCCATGAGAAACAAAAGGTTTGTTCCCCCTGCCCCTTTCTGGGTTGCTCTGTATTTCAAGCCTTGATTATGAGCAGTTTATGGAGGCATCCTGGGTATGTATCTGTTTAGCTCTGGAAGCGCTGGCATCTCCTGGCTGGTTTGGACCATTGAATTCTGCCATTGGCAGAATGGTGCCCTGCATGCATCTTGTTTTTAAGGTGACTGGAGCTCCTTTGTGGTTTCAGCCACTGACTCCTGGACATGTGGGTTTTGTTGGTGATTGGCCCCTCTTGAGTCTGGGAACAGCTAGCTCCGTGCCTGCTGGAAACCCAGCACAGCAGCCCATATATACTTTGGTTTTTACATCCTCACAGAGCTAAGGGCATTGGCAGGAATGGTGGCTCACCACAGCAAGTGATCTAGTGCCCAGGCCCAGGTTTGCTCTTCATCCTGACCTGGTGGCATGTGACACCTGCTCTGGACCTGCCTTGCTCTAGGACTGCTCTTCTAAGGTTGATGGATGGAACTCCATGGGTTCAGCCTTGTGACGAGGCCAGCCATGTAGCTGAGCTAGGAAAAACAGTAAATGACTCAGGCTAGTACTGAGTGTGTGTTTTTATAGTATGCTTTGCTAAGCAGGTGATTAACATTAATTTGCCTTGCAAATTGGTTCAGAGCCTGATGGGATTAAGATGAAACATATCATTCTGGAAGATACTCTGAAAACACTGCTGGGTTGCTATGATTGAATCATTCAAGGAAAGAGAGCAATGGAGATGTCCCACTGGTGGCACGATCCAGTTACTGACTCTCCATTCACTATAGAAAGTATGTGTTTATTTCAGGACAGCCTAGACAATCACACCTACTATGTCTCATTCTTCTGGCATATTTTAGAGGTGTTGAGTGGTTGTAGATAGGTGACTCAATGAGGTTGGAGTGTAGTCCAAGATCACAAAGCTAATTCTGCTAGAATCTGGATTCAGAATCCAGGTCCTGCAGCATACCAGTCACTTAGAGCAATGAATAAAATATTAGTATAGGCTAGGTTGTGAAAAGGAGTATCCCAGGACTTTCTTAAAGCCATACATTTTGTATTTTTGTCTACACTCAACTAACTAGATTAAAAGGAGACTTCAAAGGTGCTATGAGTTTTATACCTAAAGGGAAAATAAGTTGAATGATGTAACATTTTTGACAGTGTTTTGTGCAGGCCCTGATTCTATTTTATGTAATTAGGTTCATTCTATCAATTATTCCTTTTTATCTCTTTTCCTACTTCTACTAGATTCTTCTCATAAGTAACTATTTTATTTCTAGTAATTTTATTTTTATTTCTATTGTGTGTTTTGTAGCAATCAGTCTTATATGTGACACATTTTTTGTGTATACATATTTTTAATTCTTCCAAAAAGTATTGGGGTGTACATCTTATTTCATTTATTATTTTTCATTTATTGGCATATTTCTAAGATTTTTATAGGTACACTTTATTTGCTGCTTCCAACTTCAGCACATCAGTTTCTAATGAGCCTCTGCCAGACTTTTCCGCTCCAGTGCCCCACAGGGCACTCTCCAATGTCACCTAATCACCAATATCACATATATTAGTTTCATTCTCATGAGAGAATTTCTTTAGGATATACATCGTCCTTCAGTAGAATTGTGCATCAAAAATGTACAACCAGATTGTTCTTTAAATGAATGAAACAGTTGTCCTCCAAAAACAGTCCATGAGAATTACTGCATGCATTTATTTCCTGTGGACACTTGGATTGACCCAGTCATCTAATATTTGCTGCGTGCTTCCGAAGGGAGATGGTTCAGCAGCTATCTGATTCAGTATTTACTGATTTCTGACAGCATCTTCTTTTAAGGAGCGAGTTTGCAATGTGGTTCAGAAAATTATTCCCTGGCATTCTGTCTAAAATCTGTGTCTACACTTTTATATCAGTTTTTTTTTTTNGTAGAGATGGGATTTCACCATGTTGACCAGGATGGTCTCGATCTCTTGACCTCGTGATCCACCCGCCTCGGCCTCCCAAAGTGCTGGGATTACAGGCGTGAGCCACCGCGCCCGGCCTTTTATTTTATTTTTATGTTAAAGTACAACATCAACCTAGTAGCAGAGGAGGAGGGATTCACGAGAATTGAAAATTGGTAGGGAAGAGAAGGGGAAACTAACATTTTTGAGTGCCTACTGTGGGCCAGGTGCCCAACTAGGTCTTTTACAATTCTTTAATCCTCTCAGCAACTTTTTAAGGAGTGTATTGGCAATGAATTGAACGTTTAGGTAGAAGAATTCCACACTAAAACACCAGTTCACCACCTTTATTTGCTCTCTCTTATAACCAAAGTCTTAGCTATGATAGTCAGTTTAGGATCACCCAGTTCAGGTAAATACCCAAAATAATATCTAATAATGTTCTTTTACTTGGGGTTTTATGAGATGAAAACAATGGAAACTACAGGAGTTCTGATAATAATAGCCAAGTATAATTTGCAGCATGATAACAGGAATTTCAGAATTACAGTCTGTCCTGATGACTTTGACTTGATGTTAACCTCTCAAACAAAATACTGCATTTCTAATGTATAGCTCCCTGGTTTTTATATACATGAATGTCTACTTTAGGAGAGTTTAATTCTATTTTTGATAGTTAAATTTTTCTTCTCCGTTTTTCCTCAATTTTTTTTTTTTTTTTTTTAAGCTGGAGTTTTTTTTTTTTTTTTTTTTTTTGAGACAGAGAGCTGCTGTATCGCCCAGGCTGGAATGCCGTGGCGCAATCTCGGCTCACTGTAACCTCCACTTCCCAGGTTCAAGCAATTTTCTTGCCTCAGCCTCTCAAGTAGCTGGGATTACAGGCACCCACCACCACACCCTGCTAATTTTTTGTTTTTTAAGTGGAAATGGGGTTTTGCCATGTTGGCCAGGCTGGTCACGAATCCTAACCTCAAGCAATGCAACTGCCTCGGCCTCCCAAAGTGATCGGATTACAGGTATGAGCCACCATACCTGGCCTCTATCAGGTTTTAAGTGACATTTATACCATAATAAATCTTTTTATGCTTATACTATTTGAGAGTGTTTTGTTTCTTTTTCTAAAAACCTTAAGAGAAATACACCAGTAACCTCACGTTTAATACGGTGAGTCTGAATTCTTAGTTGAACCATTGGAATTTAGATTAGTCCCTCTAAAGATAAAGCTGAATCTCAAGTTTATACAATGTAGTAATTTATCCAAGGTCATGGGACAAATAGGCAGATGTTTCTTAAAGTACCTCCTGAATGAACTGAATGTCTCTCAGCAGATAGGAAGATACCATTGTAAGGTGTTCTCTCTTTTTTTGAAGAGAGAAAGGAATTCACCCTGCTTCCCCCTGCTCTGGTAAAATGTACGAGATGTGGCTAACTTTGTAGTTGTCAGGCTACCTTACAGTCATGTAAATCTGTGAATGCCAACTCAAAACTACTATTCCCTCTCTCTTCTATTTGGTAGGCAGCAGTCTTTTGTTGTGAGAATTGTGTTATTTCTTCAACAGTGGATATATCCCATCCTTTTCTTTCTCCTAAGTGGACTGTGCAGAGAAGCAGTTTTTCATAAGGCCTCTCAGAAGATGGCTTCACAAAATCAAACAACTGTTGTTGTTGTTCAGAGCGGCTTCAAATTTGTGGAGTCAATGTTCATACAGGTAGTAGGGGATTCTCTTTGAGAGAATTAGAAAAATGTTTTAGGACAAATGTTTTACAAACACGTTGGAAGTTTGCCTTACAGTTAAACTTTATTGATTTAGTAGTAAAGTCACCTCTGATCATGCTTGATACCAAGCTTGGACAGCTAGGAAGCACAGCACTGAATATGCTCATCGCTGCCCCTCTTTTCTTTCTTCTCACTCCCACTTCCTAAGAACAGAACTCTTGAATAAAGCAATCTCACTAGAGTGTTTATTTCAGTGATTTTTTGGGGGGAAGCCAGGCCATTAAAATGTGCCTCTCTGCTCACTTCATGTTCCTCAATGTTTTTCCCCAGCTGTTGGAATCCTCAAAAATTCACTCTGTATTAAAATTTATTTCAGAGTGCTTTTAAAAATAGAATGATTCAGGCTAATCTTCACTCTTGAAATGCTACAAATGAGACATGTTCCCTATATTTGAAAAGTCTTTGAATGAGTGGAACAACTACATATATAGAAAGGCCTTTTTAAATATCAACAAGCTTAAATATTTATATGCCCATTTCATGCATCACACTAACGCCCCCTCCTCAATTTTCTGATTATCCAATATCTCTCCCAGTCACAGGGCAAAACTGTAAACAATGTGTTAACATTCTGAATCCAGTAATATACTTTTTAAAAAATGCATGATAATCTAATGCAGTTTATTGGGAGCTCAACATTGGTTTGGAACTTGAAAATCAATCTATTATTCTACACATTAACAGCAGAAAATATAAATGATAATCTCAGTAGCTACAAAAAAATTTTTTTTTAAATTCAACCCTGATTTATTATTAATATAAAAGTCATCTTAGCAAATTAGAAATAGTGAATGCCCTTAATTTGTTAAAACATCTGTTGCAGATGTATACCTAACATCTCACCAAATTGTGAAATATTGAAATATTAAAAACTGCCAATTTCTTTTTTTTTTTTTTGAGACGGAGTTTCGCTCTTGTTACCCAGGCTGGAGTGCAATGGTGCGATCTCTGCTCACCGCAACCTCCGCCTCCTGGGTTCAGGCAATTCTCCTGCCTCAGCCTCCT
>NW_016107395.1:2363732-2366919 GCF_001604975.1 Cebus imitator
CAGGATGGTCTCGATCTCTTGACCTCGTGATCCACCCGCCTCGGCCTCCCAAAGTGCTGGGATTACAGGCTTGAGCCACCGCGCTCTGCCCGGCCCAATTTCTTATTGATATAAGAAAACTGCCAATAACTGGACCCATTTTCTCACACCCTGCCCCACCTTATTACTACCTAATCCAATAAAAACCCAAAGACGTTTTTAAAGTGCCTTCAGGAATGATGAAATCTTCACCCTAATCCTATCACAGTCTGAAGCAATTAGCAAGGTAAATAAATGTTAATCCCCACAGGATTGGATTTTGGTTTACGACTTCTTATACAAGACAGAATGCTATAAACGCCCACAGTCGGAGATGGACTGAGCCATTTGCTGTTTTCCTAGACCAGCTACAGCTGAGCCTGGTCAAGCCTTGGGAGGCTGAAGCTATGGAGCACACATCAACCTTGGAAGAGCTGTCTTGGAGGCAGGCAGGTCCAGAGCCCCGCATTCCATGGGACCTGAACCGAGAGCAAGCCTGGGCCTGGGCAATGGATAACTTCCCTGTGCTGAGCCGCCACTCCTGCCAATGCCATCTGCTCCACAGGAGCTCAGCTGCGAGCTTGCTGCTGCACTGCGCCTCCACCGGGCACAGAGCCCTTCCCGGAGATGAGAGAGACCGAAAACGCCCGCGAGACACCCATGTCCAGGAGTCACTCGCTGAAAACACAGACAGGCTCCAGCCACCTCAAGAAGCCACAGATGCTACTGACGGTAGGGTCCGTAGTGGCCTGAAGCTGTTTGGAGATACCAGCGCCTGCGGAGGCGGAAGGACACACGCCCAGGGCGCCCTCTGCAGTCCAGGCCGTCCCCGGAAGCTGCTGAAAAACCAAGATTCCATCTGGAAGGAACCTGGAAAGGAGAGGATCCCCCGCCTTTCTGCAGGCCTGCGGCACCACCTGCTTCAACCACTGCCCTGGAAGGAGCCCGAGATACCCCAGTGGGGGCCCTCATTCTGTCCCTGCGGACTTTTACACTGGAACTGTGCCCTGCATGCATAAGAGCCTTGAGTACCTCCTGTGGAGAACATGCCTTAACTTGTTCTTCCTCTCCTGAACATCCTAAACATTTTTCATTTAGAAAAACTCTTTTTACGTAATGAATACCATGCAATGTGCTAAGGAACTCTTCTTTTACATCTTCTTAAAATTGCTATGGTTCTTCCATTGAAACTGTTCACGTATTCAATAAAGCCTTTCCCTATTATTCACCAGTGGAATTGATTTCAAGCTGGTAAATCAAGATTGGTATAGATGGTCCTGAAGCAGACAGAAAGGGGACAGGGACCCAGCTCAGGGCCTTTTTTTTTTTTTTTTTTTTTTTTTTTGAGCTGGTGTCTCGCTGGTCTCCCTGGGTCGCTTAGGCTGGTATGCAGCGGCACAATCATGCTTTAGTCTAAATTCCAGGGGAGTTTTGAGGAGCTGTGGATAGTAACAGGGTGGGAGGGGACAGCTGGGTGGATCACTTGCTAGAGTTGCTTAAAAACCGACCGTGGCCCTCCAGATGAAGGCAGGGAACTGACCGTGGCCCTCCAGACGAAGGCAAGGAACAGACATTAACAGTGTTCTTTAAATCAACGGCCCCCGACCTTTGTGGCACAAGGACTTTGTGGCACAAGTTGCATGGATGACAATTTTTCCGTAGATGGGGGGTTGGTAGACAGGGATAGTTTTGAGATGAAGCTGGTCTACCTCTAGATCATCAGGCATCAGATTCTCAGGCAGAGTGTGCAAGGTAGATCCATTGCATGAGCAGTTTACCACAAGGTTCAGTGCACCTATAAGAATCTAATGTCTCGACAAGAAACGGAGCTCAGGTGGTAACAGTCGGCTACTGGCCACTCCCTTCCTACTGTGCCTCAGGGCTCCTAATGTTAACTGTGGAGGGCGTCCAGGTTCTTGGCATCTTGAACAAAGAATTGGACAAACGCACAAGCAAAGCAAGGAAGGAATGAAGGGATTTATTGAACACGAAAGTACACACCACAGTGTGGTAGTGGGCCTGAGCATAGGGTCTCAAAGGCTCTGTTACAGAGTTTTTATGAGTTTAAATACTTCCTACGGGGGGTATGCCCTTTGAAATGAAGAGGATGAAGTAAAGTAACATATTCATTTCCTCAGTGTATGCCCCAGGGAGAGGATACTCCTGTTATACTGAATTGGGAATCAGCCTTATGTTCCCTGTCTCCAGACCCTATTTTCCTGCCTCATCTCCCCTCTGAGATGTGATCCCCATAAATCTTCATGGGAGGCAGAGGGACTGATGGTCTTTTTTCTGTAACTGCTTCATGCTGACTTGGGGCATAGTCCATTCCTATTGGGGATCATGGAACTCTCAACCTGCTCTATCTAGTGAAGGCAGGGTAGCTCCTTGATGGCTAGAGGTGGTGTCTCCACGTGGAACTGGCTAGAACCTTTGTTGTGTGATCATCTGAAGTTTGGTGGTCTCTAGGCAAGAGGAAATGAATCTGGTTAAAAGATTTAAAGGGAACTTCAGGGAGTGGATATCTATGCTGTTAGAAATGTTTGTTATGGAGATTTGCAGAAGAAAAAAAAAAAGAATTGGTTTGTTCTAGAATCCATGTGTTTCCTTAAAGACTTAGTACATTTTGGTTTGGTTTGTTGGGGCCTAGTGCATGAGATTAGTCCAAAACAATGGACTCCCAGAATTTTGGCTTAAAAATTCCCCCATTTTCGTCAGGTTCTCATTTAGGTGAGACTGTGGCCAGGCAGGTCTCGAACACCTGACCTCAGGTAATCCACCTGCCTTGGCCTTCCAAAGTGCTAGGATTACAAGCATGAGCCACCACGTCCAGCCTGGCAATGTTCTCTTTAACCCATGATGTGGGTTAAAAGGAGTGTTGTGTTATTGATTGATTATGAGGCAACATATGTACCATTAAAGTTTCTTACCAACATTGGGCTTTCATAATCTATCAGGTTATAAATTAATCCATGTAGAAAGCTGGTTGCAAACTCCTTCACAAATAAAAGTACACCCCATTAGTGCACATAATGGACGCCTTTTCCACTTCTATTGTTCACAGAGGCATAAGCAAGAGAAAGCATTCAAAGCTAAGAGTTTCGTGACAGTAGAAGTCTTAATCTGTGAATTTAGGAAAGCTGTTCACATCAAGGATGCCATCTTCTTC
>NW_016107395.1:2367010-2369591 GCF_001604975.1 Cebus imitator
CTTCTTAGTTGTGAGACCATGAACCCAAAGGATGCCATCTTCTTCTGGGGAGAAACCTCCCTGGTTAGTCTTATGCCAAGGTTTCCCATGAGTGTACAGCTCCAAGATCCTGGAGGGTCTCTTCTCAGTTGTGAGATTATGAACTCCACAGTTCAAGATCCCAAAGTTTTGTTGTCATGTGGATGGCAAGGACAGTCTTTCTCTGATGTTTCCAGGAGATTCAAACCATAAAAAGCTTTCTTTACCTGGTGAAAATACACTGTAGCATAATAATCTACTGTTACAACATCAGCCTTCTTGCATAGTAAAGCTTTTATACAACCAGAAAACATGCAGTGAAAATAACAATCAAATTAAATCCCTTTATAAAATGTTTAAATGGCCCAGTGGGTGACCAAATATACCTGAAGCTTTAATTGTTTTCCCAGGAATATGGGGATTAAGCATTGGTTATAAACTATTTTAAGTAATTTCAGTATTCACTGGTTTAACATGGAAATATTTTCTTGATATTTAATTAATTTTTTTGTTTTACTTCAGTTAGTAGCTTTATACAGGAAGATTTGGCTATCCGTGTGGTTTACACTAACTTAACATTATAACTATAATTGTGATTTGTAGCATATACTTAGAATTTTAGAAATCCCTTACAATTTTGGAATAAATGTTAGTATTATTCACAAAAAATATAACCTAAAGAGGATAGAACATCATTTTGGCAATCCCATGTACCCAAACACATCAAATAATCCCTGTCTACCTCTTCTCTGGATGTTTTCAGGTGCCCTCTCATCCATCCAGAAAGCCAGGCATTAGGAAAGACAATTTTGAAATGATGTTTGATTTTGGAATTTCAGATTACTATAAATTATTTATTTTACCAAAATGATGACTCATTTTTAAAGAGCAAAAACCTTTTAAAACCTTGAAACACACGCACACACACACACACACACACACACACATACTACTGTTCTTTCACACCTTGCATGTAAAACTGTTTTTATTAGCCTTAATTGCATGTTACAATGGTGACTCTTAGCAATTTTAACTTTAATATAAAACCTGGTAAGTTATGTTCTAATAAGGTTTAACTGTTTCCAGCATAGTTAGGGCTTGGCCAACTCCACATGTCCCCAGGCCTTACCTAGCTGGAAGGCAGGCAATGTAAACAATTTTCAAAAGCCGAAGAAGCAGTTTATGATCTTAAAGCATTTAGCAACCTAATATTTGAACATAATTTAGGCAACATGTTTACATTTTGAAGACATTTATTTGTATTTTACCAACAACCTTGAAAACCGTCTTTATTTCCCAAAGATGCTAGAATCATATAAACTAAAAGTCATTACACTTTCTACTTTTCTGATGAAATATTTGATTTAAGCTATTATTATTATTATTAAACCAATTAATTAAAACTTTACCGAAGAGGTACAAAGTGACTTTTACTTTGTATTTAACCAGTTTACACAGAGTTTACACAAAGAGAAAGAGGAGAGAAACTGGTAAGAAACCTTACCCTTTTGCCAGCATGCCAGGTTTTCGGGTTCTCTCTCCCTGAGCAGCCCTGGCAACCATGCTTGACTGTATGCAAACAGACACATTGCCATGAATTAAGAATATTCATAGATAGTTAACAAATTTTGAAGAATCTAGGAAGAGAGAGAAATATGACTCAAATTCTATTTGCGAGCGCATATTCAACACACTTTAAGAATCAGGAAGCCTAAAATCCAAAAAATTAGTTTATCGATAAAAAGCTGGCTGTTCCATTAATTCCTGCAGGCATGACAAAAATAGCTTAGGAATTTGAGATAAATGGAACAATGGTGATTTGCTAGAAATGCATAGGAACACAGAACTAAACATAAACCTTCTGCTAGGAGCTAAAAAAAAAATCATGGTTTTTTATATATATGCACACACAAGCAAAGCCAGAGGAGAATAAATAGCAAGCAAATAAAAACTAGAAGGAAAAACAAATAAGCAGGAAGCCAACCCAAAATTTTTCTGCTTAATCTACCCTGGAGGTTACAGTGTTACCTGGGGCACCAAAAAACCCACATAATGAATATTTTATTCCTGATACACAATTAATATCCTTAAGTTGACCAGTATCATGATACATTCTGTGCAATCAAGAAATCCATTTTAGACACATGACCAGTAAGTACTCTAGCGCTATCCACACAAAACAGTAAACATAGTGGGAAGCAATGCAAACGTGTGAAATTTTGCTCCACGCTAAATCCAGCTTCATGCTTAACTATATTAAAAAACAATTGCTGGGGAGGATCCAAGATGGCCGTTTAGGAACAGCTCAGGATTGCAGCTCCCAGTGAAAGCACAGAGGGTGAGTGGACGCCGAATTTTTATTGCCCACAGACTAGGAAATTCCCGGGCGGAGGTGCTCCACGGTCGCCAGCGCGGCTATTTCGCCCAGCGCGGCTGTGCCGGCCAGCGCCGCTGCTTTGCCCCTCGCAGCTGCTTTGTCAGCGCCCCAGAGCCGTGGTTCTCCATACAAAAAACACCGGTCCGGGGGCCCTTTTGGCTGGCGATTGGAGCCATGGGAAGTCGC
>NW_016107395.1:2375495-2409255 GCF_001604975.1 Cebus imitator
AGGTGATGGGGAGGAAGGCAGCAAATCACACTGCCACGTGTGTTCCTATGCAACAATTTTGCATGTTCTTCACATGTACCCCAAAACCTAAAATGCAATAAAATAAATAAATAGGGAAAAAAAAATTGCCAAACTGCTGATGCAGTTTTAATACTTCCTATTTTACTTTAATCAAGACTAAGAGCTTTAACTATGAAAATATTAGTTAGCCAAATGTCTCCAATTCTCTATCAGGTTTTAAAGAATATTTTATTATTTAAACTTTTCCACATCTTTCTCCCCTATTTAATGATTCCTTACTATATTGTTTCATAAATAATCTTTTCAAATCTGTAATTTGAACTAATTTTTAGATAACTTCTGAATTAGACAAAATTATTCTTTTTTCACTAATAACATAAGCTCTTCTGTAACATTTTGTAGGCAGAATTACGTGTTAACTAAAATTTTTATCCTTAGTAAACCAAAACTTCAGTGAAACCCTCAACAGCAAGAAATCCTGAGCTATCAGATATGGGCATTTATAGATAAGAACAATTCCACAATTTTAGAAACACATTTCTCCATATTACAACCCTTTTTTAATTGGAAAAGTCCCAGATATCAAATGAGTCCTAAAAATAACTTTAAGATTTAATTTACACAAAAAGTTTACCTAAAACAATGATCCTATTCACTGTACTTAACTTTTAACAAGAGAGATGGACAAAACATCAATCAACATATGTAAAATGAACATAGGTTTGGCCCAGAAAGGCAAGGCAACTTGAGACAAGGAGGGTGCTTGGTAGCTTTCTTTTCACAGATGGGAGACAAACGGTAGCATTCTTTTGAGTTTCTGATTAGCCTTTCCAAAAGAAGCAATCAAACATGCATTTATCTCACTGACACTGAGTAGAATGGGAGGCAGGCTCGCCCCAAGCACTTCCTAGATTGAATTAACACTGACATTTAAAAATATCTAGCAAAGGCAAACACAAAATTCAGACAAAATGTATGCTGAAAATTCTGAAGACCTTTTCAATTTTTATTCCACCAATAATTTTAAAGCTAGCTTGTATAGTAAAGTTATACTTAGGTCATGTGAACTTGAAAATTGCTTAGACTTAATTTATGAGCACTCTTTTACTTATAAGCCAATTTGTTAGACACAACATGTAGCAATAAGTGTACATACAAATAAAAACATCTAGACATGTCTACACACACATAAACAAAGACCCAATAGCTTGAAACCTTAGCCATGAGATAGCAATACAAGCTTGCCAGTTTTGCTTTGCCCCAATAGATAGTCCAAGTGTTCTTTAAAAAAAAAAAAAAAAAATTAGTTCCTCTTCAAAGGGTTTTGGTTTCTGGTTTCAGGTTCTTTGTTCTATGCTAAAAAGTAATCTTACCCATTCATCTATCATCCCTCCCTCTCTCTGCTGTGACCAAACACGCCCAAGCATTTCCCATCACCTACGTATCCGTTTTTCCCTTCAAGATCCCACCCTTGCCTCCTTTGATGATGTCAATTGAAATTAGCCTAGATTGTGCGGGCTGACACCAGACCATGGTGGGGCTGGGGGAACACTGGAATAAGGTCTGCGTTAGGAATTAAAACTGCTTCTCTCCTTTGTTCTGGGCGCTCTGTCTTTTGTCTCTGCCTTGCATGCAGTAGGCGCCCTTCTATAGAAGTAACCTTGCTGAGAAAACTTTTGCCTGAGTGTTAGTTCCCCTTTGCGGCACCAAGCATTTTTATCTCCAACAATCTGGGGGCTCATCTGGGATTCCCATTCTTCTCTGGGTAAGGGTCTCTGGCCCTCTGTCATGAGGAGGGACACCCCGCTGCCTCCTTACAGTGGCCTCAGGAGTAAAGTAGTTGAGACCCACCGGGTGTGACGAATAACCTTGGACTCTCAGCGATACAGGAAAGAAGCTGGCCAGCAGCTGGTTGAAAGGAGGTTCAGATACCTCAGCGACAGACCAAAGTATATTAAAAAAAAAAAAAAAAAAAAGCCACGGGGCTGCAAACTATTTCCTTGGTGGTCGGGATTCTGGAGATTGAAAGTGTGTGAACTGTAACAAACACTACTGCTGTGCGGAATAAGTGAGTCCAATCTGTGGTTCCGTGGTTATCTCATAAGGCTAATGGATCCCTCTTGTAGGGGTCATGATGTTGGGGTTTGTACAGTCCCGCCAATGCTTGCTAAGAAGAACCTATGGTAAGAGGAACCTAATTTCCCTCAGGGAAGCGGCCAGAGCAGATAAGGGAGAGAAGGGTGCAAGGAACCTCCAGCAGGTGGGGCTAAAGGATAGGCAAGATATTTTTATATGCAACATTGAGCCTGATAGCAGTAGCAAGCCTCTAGAGAAGATAGGCGAGGCATTTCTAATGCAAGAGATTGAGCCTAAGGCCCAATATGGGAAATACCCCAAGCAAGACAAGGAGTAAAAAGGATAAAATTAGTAACAAAGACCGCCCCCTGGCCCTATAGTCCCCTAGGTCTCATGTTAAAACATTGGAGAGGTAATAAAAAGACTAAACATAAGAAAAAGCAACAAATGATAAGACATTGCTGTTTCATTTGGACTCAAGAACCAATCCCCGAACTGTTAGTTTTCTGGCCAAATTTTGGATCAAATGAAGAATGGATTTGTGAACTTTTAATAGCAAATATTGCTAGTGGGCAACCTGCCTCCCAAGAGGAAATAGATTTTGCCCTATGTTGGCAGCAGTGACAAGTCTTTTACCCTCCAAGGGTAAAAGGAGTGAGTCAAAAACTAATCTTTGGAGGAAATTTAGTTGTAAGCATGCCTTATCAAGCTAGAACCATCTTTTAAAAAAAGCAAAAAGGTGGTTTATTGACTCAAGAATCTTAAAGTGCAAGGCTATTCTGTTAAAAAGAGATAATTTCACACTAACCACTGAACCTAACCTAGCAGGTTTCTTAACAGGGAGTCTAAACCTAAAAAGAGAGTACACATGTTTTGATTTAATTGACTATCACACAAAGGTTAGGCCCAATTCAAAAATTGAGCCTCACCATCTTTAAAACAGTGTGGCATTCATTTATAGATGAACTTTCAACCCAGAATTTCATATCCTGCCAAACTAAGCTTCACAAGCGAAGGAGAAATAAAATCTTTTGTGAACAAGCAAGTACTCAGAGATTTCATCACCACCAGGCCTGCTTTACAAAAGCTTCTTTAAAAAAAAAAAAAAGAAATTAGCTCATAATGATGCATATAGTATGATATGGTATGTTATGTTTGGACTAGTCATAGCAAAGAGGTATTAGACATTAACTCAATTCATGTCCTTGGCATTGTTAGTTACTACCTGTGTTACCTGGAGGGAGTTTCCTAACCTCCGTCTCACTTTCCTCATTTGTTAAGATGGGCATAACAACAGACCCACCATGTAGAGTTTCCTAAGGATTCAATGGCACATTGTATGTCAAGTGTTCAGCGAGCATTTAATAAATGGTGGAGATTATCATTGTTATTATTATTACTGAAGGATTCTTAAAATCCTAGGTAATGAGAGAAGCCATCTGAAGACCATCTGTCTTTGCCAACTCACTCAAACCAGTTAGAAGAAAATCATGTCTTCTAAATATACACATAACATATGTTCATTATTTTTCATATATAAAGCAGTTTCTAAAAGCCATAGAACAAAATTTTAAAAAAAAGAAAAAATAAATAAAATAAAATAAAAATGAAGTATATGTTATATTATATAGAAGTAAAATATATGAAAAAAGAAGAATTTATACCCTAGCCAAACAAGTTACTTACTAATAGTTGTAAGATATTATCTTTGCAACTAATAGTTGCAAAGATAGTTGCTTACTAATAAACAAACTACAGAAGAGATTGCCCCTTAAGGGAAAGAGTCCAGGCTTAAGACCATTCCAAAGTACCCAGATTGATTACACAAAGATGCCTCGAATAGGTCGTCTAAAATACTTATTAATAATAGTAGATTACCTCACTCATTAGGTCAAAGCTATTCCCTTTTCAAATGCAATGGCCAATAATATAGTTAAAGCATTAAATAAAAATATAGTGCTCAAGTTTAGGCTAATAGAAAATATTAACTCAGGCAATAGCACCTATTTCACAGTGCTTATTATTAAAAAGCTATCCCAAGCCCTAGACGTTAAATAAGAATATCATACTACCTTAAAGAACTACCTAAGCAAATTAGTTCTAAAGACTTAGTTACCAAATGCCTTCCTATTGCCCAGTTAAAAATAGTCTTTCCCTCAGGAATTGCATACTTGGTCTCTCCACTACTCTTCCTTTTCCTAAAACGAAAGTGTCCTCATCAAAAGCTGGAAGAAGGAGGAACTTGAGCCAGCCAGGGAAGGACCTTACCTGGTGCTTCAAATCACTGCAACTGCCTGAGTCCAGACAGCAGAAAAAGGATAGACCCATCACACCCAAAAGTCAAGAAAACACCACCACCTCCGGAGTCATGGGCCATTATCCAGGGGGAAAGCCCTCTCAAACTAAAACTAAGAAAAGCTTAACTCTCTTTCATTTATTCTATTACTTTTTCTTCTTTTCTCATTCTATTGCTGACACCTTGTTATCAATGTCACTCAGTCAGACTCACCCCAAATCATTACTTTTGATGCTTGCCTTCTTATACTGTATGAGGAAGATGAATGGCAAAGACAAATCTCTACTTTAGAAAAATATCTCTGTCCCTACAGGGAAGCCACTGACCCTGCATCCTGCTCATGGCAGGGGTACCAGGACACCCCAGGTTGGGAAATATGCTCTCAATGGGCAGATATCAGCTGGACCACAAGAGATCCAGGCTGGGTCTCCCCAGAGGGCTGTACCAATCTAAAATGTCTACTGCCTAAAATCTCTACTGCTACTCTCCTTTGTTCTAGGTGCTCTCTCTTGTCTCTGCCTTGTATGCTGGAGGCACCCTTCTATAGAAGTAAATTGCCTTGCTGAGAAAACTTTTGCCTGAGTGTTGGTTCCACTTTGTAGCATCAAGCATTTTTGTCTCCAACACAAGGAAGGCTGTGAACCAAAATTTTGGATAAAACGATCTCCATGGCAGTTTGATTTCAAAGGCTAAACCTCCCCAGATTGCAAGGAGCACTGGGGCCAAACAGTACCAAAGGAGGGCATCACACGTTAATCAGGCCCCTGCTTACAACAGCAGCACAAAAGCCTGGATACATGCAATGCTATCCCACTTTCCCATTAGAAAGATTCTAAACAATTCTGTGGTCAAGCAGCATTGCAACTGTGAGATAAAATTCTAAGAAGGGCTTAATACAAGACTTCAGAACCTTTGCCAAGGGCGTCCCCTTTGGGCAGGTTGAGGTCCACAGGATCCCCTGCAGCATCCTTCTGTGGGGTCCAATCTTAGAATTTCAGACATCTCTGGGCTTACTTAGGTGAGCACCAGTGCCACTTTGCATGTGTTCCCTCCAGAGTCTGATATGAGCTTTCCTTTTATACCTGGGTGTAATCCCCGACTTTTAGCATCCTTATAATTTGATAAGGACACACTTTCCATGCTTCCCAGTCCATGAACTTTAATGACAAGAACTGGAGGCTCGGTGGGTTTCCTTTGCCCTCAGCCAGTTGAATAGTGGAAGAATTTAACATAAGGAAAGAAGACTTAAATTGCCTAAAATGTGTGTGAGTTTGCTCAGAGACCACTTCCAGAAAATATTTTAAAAAGTCCTTCCCCCCTTTGGGGCAGGGCAATTATTCCCATTCATTTCTAGGCCTTCAGGTAGTACCAGGAGTGATACCAGCCAATTGCCCTCACTTTCTAAGGTGCTACAAGGAAACAGCTGCTGAAAGACTGAAAAAGAAAGGAAGGAAAAGAAATTAAAAAGACCCAGGTTCCTTAAGAGGACTGGGGGATGGTGATCAGCCCTCTCCACATGGAAATCCCTCAGTTTTACTGGCCAAGGTCAGAAACCTGCAGTTGCTTCCATGTTTAAGCACTGCCCACCAAGGGTCCCATGTTGGAAAGAAAAAGAAATTTACTGGAATGGGTCATAAATAAATTACATGTTAAGAATGAAGAATTGATGGCGACCACAAGAGGGTCATAAGAATTCTGGTGGAGGCTGCAGCAGCCTTCTTCAGTAGAGAATTGATAATGAACCTGTGTAGACAAGTACACTGTGTATCTCCAAGCTGGTAATACATTTATTTCAAAACTATAAATATATTTTAAGTAGAATTTTTTAAAAGTAGGTTGATATAAGACAGTGACTTTAGATCAAAAAAGAGATTCATTGCGTCTAAATAAAAGGGATCATCTGAAATTAGTGTTGTTTGAAATAATTGTCTAATATTGGAAATTCCAGTGTTTATGAAAAATTTAACAATTTTTGAAAGAAATTATTCTTAACATTTATTTTAAATTCAGGATACATATGCAGGTTTGTTATTTTGGTAAAAATGTATCATGGGGGTTTGTTGTACACATTATTTTATCACCCAGGTATGAAGCCTGGTGCCCATTATTATTTTTCCTGATCCTCTCCCTCCTCCCATCGCCCACCCTTCCATAGGCCCCAGTGTCTGGTGTTCCCCTCTTTGTGTCCATGTGTTCTGATTATTCAGCTCCAGCTTATAAGTGAGAACATGTGGTATTTGCTTTTCCATTCCTTTAGCTTTGCTCAGAATAATGGCATCCAGCTACATCTATGTTCCTGCAAAAGACATGATCTTGTTCTTCTTTATGGCTGCATAGTATACCATGGTGTATATGTGAGGGAATGTGTTCTCTTTTCGGGTCCATGAGGGGGCATAGTTTTAAGGGCAAGAATTTCCCAGCACCATGCCTCCCTCCCATCTTTCTCCATCCAGGAGATTTAACGGTTTATGTTTGAATTTCACAGGCACGGGAAGAAACTAAGAGTCAATCACCCCAGCGGAAGTTTAAAGGAACTCCTTTCATTGGCCAGAGAAACTTGGGAAGGTGGGACTTTCTCCCAGGATAAATTCCCCTGCTCCTTCACCCACACCGGATTTCCAGCTTTATGGAATCCCCTCCCACATAGTAAGAAGCTCTATTTCCCCTCCGGATTTCCCCTCTGGAATCCCCTTCCAAACTCTTCGCGGAAGTCTTTCTATTCTTCTCCTTTCCTTCTCTTCTCTACCTAAATAAAATCACCTTTCTGCAACACTTCCTGTGTCCAACATTTACTTTTATAAGCATACAGCGCACCTGCAGTGGTCCCATCTCTTATTCTTTAAGAAATTGGAGGACAAAAACCCACAGCATTCTCTCGGGAGGAGCTGTGCCTCACCAGCACCCAAAAAAAAAAACTGGTTACATATGTACTACATTTTCTTTATCCAGTCTACCAAAAAGAACATTTAGGTTGATTCCACGTCTTTGCTATTGTGAACAGTACACATGTATGTATGGTCCTTATGGTAGAACAATTTATATTCCTTTGGTACATACTAGTAATGGGATTGCTGGGTCAAATGGTATTTCTGGTTTTTTGGTCTTTGAGGAATCACCGTACTGTTTTCCACAAAGGTTGAACTAATTTACACTGTCATCAATAATGTATAAGCAAAAATTTAACTTTTTAAGTACTTGGAGTTTGCATTGACATTACATCAACTTAAGGTAGAATTTTAAAGCTTTTCACACATTGGAACCCTACCTGGCTTTGGTCCAACCCCAGAATAAAACAGAGCCATCACTTATATACAAAAAATTGCCCTGCTGCTGTAAACTTCAACAGCTTGCATGAGAAAATTCAATTTAAAAGGAGAACTTTTATAGCTTTCAAAAATATTAATTTGTATAAAATAACTTGCTCTGCAAGCTGGGTGTTTGCTGGGTGCCATGGCTCGCACCTATAATCCCAGCACTTTGAGAGGCTGAGGCAGGCAGGTCAGAAGGTCAGGAGTTCAAGACTAGCCTGGCCAACATAGTGAAATCCCCTTTATACTAAAAATACAAAAAATTAGCCGGGCATGGTGGCAGGCACCTGTAATCCCAGCTACTTGGTAGGCTGAAGCAGGAGAATTGCTTGAACCTGGTAGACAGAGGTTGCAGTTAACCAAGATCAAGCCATTTCACTTCAGCCCCGGTGGCAGGGTGAGACTCGGTCTCATAAAACAAACAAACAGGCTGGGTGCGATGGTTTATGCCTGTAATCCCAGCACTTTGGGAGGCCAAGGCGGGTGGAAGAATCTTTTGAACCTGGGAGGTGGAGGTTGCAGTGAGCCAAGATCGCACCACTGCACTCCAGCCTGGTGACGGAGTGAGACTTTGTCTCAAAAAAACAAACAAAACAAAGCAAAACAAAAAAGCAGTGTTTTGGTTTAGTACTTAAATATATGTGGAGTTAAAATTATCACCAAAACATATATGACTCTAAAATATATATACTTTTATTGTAATAAAATGTACTATATTGATTTGCCAATGTTTTGCAACCTAGTAAAGGTATTACCTTGCTTGGATTTGTAGTTAGTGATTTAGTACGCTGTACCATGGGCTGGTTATGTTAACTGGAAAAATAAACTTGTTACTTGAAAATCCAAAGAAAACAAGAAAAAAAGGAGTGAAGGCAGATTAAAGAGGATCACAGGAAGATTCTTAGCCTTATGGCTTCTGAGTTGACAACCACAGGATTCTAGGGCATTAACTCGAGATCAGACAGTTCCAGGCAGCTACAGAAGTCTGCTCTGGTGAGTCTTGCCTAGGACGTGGAAGTCCAAGATCAAAATGCCAGTGATTCAGCTCTTGGTGAGTACCCTCCTTCTGTCATGCAATAGCCATGTTGTAGCTGTGTTCTCACATGGCACAAAGGGAGAAAGAGAGAGAGAGAGAAAGCAGGAGAAAGAGAGAGAGAGAAGGGGAGAGAATGAGAAGGATGTGTCTCTTCCTTTTCTCAGAAAGCCACTAACCCCATTATGAAAGCCCCAATCTCATAACCTCACCTTAACATAATTGTCTCCCAAAGGCTCCATCTCTAAATACCATTACCTTGTGGATTAGCTAATCAAAATCATCATGAATTCTGATGGACACAATTCAGCCCATAGCACCAAGTCTACGTGATACTCTCATAATCTCTGCCCATCTCAGGGCCTGCAGCAACTGAGTCTCATTTCTTCAGGCATTTCAGAAGACAGAGATTTAAAAAAAAAAAAAAAAAAAAAAAAAAAAAAAAAAAAAAAAAAAAAAAAAGTGCAGGACAGAATACAATGCATTAATTAATTACTAAATTAATTAATCTTGTGACAGCATCTCACTCCAGTACCCTGAATTATTTGGGTTACTTCAGTGCCCAAATAATTCAGGTGGCATTGTTTCACATTCATTGCTTGCCTATATGGGGGCAAGTATACAGGCATCCATTGGGCCAATCCTCTTTTTATAGCAATTACTTTCCAGACTCAGACCTTATTCAGCTCATTGAAGTTTGCTAATGCTTAACTCATAGCATAGATTTTATTTCACATTAATGGATTCAAAAGTGTGACCCATGCGCTATGTCACAATTCTTTTTTAATTAGAAATGACCCAGACATTCAATGGTATCTGAAATAATTTTAAGATTTTAAATTACATTAAAAATCCACCTACAAGCATTGATTCCATTTATATTTACTCAATTTGTTCATTTTTATCAGTTTATCTAAATTAGTTTTTAGAACTAAGACACTAGACAAAGGTAATCATTGCTCCAAGTTATTTCTTTGTTAACCATTTGCATAGTCTGTGAATATCAGGTGTTCACCTAAGCAAAAATCTTAAACACATGGGCAATTTTGCTTTTAATTCAGAAAAATCAGTTGTTCTTATGGAACCAACAATGTTAAGTTAGTCTTATATATCAAAAAATTAATTCAAAGAAAGATTATTCTGTTTTTCACTGAGTTTACGTTCTTATAACCTTCATGTAAAATCCTAGCACATTAAAATATTTAGCAAAGGCAAACATAAAACTCATTTAATTAGTAAACCCAGCCAAAAATGTATGCTGACAATTCCAGACATTCTATTTTTGTTTTGTCAATAATTTTAAAGCTTATTTTAAAAGATTGCTAAATTCAAACAAATCTGAAAAGCTTTTGGACTTTCTTCCTTTTTTAAAAAAAAAATATAATAAAAAATATGGAACGCTTCACAAATTTGTGTGTCATCCTTGCACAGAGGGCCATGCTAATCTTCTCTGTATCATTCCAATTTTAGTATATGTGCTGCCAAAGCGAGTACTGGACTTTCTTACTAAATTTATGAGCACTCATTTATTTATAAGCCAATATGGTGCCATTGTAGACAAAACATATAACCTAATACATGTAACATGCACAGAAACACATAGAAACACGTATCCATACACACAAAGATCAAATAGATGTCACTGTGAAATTCTAGCCATGACATGGCATCATAAACCCATTATTTTACAAAAGACAGGTGGATCCAAATTATTTCAGGACAGGACAAAATTGGGATCTGTCCACATGGCTAAACTTCTTTATCGCCTTGATAGGTAATCCAATTAATGCCGTGGACCAAACCTTTGGCTAAAGCAGTTTCCACAGTAGTTTTATATCTAAAACTTGTTTTTAACCATTTTTTCCTTCAGTTTCAACTGAGCTTCCAATATTTACATCTTAGCTAGAACTGGCTGAACTGCATACAAAAAGCAAACTTTCCAATAGCCTTCAATTTGTAGCATCATAAGTGGTGCATACACAAAATGCGGGCTTAGCTCCTTCTCAGTTTGGGAGGATTTTATAGTGCCAGCATTATCTCGTAACAATGGTAATCAAGAACAGAATTTGAGAGACCAAAATGATGAATCAGGAAGGAGAATCTGTGGAGGGAATCCTGCGGCAACATCCATATGGGGTTAAATTGTCTGACTGTACAACAATTGTGGGCCACTGCTATTTTCACCCTTTCAACGATTAAATGTTAAAATACCTGACAATACCAAGTGCTAGAGAGTATACGAAACTTTACAGTATCTTACATATTGTAAGTGGTAACATGTATTGGTACTATCACTTTGAGAAACAATCTGTTGTCTTATGAAGCTGCAAGTCACATATCTCGAAACCTACCAATTCCATTTCAGAGTACACTCCCAAGAAAAGTTAGTTATTCTTATGGAACCAACAATGTTAAATTAGTCTTGTTTATCAATAAAGCCATTCAAAGAATGACTTTGGCATCATATAAACTAGGAGATATACTACCTGCACATAAATATATACCAGGAAATATGTAAAAGAATGTTGGTATCTGTGCTGTTAACAGTAACAAAATCCTGGTGGGGAGGGAGGACACAAAGTTTCTCATTGAGGTTTAAATTTCCATTTCTCTGATTATTAGTGATGGAGAGCATTTTTTATATATCTGTTGGCTATCTGTATGTCTTCTTTTTAAGAAATATCTTTTCAATATAATAACTGAACTGATTGCAGAAAAGTTCATTGGGTGGCTTTGGCCCAACCCAGTTCTCCCACTTTCTTGCTTGTAGCCCTCAAGAATAACCGTAGAATGTGCTGGGAGTGCAATATCCTAAAATAAGGGGGAACTTGCTGGAACAGCCTGGGCTCTTTTCCTGTCTCCACCTGTCACAAGATGTCCTTCAATCCTTTAGCCCGGTGTGTCAAGTGAACCTGGGGTAGAAAACCCAAGGTAGGCTGCTTATTAGCATCCCTTAGCTGTGGTGCAAGAAGAGCATGTGCAGTTGAGACTCCATCTAGGCCGAGCACAGTGGCTCATGCCTGTAATCCCAGCACTTTGGGAGGCCGAGGGGTGTGGATCACGAAGTCAAGAGATCGAGACCATCCTGGCCAACATAGTGAAACCCCATCTCTACTAAAAGTACAAAAAATTAGCCAGGTGTGGTGGTGCATGCCTGCTGTCCCAGCTGCTCAGGAGGCTGAAGCAGGAGAATTGCTTGAAACTGGAAAACGGAAGTTGCAGTGAGCCAGGATCAGGCCACTGCACTCCAGCCTGGCGACACAGCGAGACTGTCTCAAAAAAAAAAAAAAAGACTCCATCCTCCATCTACCCTAAGTAGCTGTAGCTTTCTGAGTTACAAGTGACCAAAACACAATGAACCCGAGGCTTGCTGTCCCTTGCTTCCTGTCTGTAAGTATAAATTTGCTTCGTGTAACTTGTGTATGAATATCTTATGTCTCAGTTGTCTTAGACAAGTTGGTAAGCAGTGCACAGTTAACCTGCTTCACACTTAAAATTTTCTGATCTTTCACAAATTACTGAACATTAGTCTTATATCACTGCTCTTTCTGAACCCCAGGATATGGTGGAAACAATCATTCAGTTTATTTTTCTATTAAAGATCTTAGAAAGCCATTAAGCTAAAGTAGAAATTGCAAGCAAGCAATCCAAGTCCAGAAAGGCTACATTATCAATGCTGGGTGGCTGCTTTTACTGACAGGAGGTCACAATTCCCTCCACCCACTCTTCCCAGCCATGCTCACTGGAAATGCAGGACCTGCAGTCTTAAACAGAAGGGACACTTCCTGGGATTTTCTCTGCATCTGAGAAAGACAGAGAATTCATGTCCTCAGAAGCCAAATCGTATGGGTGTATTTGAGAAGGAAAGATGTGGGGAGGCAGTAGAGCAACCTGAAATTGACAAGAGGGTGAGGGCTCACGGATAGACTCAGAGGGAAAAAGTGCCAGGATGACATAACAGGAGAATTTCCTGGACTAAGTTCTCTGGGCTGCTTCCTGTTCACTGTCTCAGTGGTCCAAGCGGGAGCGTCCCACATGTACAACCCTTTGGCTGCCTTTCCCCTCCCACCTTTGACATATCAGCACAGGAGGCACCATCACATCCCTGTGACCAGCAAACCTGGCCACTGAGGGTCTTGCACCAGTCCAGGTACCAGTAACCACCACCCACCCCACCCCAGAGTCTCCTCCTTACCCAACAACAAAGCAATAACAAAGAGGACAAAGCATTTCACATTTGTAGACAAATGTATTGTGCCACCAAAAAAAACAAAAATGCACAAAGCAATCTGAAAGCAAATGCAGAAGTGTTACTGGAAAAGGGTCCCTATCTAGAACCCAAGAGACAGTTCTTGGATCTTGTGCAAGAAAGAATTTGAGGTGAATCCATAAAGTGAAAGCAAGTTTATTAAAGTAAGGAAATAAACAATGGCTACTCCATAGGCAGAGCAGTGGAATGGGCTGCTCAGCTCCTTACACTTACAGTTACTTCTTGATTATGTGCTAAACAAAGTGTGGATTACTCATGAGTTTTAAGGGAAAGAGGTGACAAAGTCCATGAACTGATGCTTTCTGCCCTTTTTAGACCATATGGGGTAACTTTCTGATGTTACCGTGGCATTTCAAATTGTCATGGTGCTGATGGGAATGAGCAGTGAGGAGGACTAGGGATCACTTTTGTCACCATCTTTCTTTGGTGGCTGTTGGCCTGGCTTCTTTACCGCAACCTAATTTCTCAGCAAGGTTTTTGTGATCTATATCTTGTGCCGACCTCCAATCTCATCATAGGACTAAGAATGCCTAACCTCCTGTAATTGAAGCCCAGTATGTCTCAGCCGTATTTTTTATTTATTTATTTATTTATTTATTTATTTATTTATTTATTTTTTCCGAGCTAGCTGAGATTTTATTTTGGACCAAAAATAAATAAATAAATAAATAAATAAATAAAGCCAATTGAATTGTTTTGCAGCTAGAGGCATGGGTAAGGGGGGTCCCCAGGCAGTAAACTCCCCGCGGGTGGGCTGAGGGCTAGGGCTGAGCGTCGGGTGGGTCTCCGGTTCCCTGTGCTCCCCTGCACAGTAACCTCCCTCCTGGGCTCTGGGGCAGCCTCAGGAGGGGCAGGCTGGGAGGGGCTGTTGCAGCTGTTCACTTGGGCAGGACATCAGAAGACTCGGACACCAGCCTCCCATCTCGGGTCTCAATCTTCTTCACAACCACAGCCTTGGTGGAGCTGGTGCGGCTGAAGGTGAAGCCTGCGCCAGAGCCAAAGCTGGAGCCCAGGCCGTAGCTGAGGCCGGGGCTTATGAGGCCCCCATAGGCAGAGCTCAGGCCACCTGCATAGCCGCTGGTGGTCTTCGTGTGGATACTCATGTTCTGCATCCCAGACTCCAGCCGGCTCTCCTCGCCCTCCAGTAGCTTGCGGTAGGTGGCGATCTCGATGTCCAGGGCCAGTTTGACGTTCATCAGCTCCTGGTAGTCACGCAGCTGCCGTGCAATGTCCTGCTTGGCCTTCCACAGGGATTCCTCCAGCTGCTGCTGCTGCTTGGCACGAGCATCCTTGAGTGCCTGCCCCCCTCGATGCTCAGCATCTAACATGGCGGCCTCCAGGGAAGCCCTCTGGCCTTTGAGGCCCTCAATCTCGGCCTGAAGCCGGCTGATGTTCCGGTTCATCTCGGAGATCTCAGTCTTCGTATGCCACAGGTTATCCCCGTGCTTCCCAGCCAGCTTCTGCAGCTCCTCATACTTGACCTGGTATACACTCTCCGCCTCAGCCCGGCTGCGATTGGCGATCTCCTCGTACTGCGCCTTGACCTCAGCGATGATGCTGTCCATGTACAGGGAGCGGCTGTTGTCCATGGACTGCACCACAGAGGTGTCGGAGATCTGGGACTGCAGCTCCCGGATCTCCTCTTCATACAGCTGCCTGAGGAAGTTGATCTCGTCAGTCAGTCCTTCCAGGCGAGACTCCAGCTTTACTTTGTTCATGTAAGCTTCATCCACATCCTTCTTGATGAGGACAATTCATTCTCCATCTCTGTACGCTTATTGATCTCTTCCTCATACTTGTTCTTGAAGTCCTGCACCGGCCCCTGCATGTTGCCAAGCTTTGCCTCCAGTTTCAGCTTCTCCTGGCCCAGAGTCTCCAGCTGCCGCCTCAGGTTGTTGATGTAGCTCTCAAACATGTTGTCCATGTTGCTCCCAGCCGTTTTCTGCTGCTGCAGGAGGCTCCACTTGGTCTCCAGCATCTTGTTCTGCTGCTCCAGGAACCGCACCTTGTCGATGAAGGAAGAAAACTTGTTGTTGAGGGTCTTGATCTGCTCCTTCTCCTGGGTACCCACGGCCTGGATGTTGGGGTCCACGTCCAGCTTAATGGGGTTCAGCAGGCTCTGGTTGATGGTGACGGAGGTGATGCCTCCCGTGCCTATGCCGCTGGCCCCCGCATAGCCTGCCCCCAGGCCACCGCGGAAGCCAGCGCTACTCACTCGGGAGAAGCTCGAGGAGCTCGAGCGGGCACTGGGCCCACTCGTGAAGGAGTGGCTGCTGAAGGCCCCGGGGCCAGAGGTGGACACCCTGTAGGACTTCTGGGTCACCCTGATGGACATGGTGGAGGCAGGAGTGGAGGCAGGCGGGCTGAACCAGGGAGAGATTCCAGAAGGAGCGGAGAAGCTGCTGCTTCAGCCGTATTTTTATATCATTTTATTTATTTATTTATTTATTTAGAGACAGAGTCTGGCTCTTTGTTGCCCAGGTTAGAGTGCAATGGCGCAACCTCTGCCTCCCCGGTTCAAGCGATTCTCCTGCTTCAGCCTCCCGAGTAGCTGGGATTATAGGCATGCGCCACCACGCCCGACTAATTTTTTATTTTTAGTAGAGATGGGGTTTTACTATGTTGGTCAGGCTAATCTGGAACTCCCGACCTCAGGTGATCCGCCCGTCTCAGCCTCCCAAAGTGCTGGGATTACAGGCGTGAGCCATTGCGCCCAGCGGTCTCAGACTTATTTTACCGGCCCCTATTCAACATGGAGTAGCTCTGGTTTAAATGTTTCTGACAGTGTTAGTTAGTGTTAGTTTCTGACAGTTCTCAGAAAATTAGCCAATGGAGGGTCTCAGGAAACCTCAGGACGCAGTGCTATAATAAAACTGCAGGCAGCAGAGGCAGCCTTAGGGCATGCGGTCCCAAACACTTGGAAACCGCTGCAGAAAAGCTCTGGAACTTTGGACAGTGGCCCCGGGAACAGCCGTAGACTGACGCTCTGGAAAGTCTCCTCCCATATACGTCTCCCACTTCAGTGGTGGGTCCCAGAAGCAGGGAGCCCGGGTGGAGGAAAGTTGCGGGAGTTGTCGCATTCCCGGGGCTCCTCTGGAGGGTTGGCCTCCCCTACGGGCATTTGTGGCTCCTTCCAGAAGCCGGATTCAGAGTGGGTGACTCTGGGTCCCCCCTCCAGGTGTCCTGTGCTCTGGGAAAGTAATCGTTTTTCGAGTAGTCCTAGCGAAGAAGCACACAAGGAGTGGAAAGCAGGTCGCAGTGAATGTTCTTGGCCGTCCTGGGGAACTGGAAATGGTAAGGACAGAAAGCGAGCATCCAACACAGCCAGTCTACTGAGCTCAGGGCTGAAAGCATCTCGGACACCTCCCCCACCCTCACAACCCTACCCTTTCCTCTGCAAAAGCCGGAAGCTGCCAAAAGCCTCAGGGAGACAGCTGTTCCATCTTGATGGAATGTCTCACGCGAGGTGACACGGAGTATCTGGGATTTAGGAGCCACCATCGTTTGTGTTCTATACTCTTCTGGCTTCCTGGGCGGTACAAATCAGTTTACAGTAAGCGGAGGTCTGGCGCGGTGGCTCACGCCTGTAATCCCAACACTTTGGGAGGTTGGGGAGGGAAGATCACCTGAAGTCAGGAGTTTGAGACCACCCTAGCCAACATGGTGAAACCCGATCTCTACTAAAAATACAAAAATTAGCTGGGTGTTGTGGCGGGCACCTATAATCCCAGCTACTTGGGAGCCTGAGGCAGAAGAATCGCTTGAACATTGCACTCCAGCCTGGGCGACAGAGGGAGACAAAAAAAAAAAAATTATTAGATGACACTATACCATAGGCAAGAGATCCTCTAATTGAGCACAGTTTAAAAATTGAGACATGATCGTTTTCATGTTTTCATTCCCATCCATGAAGCTCTGTGGTTGTAGGTTACAATCTCATTTGGAGGAAAAATTTAACATCTAAATTTGAGGTTTTTCATGAGTCTGAGGCCTTGGTTGATTGGACTTCCTATTGGACCCCATTGGCTCCAAGCCTACACAATCTTATTAGACTGAAGCTTAGTCCTCTGAATGGGGTCTTGGAACCAGAAGCTTGGTTCTTGGGATATATTCATCAATGTTTTTCAGATTTGTAAATACATTTTTTCAAAAATAAGGTTCAGAGGATAGCAGTTACACTCTAATGAGAGAATAGACATCTAAAATATGAACAGGGGTTCCCCAATGCTGCTCCACTTATTTTTTAACAATCAGACTCTGAAGTCCCATATCTACATATTTCTCTGCATGGCTATTTTTACCAAGTACTTCCATAATATAATCCAACTTACAAATATTTATAATATTCAGCGGAATTCAATACAGTGAACTTAAGAATCATATCTCTTCAAGTAACCCCTTAACAGCCATCTGATTATGACTCAAATCCAGGTATTCTAATTTATTCTGGAAGCAGATACCTCTCAGATCCACTCTGAGTACATTCAAGTCCTCTATAGGCTCACTCTAATGGAGGCAAAGTTTCAGCTGCACTAGAAACATTTGAGTCATTCCAGATTGTCCAGCCTAGAAAGGTTAAAGTCAGACCTTCAAATCAATTGAGTTCACTGGGGTCTAGCATCTCAACCTCTTTATTCCATTCACTCACATATCTACTTTCCTATTTTGAAATACAAAGGAGCACCAAATTCACATAAATCTTTTCTTTCTCCTACTTAGACAGAGTCTCATTCTGTGGCCCAGGCCTGAGTGTAGTGCCACAAACAAGGCTCACTGCAGTTTCGACCTCCTGGACTTCAACAGTCCTCTCGCCTCAGCCTCCCCAGTAGCTGGCACCAAGGTGCGTGCCACCACCTTGGGTTAATATTTTTTTATGTTTTATAGAGGTGGTGTCTTCTCATGGTCCCCAGCTGGTCTCAAACACCTGAGTTCAAGCAATTCTCCACCTCAGCCTCACAAAGTGCTGGGATTATAGGCCAGGCCACCATGCCTATCAAAATTCACACAAATCTATACCTCCAGCTCAGACCCTGATGCTATAGGCCTGTATTCCTTCTAATTTACTGAATGCCTTTTTTGGAAGCCCCCAGACAATTCTAAATCCGGTCTTAGGCAACTTGAGGATTCCTCATCTTGGCTAATGACAGCCAGAAAAATAATTAGTTCAGTACAATGCAGAAATTTTATCTTAAAATAAATTTTATCTTTTCTGGCTTCCTTTCTTCATCTTCTTTCTTTTCCCTCCTTTCTTCCTTAACTATACTAACCCTAAATCTATCCAGGTGACTGAATACTTCATGGCATATTACTTGTCATCCTCTACATCAGCATCCCCCTTCCCAGGAGAAATGGCATCTTCCCTTTCACTTTCCTCAGAGGTTTCCAGGGAAGTCCATCTAGAAGGGTCCTCCTGGTGTTCCCTAGATTTAAGGAAAAGCATATTCCTCTGACAGGGCTGCTATTTGTTCAAATTAGCACCATGACATTCATGAATTCTGTTACACTGTTAAATCAGAATTCTACTTTCAGAATTCCAAGTTCACAATGTCCCAAATCACCACTGATTTTCTCCCACGGAAAAGACACAGACATTTACTCGCCCCCCCCCCNGGAGACTCCTCAGCATAGGCTGCCATGGCGAGGAACTTTCTTCCCTTACAGATGTCTGGGCCCCTGCAGAGTCTCAGTTAAAAAGCATCAATAAATCTGTTTTTACATGAAGTATGTGCCATTCCAGGAATGTAGGAAAGAAGCTTCCTAGGTGTGTGTCTTCCTGAGAGGGATAGTGATATGAAGATAGCACTTGTGGATTATGCTTGTTTATACCATGGAGCAGACACCAGGGTGTCTCCTTTGGAGGGAGCCCTCATGCGAAACTTACTGTAACATTGTCAATGTGGTGGGACCATTAGGAGCTCACTAATAAATGCAGTGTGCAAATACCCTATCTTATTTTATTTATTGGTTTTTCTTTCAGTACTTTTTAAAATTAATTAATTAATTAATTATTAAAATAAATTATTTTATTTTAATGTTAATAGTCTATAGGGTACAGGTGGCTTTTGATTACATGGATAAGTTCTTTAGTGGTGATTTCTAAGATTTTAGTGTACTTGTCACCTAAAAAGTATACACTGTACCCAGTATATAGTCTTTTCTTCCTCACCCTGCTAGTCCCCAAAGTCCATTGTATATAATTCTTATGCCCTTCCATCCTCATAACCTAGCTTCCACTTATAAGTGAGACCATACCATATTTGGATTTCCATTTCTGAGTTACTTAGAATAATGGCCTCCAGCTTCATCCAAGTTGCTGCAAAAGACATTATTTCATTCCACTTTATGTCTGAGTAGTATTCCATGGTGTATATATACCACATTTTGTTTATCCACTCATTGGTGGATGGGCACTTAGATTGATTGCATATCTTTGCAATCGCCAGTTGGAAACACCCCATTTTAAATGTGGGTGTCTGAATGAAGAGACCACAGGTTTTGGGTGCTGCTATGTCCATAATCCCAGTAATAAAGTGGATTTTCACTATCATCCAAAAGAGAGAATGCACGCACACTACATCTTTGTGCCCATGAGATATTTGTCATGTCACACCAGCAAACACAGGAACTGAATTTTTAACTTAAAAGACCAACCATTTAATTTTCAAACTACAGTACATAAAACAGGAGCAGCTCTGAAGTGGTTTTATATTTTAAGAGCATGATTTTTAGTTTTGCAATTGCCTCTCACACTCTGAATGTTCAATTATTGATTGAACAGATTGTTATGATCCCAATAAAATAAAGTTTTAAGCTGAGAATCTTGCCTTGCCACACAGCTGCGTTCCACTTCAACAATGCTTTGGCTGCGATGGAAACCTGTCTCCTTTAAAGGAGCCGTGGTGGGGACCCCCCCAGAGACAGTAAGAAACAGCATGCTATCCTCACCACAGTCTGTACTCTGGGGAGTCCCCACCATAATTCTGTCTCATTCTGCACAGTTGCAAAGCCAATGGTGATGACAATAATAAACACTTCATCCACATGTCTGGTTCCATGGACAGCCATCTCGACTTTCTTTTTCTTCCTGCAGTGCCTTGTCTTTGAAGATGCTCCCAATGGGGTGGAGGCAGCCCTGGCAGCTGGGATGCAGGTGGTCATGGTTCCAGATGGAAACTTGAGCCGAGACCTGACGACAAAGGCCACCGTGGTGCTGAATTCCCTGCAAGACTTCCAGCCCGAGCTGTTTGGTTTGCCTCTCTATGACTGAAAGAGAGGGCCTCACTTTGCCACCCCCCAGCCCACTCTCATGGTCCACACTGCTGGGGAAAAGAAAAGGAAATCAGCAACTCTCAAACCCCAACGTGCACAGTGATTTTAGCCTCCTGAGATTGGTGTTTCCATCCTGCGTTGGCTTGCCCTACTCTAGCGTATTGATAAAACGTGACTTGACAGTTGAGAGAAACACGGTAGAGACAGAAACGAAGCCCAGAACAAAGATGAAACTTGAATTACCATCTCAAAAATCAGGCTGACGGACTATGCGATAAAGTGAATGTACATGTATACATCTACACATGCACCTCTATATATGCAGATGTATATCAGTAAGTTAATATGCATGTAGGAAATTACATGTGTATGTATGTAGATATATGTGAAATACATACTTTTCAAAGACAAAAATGGAACATCATTTCTCTTTTATTCTAGTTTTTCTGAACACTGGGAAATGTAAACTGTGTATGCATATAAGTATATGCTTTATATATTCATATGTATGTACATATATCTGTCATCTGCATCACTCTCCTCAGTGTTGATGTCAGCATACAGTGACAACTGATAAAGAGAGATGGTAGTTCTGCCTGGCTTCCAGTCTGAGTGGGAAAGCCCTGCTTTTATGAGCACTAAGAAGTGCTTCTCCTTGTTAGCTAACATTTAAATTCTTTTTGTGACCTCAGAATGTCTCTGGATCTTTCCTCATTGACTGACTCTGAGCCACATCATCCATAGTTTATTGTTAGTATGAACACAACTGTAGCATTTACCTGGTATCTACATCCTTATCTACATTGGAGAATGCTTTCTACCTCAGAGCAAACATTTGCCTCCTTAAAGAACACTGATGGCCTACACTTTTTGGATAGAAATAGAAGTTGATTTCAGAAAGTATGCTTGGTGAGTCTGAGTGCCCTGGGAACACTTTTGGAATAATTTATCAGACATTGAACTTCTGTGATTAATTGCTTTTATCGATTTACACAGTCTTTAAAATTTGTCTGTGATTTGCCAGAGAAAAATGGTGGTAGCCATGGAAATCGGGAGTGAAGGAGTGCTGCTCCATTGTGGTTCAGCCCTTCCCAGTGGCCTCTGCCCTTTGATGTCCTTGAGAAGATCTTCAAACCTGGAAGTTGCAGACAGACCATAGGAAGGCATGTATGTGTGTGGTGGAGTGATTGTCTGTAGATGACAGGCCCTGGCTATTGCATCAATTTAGCAAATTTATTTCTTCATTCCCAATGGCCTATATACATGTGCACTTTCAATGCTCCTCTTAACCAGTTGTATTGTCTGTTTCCCTAACAAATTGAATTAGTTTAATAAAATCTTTTAACACAAAAAAAAAAAAAGTATTGTCTGTTTCCCTAACAAATTGAATTAGTTTAATAAAATCTTTTAACACAAAAAAAAAAAAGACACAGACATTTAATTGTCAGTCAAGACTTTTTCAGGAGCTCTTGGAACCTGTCAGTCAATACAGCCCTAAATTACCAGAAGCAAATGGAACCAGGAAGAAGAAAGTCCCAAAGTAACCAGGAAAGAGAACACCTGTGGAGGTGCATTGGTGTGGTAGTCACAGACCTACGAAAACAACAACAACAACAAACAAGAAAACTTTCAGCAGCACAGTGAATGTAAAACAGAGAATAGGCAGGAAGGGAGAAGGGGGAATCTTCAATCCCAGAGACCAACAGCAAATGGTTCATTTTTTTCTCGTAGGTGAACCTAGTGACCTAGTAGAGTTCTGCTTTGGCACCAAGCAAAATTCTTCACTTTCTAATTTCAGGCGACTTTCCCTGGGGCATTTTTGCCTTTTACTTTCTGTCTAGCCTCCTCCATGGTCTTTGTTTTTACCTACTCTACTAGACTTACTGGTTTTAAGTGTTAAATTTTTTTCTGAGCCTAAAATCAAGAGTCAATACCTGACAAAGAAGCAGATTGTTAAAACCTAGAGTTTCTCTGTATCTGGAAAGTAATAATGTGGATTCTTGCCCCCTCATTCATTAGTTGCACAGCTTCCTCCAACATAACAACTGGCCAGAAGATTCACCTGCGCACCGCCTGAGTGTTGGAGACTTTTCCCTTCTTTGGTCCCTCCCACCGCCTACCCCCTCTTTTTCTGTTTTGTGTCACTTGCATTTCTTTAACAACGTTCTAACAAGATTTATCATTATGGTTATCTTGATTTGATTAGATTTTTCTTAATGAAATACAACACAAATATCAGTCTTTCTGAATTCTTTATTGTGTATTTGTTTTGGATGACACACCGGGAAGGGAAATAGGAAAGGCTCTACATCATATGTCGTATGGGCTCCACAATTTGCCATCAAGTTTGAATCCTAGGACCTCCCACCCACACAAAACTGCCATTGCCAGCCTGCTCCAAGTCTACCCAATCTCTAGCCGTTGTCATACTGCAAAGTTCCTATGACCTTCTCCCAAGGAGCATAATCCTGTACTTTACCTCTTTCTGACCTCCCTGGAATCCACCCCGCCTCCAACCACACTGAAATTAGAATCTGAATTCTGGAACTATCTTGATGTCAGTCTGTAGGGGAGCAGCCTGCAGCCTCCTCTGGACTCCCATCAAAACAGATTACCCCTTCTGTCTAGGGGTTGCTAATCCCAGCTTTTTGCTGAGATGGGAAGCTGGGGTAAAAATGGGAAGAGAAGAGAGGTGATAGTTGTTTTGCTTTGCAATGGCTCCAGACTGCTCTTCTATTTGGTAAAGTGGCTGTAACTTTTTGGGTGGGAGCAATGCAGTTTTCCTTTATTCTCCCACCCACAGGACCAGGAGGCAAGTGGATGGGCCTCAAACAACAGAGAAGGTTTTGGCTAGCTGAAGAAGAGGTATGATGGGATGGAGAAATTGAGGCAAATCCCTTGAGAAAGGGTGAGTATTACAAAGCCAAAGTGGATTTCCTCACCTGGCAGGGCATTCTCTGCCTTCTGGCATGGCCTCTGCCTAAAACCCCCCAGAAAAGGACAGTACTGGTTTGCATAGGAGCAGCAGTGGTGAAAATGGGAAATGATGAGTGTGAACAGAGATACTAATGGTAGGGTCTGTAGGTCTCTTTGAGGGGGCTCAACTCACATAGTGCAGGTTTTTTTGGTTTTTTGCTTTTTTGAAATATAAATGCTTGTGGGAAAGGACATTTTCTTACTGGACAGTGGCAGTACCATATTTTTATCAGAAAGGATGTAGGTCTCAGTCTGATTGAAAAGTGAGGGGAGGGAGGATATTCAAGCACTTACAATTCACCTGCATTGCATTTCCGGGAAGAAAGAAAATAAATAAATGATGCATTTCAAAAATCCTGATGCTAGAGACAGAGAACCACAACTTGAGCTTTTCCTGGGCTTAGAGAGGAGACGGATGTCTCCTGTCAGTTCCACGTCCAAAGCAGAGTCTTGCAGCCCATTTTTCTCCCCCGTTGTTTTGAACTACTATCCCCAAATATCAAGGGTATTTGATAGAGTGAACTATCAGAATAAGGAGTGATTCCCACTGAGTTGCATCCCGCAGGGGAGGGACTAGACCGGCGGGGCAGGCCTGAGGCCAGGGTCGAGTGGCACTGTGCCTTTCATTCTTCACGGAGATCTCGAACCTAGAGCTTCCAAGCTCCGAAGAGATGTGCTTGTCGGCCCCTCCCTAAGATCCCTGAGGGCTCTGAACAAGGACAAAAGCCTGGGACAGGGGTGTGGTGTGGAAGGACCAGCCACAGCCATTAGAAGAGCAGCTTCCTGCAGTGTAAAGCTGTTTGCGATCCGCAGGGCTTTTACGTTCTTCCCGGAGAAGCCACATCTGCCTCATTCCGGGTCCTTATTCCAGCTCCTTTCCCTCTGCGAATCATGCTGGGTCCGTCGCTGGGGCCCTGGATAATTAAGAATCAAGGTTCAGCCAAGAAAAATACAGGTTTTCTTAAACCTGAAGGCACTAACTTGAGAAGGGAGAGTGGGAGTAATGCCAGTAGCAGTTTTTGATTTCGTTTTTGTTTTTATTTTCTAGTCACTAGGCCACCAGAGAAAGTTGCACCCAGCGACCAATCGATGCGTCGCAGCCCCGTTCCTTTCCCTGAACCGAGGGTTTGTGGCTAGTTTCTCAGAGCCTGGGAGTGATCGCTGGCAGCAAGGTCGAAAAGAGCGCTCTTTTGTCTTAGGCAGCAATGCTGGCGTTCGCCTCGAGCCCACGCTTGCCGGGTCCTAGCGCCGCCAGATTCACACACGCGCACTGCCCAGCGCCCCACGCCGCTCCTCCACCGATCACCGGTTTCTCTCACACACTTCATTGGCAGCACTGGTCCGACGGGTTTCCGGTTGCGGCGGCGCTAGTTGAGCTGAACAAAATGTTTTCCTGCTCGTTCTGTGCGCCACATTCTCCATCCGAGGGCCTCTAGTCCGGGTGTCACGGTCGCAGTACCCGGCTCCCGTTTCGCCAACAGCGCGGAGTCGGCGGTTTTTCTGTCACAGCACTTGTCGCACGGTGTTTCTCGGTGGCCGAACGTCTTTTTTTCCCAGTCAGCGGTTTCTTGGTGAACCCTGCGTCTTTGGTTCAACTATAACGAATGCTCTCCTTGACAACCCCACCGCTAGTGTGTCACTCGCAGGCTCCCGGCACCGCCATTTTGTCGAACCGGGGTCTCTTGGTCGCGGCACAGCTCGTAGCTCGGCGTCTGCATTTCCTGCGTGGCCGCAGCGCTCAGGTCGCCGATCTGAGGGATTCGGAGTCGCAGCTTCCCCAGTTGCGCCAAGCCTGGCATTCCCCGGCGGCAGCGGCCCTGGGCTGGAGGAGCCCGCCGCTCCTCGGAGCGGGTGACAGGGGAGCTGCCCGGGCGCCATCTCTTCCCAGCGCAGCCGCAAGGGCTCCGGCTCGGCCTCCGGATCCCAGTCCTGTGGCGGCGGCGCCGGCGTCCTTGTAGCAAGACTCCGCGGTTTCGGGCGTCGTTGGCTTCTTGGTCCTAGCAAGTTTCGATTTCGCGGTGCCTGGGATTTCCACCCGCTGCTCAAGTCGCGGAATAGCCATAATGTGATTTCTCAGCCCAAGCAAGTCCCAACTTAAGACAAACACCAGTCTAGCCCTGGCTGCGATTTCTAGGTCGTAGGAAGTCACTGTTTCAACACAGAAAGTCAGAGTTATCCTGTGGCTCATTTTTCAGCAACTCCAGGTCTCCCGTACCCTCAGATTTCTCATTGTAACAAACCTGGAGTTAGCCCTGCCTCAAGTTTCTTAGTCCTGGCCGAGTTCTGGTTTGCTACCAGTAAGCCCTGCTTTCGCTGGTACCCAGATTTCTACAGCTTTTGCCGCCAGCGCCCACTTGGCGTTTTCTCAGTTGCTGCATCGTTCTTAGCGCCCAACGTAAAGTTTCCCGTTCCTGTGGCCTGTAAGTTATCTGTGCTGTCACCTTCTCGGTCCTAGTACCGCTAAATCTCGTAGGAACTTCCTGAACCAGGTTTTATGGTGCAGAACGGTGATTGCACCCAGCTGCCATGGGCCCTAGTACTTCGGTAATACCGTTAGCCGGCGCTTTTCTGTCGCCACACATTAAAACAGGTTAAAACACATTAAACGGATTAAACAGATTAAAACACATTAAAATGTCACAACACATTTAAACAGACTCGGTTCATTCCTCCAAACAGGACGTTTAGGCGTGGAAGCTCCGCTCCTAAGAGCAAGCTGTTTCTCCCCAGCAGCACCGTTTACGGCGCCTGAACGAATATTTGTTTGGCAATACCCCGGCTATCCACTAGGTGCCAGAGTTTGCTAAGTTCCAAGCGCCAGTTTCTGTTTAGCAAGGTCGTTAGTAGGCACAGCTCTAAAGAAGGGTTTTCCGATGGCAGCAATGCTCATTTCCCGGAAACAGGTGGTTCTTGGCACCTGAAGCGCTCTTTAACCCTTGCGATCTGTAGCGCTAGTTCTCTGCAAGGTTAGCTTAGTGTTCGTTTCATTTCGGGTTATTTTCTCTCTATGTTTTTTTTTTCTTTGTCCGAATTATGGTTTGTTTTGGTTCTATGTACTCTCTAAAAATTAATCGTCTTTCCTTTGTCTAATTTTCATGCCTTTGTTACTATTGAGTTTCATATCTGGCTTGCCTCCCACGAGCTCCGGAGAGCATAAATACCCAGGCTGAGGGTAGTGCTGAAGGCTCAGCCTCCTTGATCAGCGCAAACGCTTGTGTCCTCCTGGCCTGAGGCTTAAGCGATGGAGCAGCATTGTCTTGGCCCTGGAAGCAGGCTTGGGATTCGCAGAGGTGGCGCCAGAGTCCCAGAGGATAGTGGGCCTCACCCTTTGTATCCAGTACTAGGAGAGTACTCATTGGACGTCAGGCGTGATTTGGAACTGTTTTCCACCCCTTGTTGGTGGCTTCAATTCAATACTTTATCAGAAAAATAGAAACTTTAGGCCAAAATGCTCTCCCAAGATGACAAGATTCAAGTCAATCTTTAACAAGTAAGCTGACTTTAAAATTATTGGTAAAATAAAATTAGAAATGGCTTCAGAATTGTCAACAGACATTATTGTTTAGATTTGTTGGTCCGTGGTTTTATATTTATTTCCGCTAGATAATATAAAGCATGAAAATTTGGCACGAAGTTTATTAAGCTATAAATGCAGCCCAAAACAAAATTATCTTTGTGTGTAATTTTGGTAAATAAGGCATTTAATAGCATTGGTTTAATGAAAACAGCTAAATCTTGGGTTACTGGCAGAAAAGAAAAAACCCATTTATTTAACCTTAAGGTTCTTACTTAGGTAAACACCTGATAGTCACGGGCTATCATAATGGTTCACAGGGACAGAACTGTAACTGGCCTAGGTGTTCGTTTTGCCTACTGCCCAGATAGAGCTGATTTATCTAGACAGGGGAGTTGTAATAAAGAGTTTAATACATGTAGAGTCGCCTAAATTGGAGATCTGAATTTTATTATTACTCAAATCAGCTTCCCAGAAAATTCAGGGGCTAGGGATTTTCAAGGATAGTTTACCAGAAGGGGGCAAGAAAATGGGTGCCGCTTCTTGGTTAGTGGGCAGTCATGGTGTGGAAAACAGTCCTCCAGCACTCAGTTCATTTCTTGAGTGGGGGCCACATAGGAGTGGCTGATGCTGTTGGGGACATCTGATCATCAGAAATGCAAAGGTCTGAAAAGTCATCTTGAAAAGCCAAATTTAGGTTCCAGTAATTAGGGAAGTTGCAAATCTTGTGACCTCTGGAATAATGGCTGGTAATCATTTAACTATGCCTACATCTTACCAGAATTCAGGTCTCTCTCATCCTCCTAACCTGGTGGGCTTTCAATAGCTTTATAAGGATAGTTTGGTTTGGAAAAGGGATATTATCATATAAACTATAAACTAAATTTCTCCCAGAGTTAGATTGGCCTGTGCTCAGAAGTGATCAAGGACAGTTTGGAAGTTAAAGGTAAAATGGAGTTGGTTAGGTGAGATCTCATTCACTGTCATAATTTTCTCACTGTTATAATTTTAGAAAGGTGGTTTCATGGCTTTAAATGATGGCTTTTTCCAGTATCACAGTTTTCATAAGTAATCTAGGTAAACTATTTTTAAAATTAAATTAATTAGGTAAATAATGAAATAAATGCTGATAAGTAAACTTATATAACTTCGAATCTTCAAGTTAGGGCTGGGCACAGTGTCTCAGACCTGTAATCTCAACACTTTGGAAAGCCAAAATGGGTGGATCACTTGAGGTCAGGATTTGGAGACCAGCCTGGCCAACATGATGAAATGCCATCTCTACTAAAAATGCAAAAAGTAGCTAAGCAGGGTTGTGTGTGCCTGCAATCCTAGCTACTCAGGAGGCTGAGGCAAGAGAATAGCTTGAACTCAGAAGGCAGATGTTGCAGTGAGCCTAGGAAGTGCCACTGTCCTCCAGCCTGGGTGACAGACAAAGGCTGTCTCCAAAAAAAAAAAAAAATCGTAAAGGTAATTTAAATTAAACGATGGATAGTTATTAAATGTCTGGATCATTTTCAATTTAAAAAATTATTGCAGGAGGGGTACTTCAGTAGATGGCCAAATAGAGACAACTCCAGTGCACAAAACCCAGCAAGAGAGACGCAGAAATCAAAAGATCTCCTAGCTCCAACCCAGGCACCAGGTTCATTTCAACTGGTCTGATCGGACAGTGAGCAAAGCCTAGGCAAGGCAGACCGAGGTGGGGAGGAGTGCTACTTCATCCAGAAAGTGCATCTGACTGGTGAGTCTGGGGCTCCCCTCCCTCACCCCGGTCCACACACGGGGCTTCCCCCAAAGCCTCAGCAATCCGCAGAACAAGGGATCTTTGCCAGTCAAACACCGGGAATTACAAGTGCAGAGTTGAATAACAATCCATGACGGTGCCCCGGATTGTCGCACAGATCTAAGCAAACGTATAAGCCTGTAAGCCTGCATGGTGAGCCTTCAGACTGAGCTATCGCCCCCTCCCCTTGCCGGGAGAGAGAGGAAGCTGAAAGCGGGAAGACACCTGGTGTGGCTGGGTGGGTCCCTCCTCTCCCCCTCCCCTCCCCCACAAATCCCAACAGGCTGAAGCACTAATTCTATGGGTTCCACGGCCAGTAATTCAGTCTGAGCTGAACCCTGAATGAGCCAGCTCCTTGGAGGAAAAGAGCAACCTGCCATTAAAGAGGCGGGACTAGGCTTCATGTTTTAACAAAAAACCCTAGAAGCCTCCGTAGCAACGGGATGGTGTCCTTGACAGCCCAGCAGCGCCTCTAGGTCAGCGGAAGGAAGGGTGCCCACCATTAAAGAGGCGAGCCTAACCTCCCAGTGTAAACAAAAAAGACACAGGAAGCCTACCTGGTACCTGAAGGAGTCCCTGGAAACCCAGTAGGCCTTGACAGGCACACAAGTGACCTCATCAAGCAGCTCCCTGAGATCAGAGCTAGATAAATCCATGAAGATGGGGGGGAAAAAACAGTGCAAAAAAGATGAAACAATCAAAGACCAGAATCCTCTTCTCCTTCAAGGATCACAACTCTTCACCAACACAGGAACACAACACAACTGAGAAAGAGTTAGACGAGGCCGGGCGCGGTGGCTCAAGCCTGTAATCCCAGCACTGTGGGAGGCCGAGGCAGGTGGATCACGAGGTCAAGAGATCGAGACCATCCTGGTCAACATGGTGAAACCCCGTCTCTACTAAAAATACAAAAAAAATTAGCTGGGCATGGTGGCGCGTGCCTGTAATCCCAGCGACTCAGGAGGCTGGGGCAGGAGAATTTCCTGAACCCGGGAGGCGGAGGTTGCGGTGAGCCGAGATGGCGCCATTGCACTCCAGCCTGGGTAACAAGAGTGAAACACCGTCTCAAAAAAAAAAAAAAAAAAAAAAAAAAAAAAAAAAAAAAAAAAAAAAAAAAAAAAAAAAAAAAGAGAAAAAATCAAAAAAAAAAAAAAAAAAAAAAAAAAAGAAAGAGTTAGACGAATTGACAGAAACAGGCTTCAGAAAGTGGGTCATAACAAACTTTCTGAGCTAAAGGAACAAGTTCTAACCAAATGCAAAGAAACTAAAAACCTTGAAAAAAGGTTTAGATGAAATGCTAACTAGAATAACCAGCTTAGCGAAAAACATAAACAACTTGAGGAGCTGAAAAACACAGCACGAAAACTATGCAAAGCAAACACACATTTTAATAGCTGAATCAATCAAGCAGAAGAAAGGATATCAGAGATTGAAGACCAACTCAATGAAATAAAAAGAGAAGGTAAGACAAGAAAAAAAGTGAAAAGAAATGAACAAAGCCTCCAAGAAATATGGGATTACATGAAAAGACCTAATCTATGCTTGATCAATGTACCTGAATATGATGGGAAGAATGAATCCAAGCTGGAAAACACTCTCCAGGATATCCAGGAGAACTTCCCCAGCCTAGCAAGGCAGTCCAACATTCAAATCCAAGAAATACAGAGAACTCCACAAAGATATTCCTCAAGAAAAGCAACCCCAAGGCCCATAATCGTCAGACTCACCAGGGTTGAAATGAAGGAAAAAATGCTAAGGGCAGCCAGAGAGAAAGGACAGGTTACCCACAAAGGGAAGCCAGTCAGACTCACAGGGGATCTCTCTGCAGAAACCCTACAAACCAGAAGAGTGTGGGGGCCAATATTCAACATCCATAAAGAAACGAACTTTCAACCCAGAATCTCATATCCGGCCAAACTAAGCTTCATAAGTGAAGGAGAAATAAAATCCTTTATGGACGAGCAATTACTGAGAGATTTCTTCACCACGAGACCTGCCTTACAAGAGCTCCTGAAAGAAACACTAAACATGGAAAGGAACAAGTACCAGCCACTACAAAAGCATACCAAATGGCAAAGACCAATAACATGTTGAAGAAGCTGAGTCAACCAGTGGGCAAGAAAACTAGCCAGTAACAAAACGGCAGGATCAAATTCACACATAACAATAGTAACATTGAATGTAAATGGTCTAAACACCCAGATCAAAAGACACAGACAGGCAAACTGGATAAAAAGTCAAAACTCATCAGTGTGCTGTATTCAGGAAACACATCTCATGTGCAAAGACACACATAGACTTAAAATAAAGGGATGGAAGAAGATTTACCAAGCAAATAGAGAACAAAAAACAAGCAGGGGTTGCAATCCTAGTCTCTGATAAAACGGACTTCAAACCGACAAAGATCAAAAGAGACAAAGAAGGGCACTACATAATGGTAAAATGATCAATCCAACAAGAAGACCTAACTATCCTGAATATACATGTACCCAACACAGGAGCACTCAGATACATAAAGCAAGTTCTTAACATCCTAAAAGGATATTTAGACTCCCACACAAAAATACTGGGAGACTTTAACAATAAACCTAGTTTATTGAGAGTTTTTAGCATGAAGAGCTGTATATTATTTTATGATACATTGAATGGAACATATCATAAAATAATAAAAGCTATTTATGGCAAACCCACAGCCAATATCATACTGAACAGGCAAAAGCTGGAAGCATTCCCTTTGAAATCAGGCACTAGACAAGGATGCCCTCTCTCACCACTCCTATATAATATAGTACTGGGAGTTCTAGCCAGAGCAATCAGGCAAGAAAAAGAAATAAAGGGTATTCAAATAGGAAAAGAGGAAGTCAAATTGTCTCTATTTGCAGATGACATGGCTGTATATTTAGAAGACCCCATCATCTCAGCCCAAAATCTCCTGAAACTGATAAGCAACTTCAGCAAAGTCTCAGGATGCAAAATCAATGTGCAGAAATCACAAGCATTCCTATACACCAATAACAGACTAACAGAGACCGAATCAAGAGCAAACTCCCATTCACAATTGCTACAAAGAGAATAAAATACCTAGGAATACAACTAACAAAGGATGTGAAGGACCTCTTCAAGGAGAAATACAAACCACTGCTCAAAGAGAGGACACAAACAGATGGAAAAAACATTCCATGCTTATGGTTAGAAAGAATCAATATTGTGAAAATAACCATACTGCCCAAAGTAATTTATAGATGCAATGCTATCCCCATCAAGCTACCAATTACCTTCTTCACAGAACTGGAAAAAAAAAAAACACTTTAAATTTCATATGGAACCACAAGAGAGCTGGCATAGCCAAGACAGTCCTAAGCAAAAAGAACAAAGCCAGAGGCATCAAGCCAGACTTCAAACTATGCCACAAGGCTACAGTAATCAAAACAGCATGGCACTGGTACCAAAACAGAGACATAAACCAACGGATCAGAACTGAGGTCTCAGAGGCAATGCCACACATCTACAACCACCTGATCTTTGACAAACCTGACAAAAAGAAGCAATGGGGAAAGGACTCCATGTTTAATAAATGGTGTTGGGAAAACTGGCTAGCCATGTGAAGAAAGCAGAAACTGGACCCCTTCCTGACACCTTACACTAAAATTAACTCCAGATGGATTAAAGATTTAAACATAAAACCTAACACCATAAAAACTCTAGAAGAAAACGTAGGCAAAACCATCCAGGACATAGGAATAGGCAAGGACATCATGACTAAAACACCAAAAGCAATGGCAACAAAAGCCAAGATAGACAAATGGGATCTATTTAAAATTCAGAGCTTCTGTACAGCAAAAGAAACAATCATTAGAGTGAACCAGCAACCAACAGAATGGGAAAAGAATTTTGCAATATACCCATCTAACAAAGGGCTAATATCCAGAATCTACAAAGAACTAAAACAGATATACAAGAAAAACAAACAAAAGAACCTGTTGAAAAGTGGGCAAAGGATATGAACAGGTATTTCTCAAAAGAAGACATATATGAGGCCAACAAACATATGATAAAATGCTCATCATCACTGGTCATTAGAGAAATGCAAATCAAAACTGCATTGAGGTATCATCTCACCCCAGTTAGAATGGCAGTAATTTAAAAATCTGGAGACAACAGATGCTGGAGAGGATGTGGAGAAATAGGAACACTCTTACACTGTTGGTGGGAGTGTAAATTAGTTCAACCATTGTGGAAGACAGTGTGGCAATTCCTCAAGGATCTAGAAACAGAAATTCCATTTGACTCAGCAATCCCATTGCTGGGTATATATCCAAAGGACTATAAATAATTCTATTATAAAAACACACATGTTCATTGCGGCACTGTGTACAATAGCAAAGACCTGGAATCAACCCAAATGCCCATCAATGGTAGATGACAAAGACAATGTGGCACATATACACCATGGAATACTATGCAGCCATAAAAAACAATGTGTTGTGTCCTTTGTAGAGACTTGGATGAATCTGGAAACTATCTTTCTCAGCAAGCTGACACAAGAACAGAAAACCAAACACAACATGTTCTCACTCACAGGCAGGTGTTGAACAATGAGAAGACGTGGACTCAGGGAGAGGAGCATCACACACTGGGGTCAGTTGGGGGGTGGCGAGGAGAGGGACAGCAGGGAGTGGGGAGGCTGAGCAGGGTGGGGAGGCATAACCTGGGGAGAAATGCCAGATATAGATAAAGGGGGAATGGAGACAGCAAACCACCTGGTTATGTACGCACCTATGCAACAAACCTGCATGATCTGCACATGTAAGCCAGAACCTAAAGTACAATAAAAAATAAAAATAAAAAAATGGGATTAGTGACCGTATAAAATAGGCCTGAAAGAGCTTGTGTCTCTTTTCCACCATGTGAGGACACAGAAAGAAGATGCCAACGGTGAGGCAGTGAGCCCTCATTAGACACTGAATCTGCTGGTGCATTGATCTTGGACTTCCCAGCCTCCAGAACAATGAGCAATAGACCTCTGTTGTTTATAAATTAGCCAGTCTGTTATTTTGTTACAGCAACCTGAACTCAGATATGTGAATTAAGAAGAGTAACATAATCATCTCATAGGGTGATTATGAAGATTAAATAAGTAATCATGAATAGCACTTAGAACAGTGCCTGGCATAGAGGTAGTTTTATTAAAAAGTTATTCATTAAAAAAAA
>NW_016107395.1:2409735-2420282 GCF_001604975.1 Cebus imitator
CCATTGCACTCCAGCCTGGGCAACAAGAGTGAAACTCCGTCTCAAAAAAAGAAGAAAAAAAAAAGAAAAAGGGATGTTTAGGATAAAACAGGAAGTGCCAGCATATTATAAATGTTTTAAGTTGTAATGAAGTTCATAAAGAGAAGTTATTTTTTAAAACTATGTAATTAAGTTGGCTATAAATAAAAGGAAATTATAATAGTCTTTCTAGAGATTGGGCTTTGATATTAAAAATACACTAATACAAAAAAGAAGGTTAGAACAACAACGTTTTTGCAAAGTACTGATTTACACTTAATAAATTGTAAGATATTTTAATTTTGAACCCAAACATTCAACATTTTGTGCATCTTATTGTTTTCAGCTTTCTCACCCCTTTAAGACCTGAGATAATAATTCTCTGCTTCAACTTTTGTGTCAGCTCCTGTTACTTTTTTTTCTTAGGTACTAACTGCTGTTTCTGGCCTGACGCTAAAATTATTTTACCTTTAGGATCTAAAGGAAATGTGTTATTCCAATATAACACTCTGTGCTCTTGACTTTTTTAAATATGTCCAAATTGTTCTGTGAAACCAAAAAACTTAACTTATGAAGCCGGACACACTCTTCCTATGTCTAATTAATTCAAGGACCCTTTTATTAGTTTTCACTTGCAGGTTATCTAAATGGACCCCCCTTAAGGAAATGCAATCACACAAGTTTTGTTGTCTTTTGGTAACTGGCCTGAGAAAAACATTACATTTTATCAAAATAATTCTTATATTGTGGGTAACCTCCCATATAAGTACTGAGGAAGGAGAGCTAAGCAGAATCCTGGCACAATTAGCACCTGAAGAATATGTCAGTTTATAGTGTTACTACCCAATCATTTCCTTTTATATAATCCTTTATATATAATCTTATATTAGTTTATAGAATTAGGGCCTGAAGAACATCTCCATTTATAGTGTGCCTACTCAGTTATTTCCTTTTATATAATCCTTTACATATAATCATATATTAGTTTATAGAATTAGGGCTTGAATATCTCAGTTATAGTGTTATTATAAATATCTCAGTTTATAGTGTTACTACTCAGTTATTTCCCTTTACATAATCCTCTCTATATACAATCATATATTAGTTCATAGAATGAGTGCCTAAAAAATATCTTACCACTCAGTTATTTCCATATATATACATATATATATGTATATATATATATATATAACTATGCCTTAGTTCATAATCGGAGGAATAGACACGGCACAGAGCATGAATTAAGGAATAATCAGCTTATAATCAGAGGAATGTCTGGAGCAGACACAGTGCAGAGCATGATTTAAGGGAAAAACAATTATACCAGGACAAGAATCCGTGGCCCAGGCAGCAGCATTCAGTATTGTAAAGATACCAGCTGTATGGCAGGCTTGGGGCAAGAGCCACTCCTGATAAAGGAGTTGTAGGACCTTGCTCCAGTTCTTGTGGAAGGCTGCCCTCAGACTAGCAATCCCTCGAGCATCCGAGGGCTCAAAACCCCTCTGGATAATCGCACCTTGGTGACTGTGAACTTTGTCAGCTCTTGTTACTGTGCTAGCTCAAAAAGCATCCTCCTATAGAACTCATTGGAGGCTGCCAGCAGGTAGCGATAAACCCTGTCAACTCTGTCACTGCTGTGTGACTTAAGCATTCTCCTATAGATATTCTTAGGAGTAGCATGCCCATTTATAGTGTTCCTACTCAGTTATTTCCTTTTATATAATCCTTTACATATAATCATATATTAGTTTATAGAATTAGGGCTTGAATATCTCAGTTATAGTGTTACTATAAATATCTCAGTTTATAGTGTTACTACTCAGTTATTGCACAATGCAGCCTCTTCGCTGCACATGGCCCACCTCCATGCCTCGGTGACCTAATGGGGGTGGACCCCTTACTGCTCACTGTCCACCTCCTAGCCTAGGTGACCTAATGGGGATATTCCCCTTGTTTTATTGCTCATGACCCTATCACTATCCTTAAAGATGACTTCACTCACTACCCTGCCTCCTAACCTGTACTCAATAAATACAGATGCTTCTGGACATTCGGGGCCTCACCTGTCTCCGCTTATAGGTGGTGTGATCCCCCTGAGCCCAGCTGCTTTTTCCTTGTACTTCTGTGTCCTCTCTCTTTATTTCTCGTATCCTGCGCCTCAGCACAGCATAAGGGATTCCCATGACCCTGTGGGGCCCTTAGCCCTACAATGTCTGTGCTTTGTCCAGAAGGAAATTCCTTGTGAGGGAGGTAAGTAACTTTTTCAACTTAACAGCTATATTTTTTAGGAATGGAATGGAAGGCTGGTTTGCCCTAAGCAGTTCTCAGCTTGACTTTTCCCTTTGGCTTAGTGATTTTGGGGTCCCAAGATTTATTTTCCTGTTTTCCCCCTTTTCTTTTTAAAATCTTTCAGATAAAGCATTTTACAAAAATGTGAGTCTGTGGTCTCAGGTTTCATCTGATATCTCACGGCTAGCATGGTTTATTCCCAGATGTTATTAGGAGAGCTCATTTTTAGCAAGATGTGAAGTCTCACATCCTGTGAAGCGAATACAGGGGGAAGAAAGGAGAAAAACAACAGCAAACAAAAAGGGATAATTCTGGAAAATCAATATAAGCCATATTACTATGAAGTCCATACATCAGTAGGCAGGTATGAGAGTGGTTTATGTATGTATATAGGTTGCTGTTATTTTCTTCTGAAGTTTAAGTTGTCTAGCTTCAGTTTGCAGGGCTTTAAGAAAGCACAGTTTACTTTTCAGTGATTTCAAATTAGGAAAAATGGGGAGAGGAAAGAAGAAGAAAGAAGAAAATAATTGAAAACATTATTTTGGAGACTTTTAGCCAGGAAACATTTTAGAATTTAGTCCAAACTATAGAAAAGAATAAAAATTAAATAATGTTAGGCAAGACTAAAATCTAATGTGTACTATAGTTGTTGAAACACAAGTTTTCTCTCTCCAGTTCCCCATTTTTACTATAAAGAAATCATGGTAGGACCTATTTGCTTTACTATACTTTGCCTAATTATTTGTATAAAGTGCCACAAGAACAATTATTTTTCACACAGACTTTTTAAATGACTTTGATACAGCTTTGTTCCATAGAAAAAGTCTCAGACAAGACTTTTAAAAGCTGAGCCCAGCCATGGCTTTGTACCATCAAATACACACGAGTTGGGCAAATTCCCCTCCTCTTGAGGTCCCAAGCTCACTTGGGGTTCCTGGACCTGTCAGACAGTTACATTCTTTACTTATCACAGGTCAGGAAGCCTGTATAGGGGTTGTGTAGACAAGGTTTGAGGCCACTTTTCCCAAGGGGCTTTTATTGGCTCTGTAAGTCAAGTTTGAATCCTTAAAGGAAAGCACACCATTTTAGTCAAAGCCTTGGTAAAATAACCAGTTTCTCCAATGGTGTTCTGTTGCAAAAGAAAACATTCTTATGGCACTTATGCAAATAATAATGTTATTTTCTTTAGTCCCACCTACTCCCCACCCCGTTTTTCTGTTTTGTGTCACTTTCATTTGGTGCATAATATTCTAGCAAGATTGACTATTATAGTTATCCCTATTTGATGAGATTTTCTTAATGAAATTGACAAAAATATCAGTCTTTCTTAATTGTTTATTGTTGTTTTGGATGACACACCGGGAAGGGAAATAGGAAAGGCTCTACATCATTTTTCCTATGTGCTCCACAATTTGCCCTGAAATTTGAATCTTAGAGCCTACCACCCACACAAAACTGCCATTGTCAGCCTGCTCCAATTCTACCCAAATACTAGGCAATATCATACTGCAAAGTTCCTACGACCTCCTCTAAAGGAGTACAATATTGTTATTTGACCACTTTCTGACCTCCCTAGAATCCACCCTGCCTCCAACCACACTAGAATTAGAATCTGAATTCTGCAGCTACCTTGATGTCAGTCTCTCTAGGGAAGCAGCCTGCAGCCTCCTATGGACTCCCATCAAGACCCCTTACCTCTTCCCTCAGTCTGATTGAAAAGTGAAGAAAGGGAGGACTCAAGCACTTACAAGTTCACTTGCATTGCATTACCCAGGAGAAAGTAAATAAATCAGTGATGCATTTCAAAGATCACGGTGCGGAGAACCACAATTTGAGCTTTTCCCTGGGCTTAGAGAGGAGGTGGATGTCTCGCTGTCAATTCCACATCCGGCGCTGGAGTCTTGGAGTCCATTTTTCTCCCTGGCTGTTTTTGGACGACTATCCCCAAATATCAAGGATATCTGGGAGAGCGAACCATCAGAATAAGGAGTGATTCCCACAGAGTTCCATCCCGCAGGGAAGGGAAGGAAAGGGACAGCCGGGGCAGGCCTGAAGCCTGGGTTGAGCGGCACTGTGCCTTTCATTCTTCACGGAGATCTTGGACCTAGAGTTTCCAAGTTTAGAAGAGATGCGGTTGTTGACCGCTTGTCCAGAATCCCTGATGGCTCTGAACCGGTACAAAGGCCTAGGATAGAGGGGTGGTGTGGAAGGACCCAGCCACGGCCGTTGGAAGCATTGTAAAGCTGTTGGCGACCTGCATTTGTTTTGCTTTCGTTCTGGACAAGCCAAATCCATCCCATTCTCCGTCCTTATTCCAGCACCTTTCCCTCTGCGAATTGCACTGAGTCTGTTGCTGGGGCCCTCGGTAATTAGGGATCATGGCTCAGCCAAGAAAAATACACGTTTTCTTAAGCCTGAAGGCACTGACTTGAGGAGGGAGCGTGGGAGTAATGTCAGTAGGAGTTTTTGATTTCGTTTTTGTTTTTATTTTCTAGTCACTAGACCCCAGCGACAGTTGCACCCAAAGGCCAATCTGTCGCAGCGACGTCCTTTCCCTGATCGGAGGGTTGGCGGCTGACAGCTCCACTTGTTTGTCAGAGCAGGGGTTGATCGCCCGCTGCACGGTGGAAGGCGACCAAAAACTCGCCTCAGTCTTAGGCGGTGCGGAGACGTTCGCCTAGTGCCGCGCCGAGACGTTCGCCTAGTGCCGCGCCTGCCGGGTCCTAGCGCCGCCATATTCCCACGCTCGCACGGCCCGCGCCCGGCGCCGCTCCTCCCACTGACCGGTTTCTCACACGCACTTCTTTGGCAGCACTGGCCTGACAATTTCCCTGTTGCCGCGGCGCTAGCTGAGCCAAACAAGACGTTTTCCTGCTTGCTCCGGGAGTCCATTCTCCATCCGAGGCCTTCCAGTTCCGGCTTTCTCGCCAGCCGAGCGGAGCGGGCGGTTCTGCTGTCGCAGCACAAGTTGCCCGGAGTTTCTCGGTGGCGGAACCTTTCTTTTATCTCAGAGTACGCGGTTTCTTGGTGACAGCGCCGTTGGTTGCGCCACAAGGAATGTTGACCTTGACAACCCCGCTGACCCCGTCACTCGCAAGCCCCAGGCACCGACGCTTCGCAGAACCGAGGTCTCTTGGTCGCGGCACAGCTTGTTGCTTGGTGCCTCCATTTTCTCGGGGCAACAGCGCTCAGGTCCGCGGTCTGAGGGATTGGGAGCTTCCCCAGGGGCGTCGAGCCTGGCGTTCCGGGGCGGCGGCGGCGCTGGGGGTGGGAGCCCGCCGCTCTCGGAGCCGGTGGCAGGGGAGCTGCCGGGGCGCAGTCTCTTTCCAGCGCCGCCAGCGACGCCGCAGAACCCGCAGAACAGCTCGGCCTCCAGAACCCAGTCCTGTAGCGGCGCCGCTGGCGTCTCTGTCTCAGCACCCCGCGGATTCGCCGGCGTTGGCTTGTCGATCCTAACAAGTTTCGATTTCAGGGTGCCTGTGATTTCTTTTCGTTTCGTTTGTTTTTGTTTTGATTCTCCTTCCTCAGCCTCCTGGCCTCCGGAGTAGCTGGAATCACAGGCGCGGGCCACCACGCCCCGCTAATTTTTGCATTTTTACTAGAGGCGAGGTTTCATCATATTGACCAGGCTGGTCTCGAACTCCTGACTTAAACAATCAGCCTGCCTTGGCCTCCGGAAGCTCTGGGATTACAGCAGGAGGTACCGAGCCCACCAGGTGACTGAGATTTCTACCTCCTTTCCAAGTCGGGGAGTAGCCAAATGTGATTTCTCAGCCCAAGCAAGTCCCCACTTGGAACAAACACCAATCTGGCCCTGGCTGTAATTTCTAGATCGTAAGAAGTCGCTGTTTAGCCACAAAAAGGCTGAGTTACCCCGTGACTCATTTCCCAGCAACTCTGGGTTTCCTGTAGCCTCTGATTTTTAATAGTAACAAACCCGGAGATAGCCCTACCTCAAGTTCTTTTTTCTTTTTTCTTTTTTTTTAAACAGAGTTTTCTATCTTTCTCCCAGGCTAGAGTGCAGTGGCTCGATCTCGGCTCACTGCAACCTCTGCCTCCTGAGTTCAAGCAATTCTCCTGCCTCGGCCTCCTGAGTAGCTGGGATCGCTGGCGCCCGCCACCATACCAGATTAATTTTTGTATTTTTAGTAAAGACTGGGTTTCGCCACTTTGGCCAGACTGGCCTCGAACTCCTGACCTCAGATGATCCACCGTCTTGGCCTCCCAAAGCCTCAAGTTTCTAAATCTTGTCAAGTTTCAGTTTCCTACTATTAAGCCCTGCTTTAGCTGAGCAGATGTTGAACTCCTGTAGAAATCTGTGTACCAGCGAATACGATTTATTTAGGTTTAGCGATGAGCAGTTTAGCAGTGCTTGGGAGCTCTTATACCAAGTCTGGCTTCACAATATCAAGTTCCGTCTTCGCTACGCTGGTGTTTTTTAAATTTCCATGGAAGTCAGGAAATGCCAGCAAAAACGATTTCTGGTTTATAAAGCTCCGTTTGGCAATAGTAAGTCCCACCGAGCGCGACTTTTTCCTCTTGTGAACCCAGCTACTACGATATTTCAGTTGTAAACTGGTTTAACCGTGATTGGATTAACTGGGGTTTTGTTGGTTTTTTGTTGTTGTTTTGTTTTGTTTTGTTTTGTTTTTGTCGTAGGAAATACAGACTTATGTGTCACATGTACGGGGTTAGATATGACAGAGATATCCTAACAGAATTGCATCGTTTAGCAATATTTATAATTTCTTCTTTGCAGGGTTGGTTCTCTGTAATTTTTGCCTATTTTTAAATTCTCTTTTTGTGTCTTTTGCTCTGCAAATGATGTTACCAGTAGTTACCAGTGTGTTTGCTTTGACTTTTTACTTGCATTTTAGAATTTGTTTTTAAATTTTATTTTTATTTAAATATTATGTATTTTTTCCTACTAATTTTGAGTGTCACAGCTTTGTGCTCCTTGGCTTGAATTCTCTCAGGAGCCGGGGAGCCGAGCTGGGTCTCAGCCTTGCTGCTATCAGATCTGGGATTCTGTCTGGCGGCTCCGCTTCTGTGTGGAGCTGGCGGTTTTGCAGCAGCGCTTTTGGCGAGTAGAGCCCACTCGGCGTTTTCTCAGTTGCTGCACCGTTTTTAGCGCCCAACGTAACGTTTCCCATACGTGGAGCCCATAAGTTCTCGGTGCTGTCCTTTTCCCGGTCCTCGAACCTCTAGTATCTCCTAGGAACTTCCTAAACCCCGTTTTACTGTGCAGAAGGGTGATTGCACCGAGCATCTGTACCAACTAGTACTTCAGTAATGCCGTTAGCCGGCCCTTTTCCTTTCACGATGCATTAAATAATGTTAAAATACATTACACGGAAAAAAAAAAACACATTAAAAGGATTTAAACGCATTAAAAGGTCACAACACATTTAAACAGAGTCGGTTCATTCTTCCAGACAGGATGTTTCGGGGTGGAAGCAACCTTCTAAGAGCCCGCAGTTTCTTTCTAGCAGCACCGTCATGGCACCTAAACAGAGCTGGTTGATAACACCACCGCTAGCCGCTGGATGCCGGCGCTTGCCGAGTCCCAGCGCCGCCAGATTCTTGTTAGCGAGGTCCAGAGTAGTGCAGAGACGTAGCGGACAGTTTTCCTGTGGCAGCAGTGCTCATTTCCCGGACACAGATTGTTCCTGGTCGCTGAAGAGCTCTTTAATCTCTGCATTCTGTGGCGCCCGTTCTCTGTAAAATTGGCTTAATGTCCGTTTCATTTCTGCTTCTTTTCTCGCTGTTTTTCTGTCGGAATTACTATTTGTTTTGGTTCTATGTGCTCTCTAAAATTTTATCGTTTTTCATTTATCTACTAATTTTCCTGCATTTGTTACTACTGAGTTTCTTAATATCTGGGTGCCCTCTGCCCACGAGCTCCGGAGGGCATAAATACCCAGGCCGATGGGAGTGCTAAAGCCTCTGCCACCTCTAGTCAATCAGCGCAAACCAAACGCTTAGGTCCTCCTGCTCTGAAGCTTAAGCGATGGAGCAACATTTTCCTGGCTACGGGAAGCTGGATTGAGATTCCTTAGAGGTGGTGGCAGAGCTCCTGCTTCCGCCTATGTTGAATTCAGAAGACTGTGGGCCTGGGCCTCTCCCTTTGTGTCCAGTACTAGTAGAGTACCCACTGGACAGCTGTCACACGGAGTCTTGTTCTGCAGCCCAGACTGGAGTGCAGTGGTGAGATCTGGGCTCAGTTATTCACCCGCCTAAGCCTTCTGAGTAGCTGGTATTACAGGCGTGCGGCACCACATCCGCCTAATTTCTTTGATATTTTTCAGAGACGGGGTTTCCCTTTGTTGGCCGTGCTGGTCTCGAACTCCTTACCTCAAGTGATCCGCCCCCCTCAGCCTCCCAAAATGCTGGGGGATTACAGGCTCAGCCACTGCGCCTGGCTTGATTTCGTGATTACTTGACTGGGGGCCACAGAGGAGTGGCTGATGCTGTTGGGGCCATCTGGTCATCAGAAATGCCGAAGTCTGAAAAGTCATCTCAAAGGGCCAATCTTAGGTACTAGTAATTAGGGAAGTTGCAAATTTTGTGACCTCTGAAATACTGGCTGATAATCCTTTATGTCTACAGTTTAGCAGAATCAGACCCCTCTCTCCTCCTAATCTGGTGGGCTTTCATTAGCTTAATAAAACTGGTTTAGGCTGGGCGTGGTGGCTCGCGCCTGTAATCTCGGCACTTTGAGAGGTCGAGGATAGTGGATCACCTGAGGTTAGGAGTTCAAGACCAGCCTGGCCAACATGGTGAAACCCTATCTAAAATGGTTTAGTTTGGGGAAAGGCTATTATATTTTTATTTTTAAAATAGAGACAGGGTTTCACTATGTTGACCAAGCTAGTCTCGAACTCCTGGCCTCAAGTGATCCATCCACCTCAGCCTCCCAAAGTGGTGGGATTACAGGCATTAGCCACCGTGCCCCGCCACAAAAGGCTATTATCATATAAAATATAAAGAGAATTTCTCCCAAAGTTAGGTTGGCCTATGTCTATATATATAGTGATCAAGAGCAGTTTGGAGGTTAAAGACAAGATGGAGTTGGTTATATCAGATATCTCTTTCACTGTCACAATTTTCTCACTGTTATAATTTTGCAAAGGTGGTTTCATGACTTTAAATGATGACATTTTGTCTAATATTAGAGTTTTCATGAGTAATCTAGGTAACATTTTTTTAAATAAATCAATTAGGTAAATGTAATGGAATAAATGCTTATAAGTAAACTTATGCAATTTAGAATCTTATAGTTAGTACCAGGCACTGTGGCTCACACCAGTAATACCAACACTTTGGGAGGCCAGCAGGAGCAGATCACTTGAGGTCAGGAGTTGGAGACCAGCCTGGCCCACGTGGTGAAACCCTATCTCTACTAAAAATACAAAAATTAGCCGGTCGTGGTGCATGTCTGTAATCCCAGCTACTTAGGAAGCTGAGGCAGGAAAATCTCTTCAACTCAGGAGGCGGAGGTTACAGTGAGCTGAGATCTTGCCACTGTCCTCCAGTCTGGGCAGACCAACACCCCATCTCAAAAGAAAAAAACTCTTAGAGTTATAGTATATTAACTAATAGATAGCCATTAAATGTCTGAGTCATTTTCAACTTTAAAAAGGTATTGTAGAAAAATATTTTTCAAAAAAAGTGTTATTACTAAAAGGAAAATAATTTTATCTAATTCAAAGGTTATTTACAAAACAAGGTAAAAGGAATGAGTAAAAAAGAGATATGTAAAGAAAGTTATATATATATATATAAAGATATTTTTGGTAAGAAAGGCTAAAAGGAAAATAATTTTATATGAGAAAGAATCCTGCATGGTAAATTTTTGTCCTAAATTAAAATGACTGATTATATAAGAAAAAGGGATGTTTTGAATAAAACAGGAAGTGCCAGCGTATCATAAATGGTTTAAGTTGTAATAAGGTTTGTAAACAGAAGTTATTTTTAAAAACTGTATAATTAAGTTGGCTATAAACAAAAGGAAATTATAATAGTCTCCCTGATGATTGAATTTTGATATAAAAATACACTAATACAGAAAAAACTTGGTTAGAACAATAAAATTTTCATAAAGTATCGATATACTCTTTTTTAAAATTTTTTCTAGACATAGTGTGGCTCTGTCACCCAGGCTGGAGTGCAGCAGTATGATCTCAGCTCACTGCAACCTCTGCCTCCCAGGTTCAAGCAATTCTCCTGCCTCAGCCTCC
>NW_016107395.1:2420707-2425622 GCF_001604975.1 Cebus imitator
TTTAGTAGAGACGGGGTTTCACCATGTTGACCAGGATGGTCTTGATCTCTTGACCTCATGATCCACCCGCCTCGGCCTCCCAAAGTGCTGGGATTACAGGCTTGAGCCACCGCGCCCAGCCCTGCATTTGTTTTAAAGTTTTTGTGATACCAAATTACAGGGCTTTGACTCCTGGGTCGGAAAAGGTCACCAACATCTGCTAAATCTTAAACATTAACAGCAATTAAAAGCCTCATCTTCAGACCTAAGAGAAGATGAAAATCAGAGCCTGCATTTATGAGACGTGGATCCAGAAAATTAAATTATTCAACCCCTCTAATCCCAGGGACTGTTGCAGAAGAAGTGGGTGTTTGGGCTTGTAAGGACCCACTTTAAAGGATAAAGTTAGTTTACTATTTCTCTATGAATTAAACAATTGGTGTTTGTTTTGTTTTGGTTTGTTTTGACAGGGACTAGCTCTGTCACCCGGGCGGCTCGAATTCAGTGACGTGATCCTGGCTCGCTGCAACTTCCACCTCTCAGACCCAGGTGATCCTCCCCTTCAGCCTCCTGAGTAGCTGGGACTACAGGTTTACCACCACGCCTGTCTAATTTTTGTATTTTTTGTAGAGACAGGGTTTCATCACATTGCCAAGACTAGTCTCAAACTCCTGAGATCAAGAAATCCACCCACCTTCACCTCCCAAAGTACTGAGATTACAGGCGTGAGTCACCATGGCCAGCCTATAAATTAAATAATATCAAAGGAACACTGATGCAAGCCCAGCATGTGGGCCCCTTTGTCAGATTAACAATGTTTTCTTGGAGTATTTACCCATTCTTTTTTAAACATTATGAAAGGTTTATAAAATTATAGCTTATGGGCAAGTTTATTAAAATTTAATATATTTGTCTATAAGATTTGAGAAACATTTAATTGGCTTCTTGCTGTCTTCGTTAGGTCTTATTGTTTGGGAAAGTAAGTTTCAAAGAGTAAAAGGTTTTGTTTTTTTTGTTTTTGAAATCTTTGACTTACCACTTTGACTAAATGAGTGACTTACTTTGCAATGACCAGTGATCCTATTTTGTGATATCAAGTGTTTTAAACTTTGACCTTATTTTAAGTATTTTACAAACTTTCCAAAATCCAATTCTAAATTCAGTCTTTTTTACTTCATTAATTTTTTTGACACAGTCCCTTGAAATCCAAAGAGACACATTTGGCTTACTTGGCATAATAAAATCACATAAGATGCATTATTAAATATGAAATGATGTTTAACTTTCTTTGGATTGTATTTACATAAATGTGTTATGAGTATGTATTATAAAATTGTATGAGATTCCTGTGATTCTGAAATGTCTTAGTATATGTTATCAGAACTAATTATGATCATTATATTAAATTGTTGTATCCAATAGCTATAACCAAATTTGCTTTTCATTTGCATCTTTAACCATTGCTATTCTAATACTTTTGCCATCCACAATTACTGTTTTACTTTGATCTTTTTATAGGGCGGTTTATAATCAGCTATAGACCTCTGAGAACTACTTTTTTTTTTGAGGCAAGGTCTCATTCTGTCACCCAGGCTGCAGTGTGGTGGCATGATCACTGTTCACTTCACCCTCAATCTCCTAGGCTCAAGCAATCCTCCTACCTCAGTCTCCCAAGTAGCTCAGATAACGGCTACACACAACGCACCCAGCTAATTTTTAAATTTTTTGTAGAGGTGGAGTCTCCCTACGTTACCCAGACTGAGCTCAAACTCATGGGCTCAAGCAATTCTCCCACCTCAGCCTCCCAAAGTGCTGGGATTACTGGAATGAGCCGTCACACCCAGCCTTTTAATACATTTATTGTCTCTTCATTAACAAATTGTTCAGTGTCTATATTGTGCTACATGGGGATCGAGGTTCCAGAGATAAATGATCAACAAGCAGAAATGGACTTGGCCATAAAGTGACACCTTCATGAGTTGAAAATAGACAATAAACATAACAATAAATAAATAAGACAGTGTTTATACAATTAATGTTTTTTTGGTTTTGTTTTGTTAAGACAGAGTCTCACTCTGTTGCCCAGACTGGAGTGCAGTGGCATGATCTCATCTCACTGCAACCTCCACCCTCCTGGGTTCAAGCAATCATCCTGCCTCAGACTCCCAAGCACCTCAGCTGAGACTACAGGTGCTCACCACGCCTGGCTAATTTTTGTATTTTTAGAGAGATGGGGTTTCCCCATGTTGGCCAGGCTGGTCTCAAACTCCTTACCTCAGGTGATCCACCTGCCTCAGCCTCCCAAAGTGCCTATAATCCAGGACTTTGGGAGGCCGAGGCAGGCAGATCACAAGGTCAAGGGATTGAGATCATCCTGGTCAACATGGCGAATCCCTGTCTCTACTAAAAATACAAAAATTAGTTGGGCACAGTGGCACATACCTGTAGTTCTAGCTACTCAGGAGGCTGAGGCAGGAGAATTGCTCAAACCCCGGGGGGCAGAGGTTGCAGTGAGCCAAGATGATGCCACTGCACTCCAGCCCGGTGACAGAGCAAGCCTCTGTCTCAAAAAAAAAAAAAAAAATGCTATCAGGAAACTTAACACAAGTGTGTTGAAAAGGTAAGTACAAGGATGCTATATTAGGCAGTATAGTAAAAATAGAATTATCCATGATACTTCCACTTGGATATGAATAATGCAATGAACAAAGTAGGGGAAAAAATCTGGGCCAGATGTGGCCCACATCTGTAATCCTAGCACTTTGGGAGGCCAAGGTGGGAGAATCACTTGAGGCCACAAGTTTGAGACCAGCCTGGCCAACATGGTGAAACCCTGGCTCTACTACAAATACAAACATTAGCTGGGCATGGTGGCATGCACTTGTAATCCCAGCTACTCAGGAGACTAAGGCAGTAGAATCGTTTAAACCCAGGAGGGAGAGGTTGCAGTGAGCTGGGATCATGCCTCTGTACCCCAGCCTGAGAAACAGCAAGACATTGTCAAAAAAACAAAAAAGAAAAAACAAAAAACAGAAGGTGGAGTTACCATCATGAATGTGAAGGTGGAGTTACCATCATGAGAAAAGTTTCTAAGACTAGAACAGCTTTATTATGGACTGGGCATGGTGGCTGACATCCATAATCCAAGCACTTTGAGAGGCTGAAGGAGGGCCGGGCGCGGTGGCTCACGCCTGTAATCCTAGCACTTTAGGAGGCCGAGGTGGGTGGATCACCTGAGGTCAGGGGTTCAAGACAAACCTGGCTGTCATGGTGAAACCCCATCTTTTTTTAAAAAAGAAAAAAAAAGAAGCTGAAGGAGGAGGATCACTTGAGGCCAAAAGTTCAAGACAAAACCAGGAAACATAGTGAAAAAGGCAATTTCTACCAAAAAAAAAAAATTTTTTTTTAATTAGCTGAGTGTGGTGGTTCCTGCTTGTAGTCCCAGCCATTCAGGAGGCTGAGGAAACAACCAATCTAGAAACATGGTGAAACCCCATATTTACAAAAAATGCAAAAAAATTTAGCCAGGCGCAGTGACACAAACTTGTATTCCCAGCTATTCTACAGGTTGACAGGGGAGGACCACTCAGCTACTCTGGAGACTAAGGAAGGAAGACAGCTTGAGCCTTGGAGATCCAGGTTGCCAAGAGCATGATGTGGACAACCCCCCATATAGATACAGAGGAAGGAGAGCTAAGCAGAATCCTGGCACAATTAAGGCCTGAAGAATATCACAGTTTATAGTATTACTTCACAGTTATTTCCTTTTATAGAATCCTTTATATATAATCACATATTAGTTTATAGAATTAGGGCTTGGAGAATATCTCAGTTTATAGTGCTACTACTTAGTTATTTCCCTTTATATAATCCTCTAATCATATATTAATTCTTAGAATGAGTGCCTAAAGAATATCTTACCACTCAGTTATTTCCATACATATATATATATATATGTATGTATATGTATATATAACTTTATCTTAGTTCATAACTGGAGGAATGCCTAGAGTAGACACAGTACAGAGCATGAATTAGGGAATAAGCAGCTTATAATCAGAGGAATGCCTAGAGCAGACACAGTGCAGAGCATGATTTAAGGGAAAAACAGTTATACCAGGACAAGAATCCATGGCTCAGGCGGCAGCATTCAGTATTGTAAAGATACCCACTGTATGGCAGGCTTGGGGCAAGAGCCACTCCTCCTGATAAAGGAGTTGTAGGACCTTGCTCCAGTACCTGTGGAAGGCTGCTCTCAGACCTGCAATCGCACCTTGGTGACTGTGAACTTTACCAGCTCTTGTTACTGTGCTGCTCAAAAAGCATCTTCCTATAGAACTCATTGGAAGCTGCCAGCAGGTGGCAGAAACTCTGACAGCTCTGTCATTACTGTGTGACTTAAAGCACCCTCCTATAAATCTTAGAAGTTGCTTGCCCATTGATAGAGGTATTGCACACTGCACCCTCTTCACTGCGCACAGCCCACCTCCATGCCTTGGTGACCTAATGGGGGTGGGCCCCTTACTGCACATGGCCCTTGCCTTGGTGACCTAATGGGAATGAACCCCTTGCTGAGCACTGCCCACCTCCTAGGCTAGGTGACCTAATGGAGGCGGACTCCTTGTTTTATTGCTCATGACCCTATCACTATCCTTAAAGATGACTTCACTCACTGCCCTGCCCCCTAACCTATACACAATAAATACATATGCTTCTGGACATTCAGGGCCTCGTCTGACTCCACTTATAGGTGGTGTGGCCCCCTGAGCCCAGCTGCATTTTCCTTGTACTTCTGTGTCCTGTCTCTTTATTTCTCAGATCCTGTGCCTCAGCACAGCATAAGGGACACGCCACGACCCTGTGGGAACCTTAGCCCTACACATGACACTGCACTCGCACCTGAGCTATAGTGAAAAGCCCTGTCTCAGAAAAAAAA
>NW_016107395.1:2425892-2429509 GCF_001604975.1 Cebus imitator
AACAATAGACAACGGGAACTCCAAAAGGAGGGAGGGAGGGAGTTAAGGAGGTAGAAGCTGAAAAACTTCCTCTTGGAGACTTAGTTCACTCTCTGAGTCACGAGGAGATCAATAAAAGCCTCAGAATCATGCAATATATTCTTGTAACAGACTACACATGTACTCACTGAATCTAACATGAAAACAAGTCAACATAACACAGAATAATAAAATAACCACCGAAAAAGATTTTAATTAAAAAAAATTTGCAACTACTCTGGCCTGCTCTTCAGTAACATCCCGATCTTTAGGCATCTGACAAGCATTGAAGAAAGGGTTCCAGTCTGCTCCAGTACTAGCAATGCATTTGGGGGCAATAATGAACTTTCTAACCAGGGTCCCCCAAAAGGGCTTTCTCTGCACAAGAAAGGTGGTATTTTTTTTATTTTCAATCCCTAAAGCAAACTATTTAACTAGACAATTTCATCTCGGATGATAGGACTTCATGTTAATCTTATTAATTCTATGTCCCGATGTAACTTGCTCCTAAGAAAAAGGTTCCCACCCACCCTCCTGGAATCTGATTTGGACTGCCCTCGAGACCAGAGGATTATAAAAACGCAGAAGATGTTGACTTCTGAGTCCTAGATACCCGGTGTTGGCTGGTGAAAGTACGCGATGGAGCTGCTGTGTCCCCTTGGAGTTTGGCAGGCCCGGGATTCCGCAAAGGAGGCGACGGGGCCAGATATCTCCAGCCCCCGAGCTCAGTACATTCGATGTCCTGGATGCTCCCTTCCTGTCCTTACCATTTCGAGCTCTCCTGGGAAGGCGTAGAGTTCCACTGGGACCTACTTCCTGCGCCCTGCGCTCTTTGCAGAAACTGCCAGCGAAAAGAAGTCTTTCCGAAGGCTCAGAGCACCTTGAGACAAGGCACAGAGTCAGCTGCTCTGGATCCGGCGCCCGCGACCCAGGAAGAGCGGCAGGAGCCTTCGGGAGAGCGGGAGTGTGCAGAGGGTCCCAACCAACGCACCACCCCTCGCCTCGTAACCTCCCTGGCAGCTCGTCCTTCGCTCGGTGGTCAGACTACTGGAGCCAGAGACGTCTGTCCGAGGAGATCTTTGAGAGTGTCTGCATACTGCTGACCCTTGGAGCCACCAACAAAAGTTCCAAGACTGCTGGCTGCAGATTGCAGGCACTTGGAGGCAGACGCCCTAAGACTATCCATCCCCACCCCTCACCCCCACCTTTGGAGTCTTGAGCCCTGAGACTTCCGCTAAGACCTTCCATTGGATGATCCCTTCTAACGGATGATGTTAAGGTAACAGCTGAGTTCGCTCAAACGCGATGGAAGACCTTTTGCCTTGAGATCACGTTGTGCCTTTTTTATTCCCCTTCTCAATAAAATTGTACACAACTGTGAAATTCTTGTTGCCTGTGTTCCTGCTGATGTTGGGTAAGGATGAGGCTCAGGGGCGGGGAGTTGGCGGGCAGCTGGTTGCTGGTGCCAGTGCTATCACGGGGACCCTTGGTCCCCTAGATTTGCTGGTTGCCAGGCAAACAAAAAATACAAAAAATAGTGTGTCTTATGCAGAGAATAGAGGGGAGAATCGGCCAGAGATCATGCATGACTAGTGACTCACAGGCGGGGTCTAAAGGAAATCCGGTGAACAGGCAGCAGACCTGAGAACTTCCTGCAGGAAATTCTCCTGTTCCAAGGCCCTGGAACTTTGCGCTCTTCTATCTTGAGGCCTTGCTAAAGTCATAATTTCTTGTAGTTTGCTTCTAGACTCTTTAAGATTTTCTACATAGGCTCGTGTTCTGCAAGTAAGGATAATTTCATTTTTTCACCTGCAATGTATATGCTTTTTAATTTCTTTTCTTTACTGCACTGGCAAACAACTCCAGTACCTTGTTGAATAGAAATGGTTGGAGTGAATGTATATCTTGGCCTTGTTCCTGATTTTGTGGGGAAAACATTGAGTCTGTCACTATTACATACAATTTAGCTAAAAGTTTTTGTAGATATTCCTTGTTCAGTTGAGGAAATTCCCTCTATTCGCATGTTGCTAAGAGTGGCAGGAGCCTTCAGGAGAGCGGGAGTGTGCAGAGGGTCCCAACAGAGGCCGACCCGGTAACCTCCCTGGAAACTCGTCCTTTGCTCCCTAGTCAGACTACTAGAGCCAGAGACATTTGTCCAGACCTTTGAGAGTGTCTGTCTACTGCTGGTTTTAAGTTTTAAATCATGAATGGGTATAGATTTTCTTAAGGGTTTTTTGTGCATCTTTTGATAGGATTATATGGTGTTTCTCACCTAGCCTATCAATAGGGTGAATTGGCCAGTCTCGGTAGCTCATGCCTGTACTCAGCAGTTTGGGAGACCAAAGCAGGCAAATCACGAAGTCAGGAGTTCAAGACCAGCCTGGCCAACATAGTGAAAACCCCGTCTCTAAAAATATAAAAATTGGCCGGGCATGGTGGAGCATGTATGTAATCCCAGGTATTCAGAGGCTGAGGCAGGAAAATCCCTTGAACCCAGGAGGCAGAGGTAGTGGTGAGCTGAGATCTCGCCACTGCACTCTAGCCTGGGCAACAGAGGGTGACTCCGAGACCTCAATTAAAAAAAAAATTAAAAAAAAAAAAAACAGGAGAATCATACTGATTGACTTTGAGTATTAAACCAGCCTTACATGGGGAATAAACCTTACTTGGGCATAGTATTATTCTTTAACGTACATTTCTGATTTCTATTTGTTAATATTTTGGTAAGGATTTCTTCATCTATGTTTAGGTGCAATATTAGTCAGTAGTTCCCTCGGTGTACTGTGTTTGCCAGGAAAATGCTGATCTCATAAAATAAGTTGGAAAGTATTCCCTGTTCTTTTATTTTCTAGGATAAATAATGTAGAATTTGTCTTATTCACGTTTATTTACTTATTTATTCATTTATTTATTTTTGAGATGCAGTCTTGCTCTGTCACACAGGCTGGAGTGCAATGACACGATCTCAGCTCACTGCAACCTCTGTCTCCCAGTTCAAGTGATTCACCTGCCTTAGCCTCCCAAGTAGCTAGGACTACAGGTGTGCGCTGCCATGCCCGGGTAATTTTTCATGTCTTTCAGTAGAGACAGGCTTTCCCCATGTTAGACAGAATGGTCTCAATCTCCTGACCTCGTGATTCGTCATCCAAGGCCTCCCAAAGTGCTGGAATTTCGGGCATAAGCCACTGCACCCAGCCCACATCTTATTTATTCTTTTAATATTAAGTAAAATTAGTCAGTGAAATTGTAAAAACCTCTCAATTTGTTTTTTGAAAGATTTTGACCATGAATTCAATATCTTCATTAATTACAAAAATTTACAGATTATTTTGCCTGAGTTGGGTAGACTATGCTCTTGCATGTTTGATCCATTTTATCTAATTGGTTAAATTTATGAGTACAGAGCTGGTTTTAGATCATTTTTATTTTATTGATTTATTTATTTTTGAGATGAGTTTAGCTCTTGTTGCCCAGGCTGGAGTGCAATGGCAGGATCTTGGCTCACTGAAACCTTCACCTCCCAGGTTCAATTGATTATCATGCCTCAGCCTCCCAAGTAGCTAGGATTATAGGCATGTGCCATCATGCCAGGCTAATTT
>NW_016107395.1:2429532-2442893 GCF_001604975.1 Cebus imitator
GTAGAGACAGGATTTCTCTATGTTGGTCAGGCCAGCCTCAAATTCCCACCCTTAGTTGATCCGCCTGCCTCAGCCTCCCAAAAGGTTGGAATTACGTGCGTATGCCACCGCGCATGGGTTTAGACCATTTTTAAAAGTTACCATGTGGGCCAGGCAGGGTAGTTCATGACTGAAATCCTAGCACTTTGGGAGTCCAAGATGGGCAGATCACTTGAGGCCAGGAGTTGGAGAGCAACCTGGCCAACATAGTGAAACCCCATTTCTACTAAAAATGCAGGAAAATTACCCCGATGTGGTGGTGTACACCTGTAATCCCAGCTAATAGGGAGGTTGAGTCACAAGAATTACTTGAACCCAGGAGGCAGAGGTTGTGGAAATCATGCCACTGCACTCCAGCCTGGGTGACAGTGGGAGACTGTCTCCAAATTTAAAAAAAGGAAAAAAGTTAGCATTGTGATTAGGTTGATCAACATAAAGACACTGCTAGGTAACAGTTTGCCTCTCTTGATCAGCTTAAGGCTATTCAGTCAGCACTATGTTGCAAGAAGAAATCTGTATGGACTGCTCTGGAAAGCTACTTTTGCCTCAGGCTTCTGATTGAGTTTAGGCACCGAAAGACACCTGCGGTTCAGAGCTATGGAGTAGTAATTTATTACCTTGTTTTGTTTCACCTGGACCTCTGGGTATGGAATTATTTTATCTGAATTCAAAAATAGGCCTGCTGCTGTGACTCACACCTGCAACCACAGCACATTGGAAGGCAAGGCAGGAGGATCACTTGAGGCTAGGACTTCAAAACCATCTTGGGTAAAAGAGTAATAACACACACACACACACACACACACACACACACACACACACACACATTAGCCAGACATGGTGGCTCATACCTGTAGTTCCAGCTACTTATGAGGCTGAGAAGGGAGGATTGCATGACCTGGGTTGGTTGAGGCTGCAGTGAGCTATGCTTGTGCCACTGAACTCCAGCCTGGGTGAAATGCCAGACCCTGTCCCAAAAAAAGTGAAAAAAAAGCCAAAAACACTGTGGAGTGGTCCTCTCTTCAAGTATTTGCTTGCTTTCTCTAACACCACTCATTCTATTGCCCCTAAGGAGCTTGGAATGAGAATGCTTTCTTCAGGTGCCAATACTGGGGCACCTATCTCCAAACGCTGTCTCAAAACTCCAACGGGGAGCACCTAATGGTACTAGGTGCAACTTCCCTAGCACGGAGCAAACAGCAGTCCAGGAACCTGGAAACAACCGGCTCTGTGACACAAAGGACTCTGTGAACAGGAGAAATTACTGGTTCCAGACATAGCCGGTTTTAGAGGAAGGAATGGCATTGTCATCCAAAAAACACAGACTCGATTGTTTGTGACAGAAATACTGCCATAAACGCTGGTACAGGGACAGCCGACACGGAGAACTAAGGGAAACTGCTGAGAGCTGCGCCTCCATGGAGTAACTGCCATCCGGCACAGTGCCAGTGAGAAACCGGCCACTCCATGCAATGACCCGAACTGCCACGGAAATGCATCTGATGTCACCAACAAGCGGTGCTGCCAGGAGAAACGGCCACTTTTGAAGAAAACAGCTAGGAATGTCACTGAGAGACACTCAGCTCCCTGGAGGAATCAGCAGTTTGTTCCAAAACACAGCCTGATAAACCGAGAACCCCCAGAGTAGTTGCACCAAAACGGGGTCACCCAGCACCTCTGCATCCTGGGCTCTAGCAAACCTCACAGAAGCAACCGGGCAGTGCTACCACTGAGGAGCATCTTGAGCGGCAAAACTAGCAGTAATGCCATCCACGAAAGGCCATTAAGGCGTTAAAAGTAGAGGATTTAGTTCTGGGGATCACAAGCCAGGCAAACTAGACAGAAAAGCTGAGCGTTGGCAAAACAAAAATTAGTAACTATTGTTTTTATAAAAGGGCAAGTTGGCTGAAGTGTATGTGCACACACACAATAAAAACAATACATTTGGAAAAATTCATCAAATGAAAATTCAAAACTAAGCAAAACATAGAAAACTGACTCTACAAAGAAGAAAATCTGAACACTTCTAAGCAGAGTGGTTTCACAGCTGTGAGATCACTGTCATGCCTATATCAATAACTGCTTGGTTTCACCAAGACTTCTAACTAAGGGACTGCAGGCACTGCTAAACCTCTGCTTGCTACTCCTAAAAGATCTTCTTCATCGACATGCTCAGACTTCTATATTTAAAACTCAGGCATAACTAAAGCAGGATAAGTTATTATGAAACCGAAAGTTACTGGGACTAAAGTCACAGGCATGGCTGCGCTAGTACTGGTTATGACTAAATATGGACTTGCAAGAGCTAAGAAATCACATTCACAGGGGTGTTGAGAAAAGCTGCAAAGGAGAAAGGACTTACAGAATGCCTACATAAATTGGTTATGAGTAACATATAAACAAGGAACAACAAACTGTGGAAGGCCACAGGAGGCCTCTGAGGAGGAAGGCCTCTTCATGCCTCCTGTTCTGGTGCAGGGTGACCTCACTCTGTTACCATAAACATTGTGCTCGAGGATGTAAAACACCTTTGTAGCACTATGACATAGCCAGACTCCTAGGCTCCTTGTAAGGCCCACGTTCTATCCGCTGCACATAGATAATAAGCTAAAGATAACCACATGTTCTTGTTTTGTGAAACACCCACACTGCCACTGTTATCAATCCTTAGAATGGCACACCAGTTCTGGTTCCGGTTCACTGATTCAGTTCAGACTCACTGATTCACTGTACCACCACCCCCTCCCCACCATTACTCCACCACTACCCAGTAGATCAAAGTGATTGTATCCAATAAATAGAGTGAATGAGCAGAGCTTGGGGCCTTCACTGTCACCTCCAGAGTGATGAAGTGATGGTACCCTGGTCCCACTTTTTCTCTTAGACTGTCTTTCTCTCTTTACTTGGTTGCCACCGAACTTGGGGTACCCACGGGTGATGTAGGGCTGGCTCCCTACAAGGGGCACTTAGGATAGAAGCATGCACTTGTTACTCTAAGAAATCCCTAACGCAGGACTTACTCAGAATAAGATAAGTTGAACACAGAATTAAGCATTTTTATTGAAGATGAAATAAACCGATAATTACTCTAATTAAATCACAACTTGCTATACAGAGAAACCACCATTAGGGCTATCTTCTGAGTGTAGGAGGTTTAAAACACCTGACAGAGCACAAAAAGCAGCCAGGGCCAACCAGGACCCAAAGTGCCTACCGGAGCTAAACCCAGTTGATGTACCATTAACAAATTGGTAGTTCTCTTACAAACAACGCTAAACTATTGCAAAGGGAAAGATGCAGGAAGGACTGCTGGCCTTGAGACCCATGAATAAGTAGTCTTTTCAATTATTTATTTATTTTGAGACAGGGTCTGGCTCTGCTGGAGAATGCATTGGTGCCATCCAGCTCACTGCAGCTTTGACCTCCTGACCTAAGCGGCCCACCCACCACAGCCTCTGGAATAGCTGGAACTACAGGTGCGCACCACCTCACCTGGCTAATTTTTGTATTTTTTTGTAGACAGATCTCACCCTGTTGCCCAGGATGGCCTCAGGCTCCGGAGCTCAAACAGTCTGCATGCCTCTCCTGCCGAAAGTGCTGGGATTACAGCCAGGAGCCACGCTGCCCCACCAGAATAAGTAATGTTAGGAACTGGCCATCTCTGCAGTTGTATTAATAGAAGAAATTGCATGGTCCATCCATGAGAAATAACAAAGGCTGATAAACCCCTCAGTCTTTTCACCACGAATAAAATTCCCCAGTGAACTGCTATACTGAGAAAACAAAGACATTTGTTAAAAATAAAATTAACAACTAAAACTAAGACATTATAATAACGTTAAAGATGTCATCATGATGAAATAAATTTAAATGAAATAAAATTAAATGAAAACAATACATTTAGAAAGAAATAATTAGAAAAATATTATGAATGGGATTTAAAAACAAAATGGAAAAAATGAATAAATGTTAAATTTGCCAAAAACTCTAAGAAGAATTCTACATTCAGACTATAGATGTCTCAAAGTTGAAAGAGATAAAAATGAAATATATAACGAAATCGACATAACGGTTTAAAAAGCAAGGAAACTGCAAGTAGTAAGGGACCCGAAACAAGGGAGAAACATCAGAGAAAGAGCATTTAAAAATTGACAACCAGCAATGAAGGCACATTTTAATGTGTTTTTATTTTCTAGGTGGAGACCTTTGGTAACAGAATCTTTTCAAGGAGGAGAATCCGAAAGCCTCCTGTTGCTCTCTAAGGCTGATTAGCTCCGCAGATCCGTGGGCAGCACGCCCAGGGCACAGAGAACGCTGCACAACCAACGCGACGAATCCACTCCAGGCAGTCTGAGAAACCCGGGAGGGGGCGCCACCAATCCAGGGCAGCAGGGTGGCTGCATTCCAAAACGGGCCCGCTGTCACAGGCCTGGGTGTCCTCCAGTCTGTCCCAGGGCTGGGGAGGACTGCTCAAGGGAAGCGGCTGGAGTGTGAGTCTGTCGGGTTCCTCTGCCTGGTCCACCTCTTCTGCAAGTGCCTCTTGCTGCTTCTGTGTCCCGGGCCAACTGAACTCAGCGGGCTGGTCGGTACTTGGTTCCAAGATGCTCTGGACTCCGGGAAAGAGTCCGTTTTGCGGGTAGATCCAGCGTAGCCGCCAGCAAGGACTGGAAAGCAGCTCCGAATCACAGCTGTCCAGTGAGCACTCTCCCAGTACCGGATACAAAGGAAGAGGCCACGGCCCACGGTCTTCCGAACTCACAATAGGCGGAGGCTGGGGCTCTGGCGCCGCTTCGGCGGAATCCCAGGCACGCTTCACACAGCCAAGAAAATGTCGCTCCATCTCTTAAGCCTCAGACCAGGAGGAAACAGATGTTTCCGCTGATCAAGGAGCGAGAGCCTTCTGCACGCCATCAGCCTGGGTATTTATGCTCTCCGGAGCCCGTGGGCGGAGGCCAGCCAGATACTAGGAAACTCAATAGTAGCAAATGCGCGAAAATTTGTAGACAATTGAAAAACGGTAACATTGTACAGAGTGCATGGAACCAAAACGAACCGTAATTCCGACAGAAAAACAGCAAGAAAAGAAACCGAAATGAAACGGACATTGAGCAAACCTTGCAGAGAACTAGCGCTACAGAACGCAGGTATTAAAGAGCGCTTCAAGGGCCAAGAACCACCTGTTTCCGGGAAATGAGCATTTCGGAAAACCGTCCGCGAGGGCTCTGAGCTACTAAGGATCTCCCTAAGTAGAAACGCGCGTCGAACTTAGCAAGCGCCGGCACCTAGCGGATAGCGGGTGTACTGCCGAACAAACACCGTATCGGTTTAGACGCCGCGAACGGTGCTGCTAGAGAGAAACAGCGTGCTCCTAGAAAGGAGCGGTGCTTCCACGCCTACACATCCGGTCTGCAGACATGAACCGACTCTGTTTAAACGTGTTGTGACGGAAAAACGTGTTGTGGCGTTTTCATGTGTTTTAATCCGTTTTATTAATCGGTTTAATGTGTTTTAACTCGTTCTAATGTGTTGTGACAGAAAAAGCGCCGAGTAACGGCACCACGTTGTTACTGGTGCCTACAGACGCTCGGAGCAATCACCGTTCTGCACCGCGAAACGGCGTTCAGGAAGTTTCTCAGGAGATACTAGCGGTACTAGGACCGAGAAAGTAACAGCACGGAGAACTTAATGACCCCGCGAAAGGGAAAGGTCAGGTTGGGCGCAGCAACTGAGAAAATGCCGGAGTGGGCGGTTCTGGCAAACCTGCTGATACAAAAGCACCAGCTCCACAAAGGGAGCGGAGCCGCCAGGCAGAACCCGGGACCTCACACCAGCGAGGCTAAGACCGAGCTGGGCTCCCAGGCCCCTGAGAGAACGAAAGTCAAGGAGCACGAAGCTGAGACACTCAAAATTAGTAGAAAAAAATACGTAACATTTCAATAAAAATTGTAAACTAATAAAAGCCTGAAACGTAAGTAAAAGTCAAAACAAACACATCTGTAACATCGTTGTAAGAGCAGAAGACACAAGACTAATTTTAAAAAGAGCAAACGTTACAGCGAACCAACCCTACAAAGAAGAAATTACAACTATTGCTAAACGATGCAATGCCTATCATTAGAATATCTCGGTCAGATCTAAACCCCTGCAGGTTGCTCCTGTCATAATTTCCTACGATTAAAAAGAAGAAGAAGAAGAAGAACGGCTAAACGTGTTTAGCGACGACTAAAAAATCGTAGTAGCCAGTACATGCCAATTTGGTCCACAAGAAGAAAAAGCCGCGTTCGGCGGCACTTCCTATCGTCAAAGGGAGCTTGGTAAAACTGAGAAATCGCGTTCGCCGCCATTTTCTGGCTCCCATTGGAATTTAAAAAACACACAATTACAGCGAAGACGGGACTCGATATTGCAAAACCAAACTCAGTGTAAGAGCTCCCAGGCACTGCTAAACTGGTCGTCACTAAACCGAAAAAAGAAAGAAAGAAAAGAAAAGAAAGAAGGAAAGAAAGAAAGAAAGAAGCAAAGACGGAAGGAAGGAAAGAAAAAAGGAAGAAAGAAGAAAGAAAGAAAGATAGAAAGAAAGAAAGAGAAAGAAAGAAAGAAGAAGGAAGGAAGGAAGAAAGAGATGGAAAGAAGGAAAGAGAAAGAAATCGCCTTAGCTGGGAGCCAGATTTCCACAGGAGTTAAACGTCTCTTCTGCAGCTAAAGCAGTGCTTACTAGTAGGAAACCGGAACTTGGCAGGACTAAGAAACTTGACGCTGGGCTGACCCCATTGTCGTCCTGATTAGAAATCCCAGGCTACAGGAAACCGGGAGCTGCTGAGAAATGAGTCACAGAGTAACTTCGCCTTTCTGTGGAGAAACCGTGACTTCCTACGACCTAGAAATCGCAGCCAGGGCTACACCGGTGTTTGTCTCAAATCGGGACTTGGCTTGGGCTGAGAAATCACACTGCGGCTATTCCCCTACTTGGACACGGAGTAGAAATCGCAGGCACCGCGAAATCGAAACTTGCTGGGACCAAGAAGCCAGCTACGCGCTGAGCCGCCGGGTTCTGCGACCGAGACGCCAGCGGCGCCGCCCGGGGACCGGGTTCTGGAGGCCGAGCCGGCGCCCGGGGGCGGGGGCGCTGGAAGAGACTGTGCCCCGCAGCTCCCCTGTCACCCGCTCCGAGAAGCGACGGGCTCCCGCGGCCCAGCGCCGGCGCCGTCCGGGAACGCCAGGCTCTGGGCAACCGGGGCAGCTGCCACTTGGAATCTCTAAGATCCGCCGGCTGAGGGCTGCCGCCACCGAGAAGCGAAAGCGCGGAGCTGCGAACAGGAGACAACGCTCGGCCAGATGGCGGTGCCGGGAGCCCGCGAGTGACGGCGGCCGGCGGGCTTGTCAAGGACAGCAATCGTTTTGGCGCAGCCAACGGTGCTGTCACCGAGAAACCATGGACGCCGAGAAAAAAAGAGCGGTTCGGCCACCGAGAAACTCCGTGCAACCAGTGCCGTGACAGCGAAACCGCCGGCTCCGCGCCGCTGGCGAAAGAGTCAACGGGAACGCCGGTGCTGCGACCCTGACGCCGGCACTAGAGGGCCTCGGATGGAGAAAGGCACGCGCGGAGACCAGGAAACTGTGCAGAGCGCAACTAGCAGCTGACACAAGCAGAAAAGTGTCTGATCGGCTCTCCGGGAGAAAGCGCGGATCGAAACCAACAACTCCGTGCAGGAAACCGCGCAGCCACTGAAGAACGTTATCAACGTCGAGGTGGTGCCAGAGAAACACCGCGATTTCGATCACAGCCGTAGGAAACCACGGAGAAACACGCGCTGCCTCTGAAGTACATCCAGCTCCGCGCAACCAGTGGTTCTGCGGTCCACAAACCGCCAGCTGGGCTCGACTAGAAACTTCGGGAAAACTGTCATCGCACAGCGGCTTTCCTACACACAACAGAAAATCGCCTTTAGGGGGAGCACTTAAAGGTGCTGAGACCCGCCTGGGCCAGCACAAAGCGCAGAGCCGTCACGTTCTCGAGAAAGGCCGTCCTCGGTGAAACCAACCTTGCGACCCCGGATTCCACCGGCTTCGCTGGACGCAGCCGGCGAAGGTGCGGCGGAAATACAGCAGGCTCCTTTCACCGAATATTTTGGGGCCGGAGTGTGTCGGGAACACCCGCGAAGTTGTGAAACCATTGGGGCTGGGACCCAGCCATCGCCTGCCCATAGCAAATACCTGTGCTCTTGCAAAAGGTAACTTTTGGAGGAAACAAGGTGGCCGTCAGACAGCATCCGCTGACGCTGACAAAGGAGTGGCCTTGGCGATGAGAAACTGCCGGCAGTGGGAAAGGATCCGTGCAGCCACCGGCCAACTGCGGGCTCGGTGCCACCGTCTGTCGGCTCCACCCACTCTGTCCCCCACCGGCTTAGTGAAGTCTGCTGTCTTTTTTTTTCTTTCTTACTTTTCCTCCCCTCTGTCTCCCAGCCTGGTGCAGTGGAGTCATCTTGGCTTAGTGCAGCCTCTACCTCCTGGAATCCAGTGATCCTCCCGCCTCTGGCTCTAGAGCAGCTGAGACCACAGGTGCGTCCCACCACCACCGGCTAATTTTTTGGTATTTTGTTGTAGAGATACGGGTCTCACTATGTTGCCCAGGCTGCTCTCGAACTCCTGAGCTCAAGCGATTCGCCTGCCTGGACCTCCCAAAGTGCTGGGATCACAGGTGTGGGCCATCGACTCAGGCAGGTATTTTGTATTGTTCTTGCATTTCACCCAGTGCGTTGCGCAGGGGGAGAGGTGGCGGTTTAGGCGCCCAGAACCAAGCGGATCCGGTGGGTTCCAGGAATAAAATGAGTCATTCTTATCGCCAACCCCTTCCTACAAAAGAAACAGCCATCCAACCTACGTGATTGGGCTCTTCTGAGCCACCCCTCGCTCCCAGGCTCTTCACCCTGTCCAGAGCCCTCAGTATCCTACAGGAGGGGCCAACAGCTGCTTGCCTTCAAAACTGGAAACTCTCGGTCTAAGGTTCCCGAGGAGAGTGAAAGGCACAGCGTTTTCTGAGCTGAGCTTCAGGCCTCTCCCGCCGTTCCGTTCCCGGTACCTCTCCCGCCGTTCTGTTCCCGGTACCTCTCCTGAGGGATGACACGCTGTTGGAACTGCTAGTTGATTCTGACAGTTAACTCTGTCAGATTTCCTTGTTTTTGGGGATAGGAGTTGGAAGAGGGCAGGACAGAAAAATGGACTGCAAGACTACAGCACAGGAGGAGAGATTGATGGCAGACGTCTGCTCCTTCTTCAAGCCCAATGAACCTTTCACACTGCCATCCACTTTCTTATACCCTAGATCTATGAAATGGATCACTGACGTTTTCTCTGTCTTTCGGGAAACTCAAAGCAGGTAAATTTTCAAGCGCTTGAATACTTTCTCACACTTTTCAGTCAAGAGTGGGGCTATGGGCTGGGCGCGGTGGCTCATGCCGGTAATCCCAGAACTTTGGGAGGCCAAGGCGGGCGGATCACGAGGTCAAGAAAAGGAGACCGTCGTGGTCAACATGGTGAAATCCCATCTCTACTAAAAAAACAAGAGCAAAAACAAAAACAAAAATTACCTGGGCTTGGTGGCGCGTGCCTATAGTCCCAGTTACTCGGGAGACTGAGGCAGGAGAATCGCTTGAGCCCAGCAGGCAGAGGTTGCAGTGAGCAGAGATCGTGCCATTGCACTCTAGCGTGGTGACACAGCAATACTCCGTCTCAAAACAAAAACAAAAACAAACAAACAAAACCGAGTGGGGTGGGCTATAAACTCCTTTCTAATAGAAAATAAGGAACTGCCACTACCTGGAAGAAAAACGTCTTCTTCCCATAAGCTTTCACATTTCCCAAAAAATCTACACATCGAGGTGTAATCCCCTAAGAGACCTGCAGACCCTGTTAGGAGCATTCCCACGCCAACACATCATCTCCCAAAGACATCCTGAAGGTTCCATGAAACCAACTCCATCCTTTTCTGGTTGAACCTGGGCAGAGGACAGGTCCAGAGGATCCCAGAGAAGGGCCTTGACAAGTCAGGAGGCCCAATTTGGGGTCACAATTCTCACCCACTGCAAGGCCTATGCCTTGATCTTCCCCTCCCACCATACTATGTCTTCTGCTAGCTGGTTTCTCCCTGGTATTTGAAGATCCTCCTGTTGCCTCCTGGTCTTTCAGACAGGAGAATAAAGAAAAAATGGCATCGTTCCCACCTAAAAAGCTACAAGCACTTCACCAGAAGGAACTGCCCAGGCAGAACCTTTTTAAAACAAATGCTGTCCGCTGCTTCACCCTCCTCATTTTCACCCCAGCAGAGCATTTTAGCAGAAAAGCTGACCAAGAGTGGTAGATCCCTCCTGTAATCCCAGCACTTTGGGAGGCTGAGGTGGGAGGATCCCTTTGGCCTAGGAGTTCAAGACCACCCTAAGCACAAAGTGAGACCCCCCCACCTCTACAGAAAAATTAAAAAATTAGTCGGATTCGGTCAGGCTGGCCTGTAGTCCCAGCTACTCCAGAGGCTGACATGGGAGGATCTCTTGAGCCCAGGAGGTTTAGGCTGCAGTGAATGGTGATCTGTAGCCGCACTACTGCACTTCAGCGTGGGTGACACAGGAGACTTTTTCTCAAAAAATTAAATTAAATTAAAAAGCTGGGATTATGATCCCTGTTAGAAAAGGTCACCTGAGACATTATTGCATATACCATAAACAGTGGGAAGTGCTGCAAATTACATTGTGTCCCAAGGTAAGAGGCCACCCATTTTAAAATATGTACATATTTCTGAGACACTAAAATGAGAAAAATATTTACCTCAGAATTGATTAAATTCCATTATCCACTCTTTTATTTTCAACTTTTAGTGCCACTTTGTTTACATATTGAAAATAGCATAGAGATTAGAGTTGTGATTTTTTATTTTTAAAATTATTTTTATTTTATTTATTTATTTATTTGACAGAATCTTGCTCTGTCGCCCAGGCTGGAATGCAGTGGTGTGATCTCGGCTCACTGTAACCTCTGCCTCCCAGGTTTAAACCATACTTGTGCCTCAGCCTCCCTAGTAGCTGGGACCACAGTTTCTGCCACAATGCCCATGTAATTTTTGTATTTTTAGAAGGGATGGGGTTTCACTATGTTGGCCAGACTTGCCTTGAACTCCTGGCCTCATGTGATACATCTGCCTCGGCCTCCCAAAGTGCTGGGATTACAGGCATGTGCCACGTCCCTAGCCAAGTAGTGATATTTTAAACCTATTTTTATGATTGCATTTGTTTTTTCACTATTTAGCTCAAAACATTGAAATCGTTTTTCGGTAAGTGGGAAAATCATCTTCCTCACTCCTCCAGTATCTGTAAGGTGCAATTTCTCATAAATACTTGCAGCTTCTTGCATTCCCTTTTAGTGCTCCTCACATATTGTGTGGTTTGTGGTATAAAAATCATTATTTGTGACAGACACTGGGCCAACTGTATTTTGTGCTTTACCTTGTGTCATTCTCAACTGAAAACTGTGGCGAGCACATGCTTTGTACTGGGCTTGCTTCTCAGTTCTCCCCATTTTGTAGATGCACAGCCTCACTTAGGGAAGTTGGAGTATGTGTAGCTCTGCCTCTGGCTGAGTTAATTATTATGGACACACTCTCTCAAAACAAACAGAAAACAAGAGGTTTGTTTTTTGGAAGACATTTACCATGAATTCAGTACCTTTAATAATTTCAAAACTTTACAGATGATTTTGTGTGAGTTTGTTAGACTGTGTATCTTGCAGGACGGATCTACTTTATCTAATTTGTTTAATTTATGACTACAGAGTTATTTTTAGACCATTTTAAAAAGTAACCCTTGTGGCTCAGGCGGGATGGCTCACACCTATAATCCTAGCACTTTGGGAGGTTGAGGTGGGTGGATAACTTGAGACCCAGAGTTCAAGACGAGCCTGGCCAACATAGCGAAAACCCATCTTTACTAAAAATACAAAAAAAAAAAAATTAGCCAGACATGGTGGTGCATGCCTGTAATTCCAGTTACTCAAGAGGCTGAATCACAAGAATCACTGGAACCCAGGAGGTGGAAGTTGTAGTGAGCCAAGGTTGTGCCACTGCACTCCAGCCTGGGTGACAGAGCGAGATTCTATGTCAAAAAAGAAAAAAAAGTTACCATTGTAAATACATTAATCGACATAAAGACACTGCTAGCTAACATCAATTTGCCTCTCTAAATCTGCTTAGCACTATTCAGTCAGCTCTATGATACAAGAAGTAATCTAAATGGGCTGCACTGGAGAGCTAGTTTTGCTCCCAGGCTTCTGATTGAGTCTAGGCACTGAAAGACACCAGCTGTTCAGAGACATGTAGAGTAATTTATTACCTTGCTTTGTTACCCTTGGGCCTTGGGGTACTGAATTATTATACCTAAAGTCAAAAAGAGGCTGGCTGTGGTGGTTCATGCCTGCCATCACAGCAATTTGTGAGGCCTAGGAATGAGGATCAATTGAGGCCAGTAGTTCAAAACCAACTTGGATAACAGAGTGAGATTCTGTCTCCACAAAAAATTAAAAAATTAGCCAGGTATGGTTGCACATACCTGTAGTCTCAGCTACTTAGGAGGCTGAGGAGGGAAGACTGTGTGAGCCGGGGGTGGTTGAGGCTGCCGTGAGCTATGCTTGTGCCACTGCACTCCAGCCTGGGTGACAGAGTGAGACCCTCTCTCAAAAAAAGAAGCAGCAAAAACAAACAAACCAAAAAAAAACTGAGAAGTAACCCTTTCCATTAACAGTTTCTTGCTTTCTCTAACAGCACTCATTCTCTTGCCCCTACTGAATAGAAATGGTAATGCTTTCTTCTAGTGTCAAGTCTAGAGTGCTCCCTATCTTTTATTGGTTTCCTTTACCCTGTCCACATACTCACGTTGTAAGTAGTCGGATTATTACTAATAATTCACATTATTACTATAATAAACTCTTCTCAGCCACCCCTTTAGAATGTGCATCTGTTTTATGCAGCAATGTTGATGATACAGGTTCAACTGGCAAGTATAAAATTACTCCAAAATATTTAGCAAAGGCCGAGCATGGTGGCTCAAGCCTGTAATCTCAGCATTTTGGGAGTGGAGGCAGGTGGATCATGAGGTCAGGAGTTCGAGACCTCTCTAGCCAACATAGTGAAACCTCTTCTCTACTAAAAATACAAAAAATTAGCAGGTGTGGTGGTGTGCCTCTGCAATCCCAGCTACTCCAGAGGCTGAGGCAGGAGAATCGCATGAACCGGGGAGGCAGAGGTTGCAGTGAGCTGAAATAACACCATTGCACTCCAGCCT
>NW_016107395.1:2443017-2453854 GCF_001604975.1 Cebus imitator
GGACAAAGAAAGTTGATATACAGAGCATCAGAGCAAACAGACTGAGCATCTGCCAAAGAAAAAGAAAAGGACAGTGACATATTATGGAAACTGAAGAAATACATTTGCTATACAAAATGCTGAAGAGAGGTTGTGGATTGTGGGAATAGGAAAATGAAATTGTGAAATGAAAGTTTCATTGTGCAGCATTCACAGTAAAGTGAAAATTGGAGAGAATGAATATACAGTTCTTATATTAAAAATAATATTTTTTTTTTTTTTTTGAGACGGAGTTTCACTCATGTTACCCAGGCTGGAGTGCAATGGCGCGATCTTGGCTCACCGCAACCTCCGCCTCCTGGGTTCAGGCAATTCTCCTGCCTCAGCTTCCTGAGTAGCTGGGATTACAGGCACGCACCACCATGCCCAGCTAATGTTTTGTATTTTTAGTAGAGACGGGGTTTCACCATGTTGACCAGGATGGTCTCGATCTCTTGACCTCGTGATCCACCCGCCTCGGCCTCCCAAAGTGCTGGGATTACAGGCTTGAGCCACCGCGCCCGGCCAAAAAAAATAATTTTAAATTTACAAGAAAATGCAACAATGAACCACAGAAATCCAGCATACCTTTTATCCATATTCTCAGCTTTTAATAATATACCACATTTGGCTCTCCTCTCTCTAAAGAATTTGGGAAAAGATTATACAACTTATGGCCAGTGTACATTAATATTTAGTGTGTATTTCCTAAGAACAAGGATATTTTCTTACATAAGTACAGTACAGTTATCAAATTTAGGGAATTTAACCTTACTATAATACACATACATAAAGTCCATACTCCAGTTTTGCCAGTCTTCCCAATAACGATCTTTACAGCACGTATATTCCTCCAATTCACGTCCCAGTCCAGATTCAAATATTACCTTTAGTTATCATATACTTTTATTTTCCTTTAATATGGAAGGGTTCCTTACTCTTTCATGCTCTTGACATTTTGAAGAAAACTGGTCAATTATTTCATTGAATAGTCCGCGACTTGGGTTTTTCTAATTAATCAGACTCAGATTATGCATCACCTCCTGTGGATTGCCGCAGAAGTCATATTGTGTAACTTCAAGGCACCACATTTAAAACTATGAGGTATCTTGTTGCTCACTGTTGATGTTAACTTTGATCGTCCGAGAAAGACTTTTGATGTCTCCACTAAAAAGCTACTATTTCCTCCCACTCAACTAATAAGCAATCCAAGAAAAGTTAATTTGAGATCCTGCCACAGGGGTGAGGTGGGACCACGCAGCCCCAGGCTTCAGGCTTGTATGACTGATTCCGTCTTCCATGTACACGACCACTGGACCTACATCATCAGCCCTGGGCAGGGCTCAGCCAGCGATCTGGAGTTTCCTGTGTGTGCCAGTGCTTCGCCAACCACTGCAGCCCCAGCACCAGCATGACTGAGACCCAACACAAGTCAGGAAGCATGAAGCTGCACTCAAAAATCAGTAGAGGAAATAGATAACATTTAAAACAAAATAAATACATAAGTAACTAAATTTCTAAAATGCAAATAGAAAACAATACAAACTGAACACCTTGCTCTGGAGTAAAATGCACGGAAAGAAAATTTAAAATGCAAAGCATACAGAGAATTAACTATAAAATAGAAACCGCAAGCATTACTAAACCGTGTGATCTTATGATAACCGCTGTCACGCCTAAACCGGTACGATTGTACCTTCCTACAACTAAGAAATCTCAGTCACTGGTAAAACTGAACTTGTATGCCTAAATCCCATTCCTTCGTATACCTTGACATCTAAGGCAGGTAAAAATCATAAGCCTAGCTAAAGCGGGTTGACACACTTCGGACTTGTGGAGAAGGGCTGCTACAGAGAAACATCCGGCTCGGCGCCTCCACTTAGAAACTGCCAGCTCCGCTCCAGTAGAAACTGAGACCGAGAAAACACCGACCTGGTTCACCGATCTCAAAACGCTGTCTCAAAACTCCGACCCCGAGCACCTAACCCTGCTGGGTGCAATGTTGCTAACACTGAGCACGTAGCGGTGCTGGAACCTGGAAACAAAGGGCTCTGCGAAACAAAGGGCTCTGTGACCCAGAGAAGTTGCCGATTTCCAGACACAGCCGCTTTTAGAGAAAGGAGTGGCATTGTGGTCAAGGAAACACAGGCTCTGTGCAAATGTTTTGTGATGGAAATGCCACCACAAACACCAGCGCAGGAAAACCGGACTCGGAGAACCAAGCGAGGCTGCTGAGAGCTGCGCCTCCACAGAGTACCTGCCAGCCCGCACCTCGAGAATGAGAAACCGGCCACTCCAGGCAACGGCCAGTACTGCCACAGAAAAGCATCTGACAACCAACAAGCGGTGACACCAGGAGAAATGGCCACTTTTAAATGGAACCGCCAGGAACGCGACTGAGAAGCACCCGACTCCCAGAAAGAATCTGTATTTGTTCCAAAACACAGGCAGATGAAGAATCTGCAGAGTGGTTGCACCTATCCGAGACTCAACTGAGGAAACGGGGTCACCCAGCACCTCAGTGTCCTGGGCTCTAGCAAGCCTCACAGAAGCAACTGGCATCCGGCGCGGCAAAACTAGCGGTAATGAAATCGCAGCCAGGGCTAGACCGGTGTTTGTCCAAGTGGGGACTTGCTTGTGCTGAGAAATCACACTGTGGCTACTCTTCGACTTAGAAAGGGAGGTAGAAATCGCAGACACCGTGAAATCGATATTTGCTAGGACCAAGAAGCCAAGCACGCCAGACACCGCGGGGTCCTACGATCGAGACGCGAGCGGCACTGCAGCGGGACTGGGCTCTGGAGGCGGAGCCCGAGCCCGGGCGACGGCGCTGGGAAGAGACTGCGCCTGCGCAGCTCGCCTGTCACAGGCTCGGAGGAGCAGCCGGCTCCCCCCGCCCAGCGCCGCCGCCTCCTGGGAACGCAGAGCTCGGCGGAAGTGGGGCAGCTGCGACTCTGAATCTCTCGGATCGGCGACCTGAGCGCTGTCGCCACCGAGAAAATGGAGACACCGAGCAACCAGCTGTGCCGCGACCAAGAGACCTCAGTTCAGCGAAATGTAGGTGCCAGGACCCTCGAGTGATGGCGGCCGGCGGGGTTGTCAAGGACAATATTCGTTCTGACGCAACCAACGATGCTGTCACCAAGAAACCGTTGACTCTGAGAAAAAAGAGAGGTTCCGCCACCGAGAAGCTCCGTGCAACAAATGTTGTGGCAGAAAAACCGCCGGCTCCGCGCCGCTGGCCGAAAAGCAAACGGGAACGCCGCGTGCTGCGACCGTGACGCCGGCACTGGAGGGCCTCGGATGGAGAATGTGACGCAAAATCCTGGCTTGGCTTCCTAGCCTCTGCAGGCTTTCCAAAGTATAATTTAAGATTACCATGAAAAGGTCCAGAAAAGCCAACTTAAAGAGAGCCTATGTGGTAAACCACTATTCCTGCTGCACTTGTATAAATAATTAGGCCAAGTTTAATGACATTAAGTTTTTAATGCAAACAAATTTCTCCTATTAATACTTTGATAATGTTTGATAGAAATGGGGGTAAGTTAGAAAAATTTTCAGAACAAAACCCGATAGTGTACGTGTTATTAGATTCTAGCTCATTGTTTTTGAGGTTCTGTCATCTACCTGAAATCTAGACTAGATCTTGAATTCTTTGTTACCTTTAATATCTGGCTATGGACTGGGCTTCATGGCTAAGGCCTGTAATCCCAGCACTTAGGGAGGCCAAGGCTGGAGGATCACTTGAGCCCAGGAGTTCGAGACAAGCCTGGGTAACATGACAAAATGGCATATTTACAAAAAGTACAAGGTGGCACACACCTGTGTTCCCAGCTACTCGGAAGGCTGAGGTAGAAGAATTGCTTCAGCCAGGAAGGTCGAGGCTGCAGTGAGCCACGTTCATGCTGGTGCACTCCAGCCTGGATGACAAAGACTGTCAAAACAAACAAAATGCTGTATGACTATTCAAACTAATATTTCTGATTTTTATTCTACCCTTCTGGCTTGGAATTGCTGAAATTAGACTATGCCTCTCCTGAAGTCCTGTAAGCTGAAGCTTGTTGGTTTAGTATAGGCTGCAGAGAAATCACCACAACTCATGTATGGACTAAGAAATTTCACCAGAACACCTCATGCAAACTGCAAACCAGGAAATTCTGTCAGATAGCCACTACCTCCCCCAACTCAAACTGAATATGCTTCAAGCTCAACATCTGAAAATTTCTCCACTAGCTGCCCTCTGGGCTTGAAAAACTGAGTTTATAGTTGGTACTAACCATTAACCTTTATTTTTATTTTGTTTCAATAGAAATAAGTCATTAAATGAATGATTGCTTGCATCATATAGAGGCCTAACTTTGGTGGAAGCCCATCTCCAATCCCACCAATTGACTTGAAACAGTCTTGTTAACTGTTTAACTGGACTGACCTATTCTCAGGCCTGAGAGAATGGTTCAGTGACTAATTGGATAGTACAGAGACCTAGATTCTGAACTGTGAAATTTCATGAAGAGGTTTCATGTTACCTTAGCAATTGAGAAAACCAAAGAAGCAAGAAGGTCAGTATTACCACACATACTATGCCTTTCTCTGTGGCAGCTGGCCATAAAAGAATTCTCTGACCTCCCTCTCCCGAAAGTAGGGCATAAACCCTCATTCTAGAGAGTCCTTCCCTGGACCAAGAGGCCAAAAAGAATCTGAACAGACAGCCATTTCTGGCTTCCCCAGCACCCAATATATTAGCACTAGAAAATACACTTTTTATCCGATCATACTTCTACATGACTGTCCATAGAATCCAAGCATAAAAATACACACTTTTCATTGGGTCTTTGGTCTTTGCGGGTAACCCCTCATATAGGCACCAATGAAGGAGAGCTAAGCAGAATCCTGGCACAATTAGAGCCTGAAGAATGTCTCAGTTTATAGTGTTACTACTCAGTTATTTCCTTTTATATAATCCTTTATATATAATCATATATTAGTTTATGGAATTAGGGCTTGAAGAATACCTCAGTTTATAGTGTTACTATTCAGTTATTTTCCTTTATATAATCCTCTATATATAATCATATGTTAGTTCATAGAATGAGTGAATAAAGAATATCTGACCACTCAGTTATTTCCATATATATATAATATATAATAATATATAAAAACTATATATATATATATATATAAAACTATATCTTAGTTCATAATCGGAGGAATACCTGGAGCAGACATGGTACAGAGCATGAATTAAGGAATAAGCAGCTTATAGTCAGAGGAATGCCTAGAGCAGACACAGTGCAGGGCATGATTTAAGGGAAAAACAGTTATACCAGGACAAGAATCCATGGCCCAGGTGGCAGCGTACAGTATCGTAAAGATACCTGCTGTATGGCAGGCTTGGGGCAAGAGCCACTCCTCCTGATGAAGGAGTTGTGGGACCTTGCGTCCAGTTCTTGTGGAAGGTTGCCCTCAGACCTACAATCCGTCGAGCATCTGAGGGCTCAAAACCCCTCGGGATAATTGCACCTTGGTGAGTGTGAACTTTGTCAGCTCTTGTTATTGTGCTAGCTCAAAAAGCATCCTCCAATAGAACTCAATGGAAGCTGCCAGCAGGTAACAGTAGACTCTGACAGCTCTGTCACTGCTGTGTGACTTAAGCATTCTCCTATAGATATTCTTAGGAGTAGCATGCCCATAGATAGAGGTATTGCACACTGCACCCTCTTCACTATGCACAGTTCACTTCGATACATTGGTGACCTAATGGGGGTGGACCCCTTACTGCACATGGCCCATCTCCTTTCCTCGATGATCTAATGGGGGTGGACCCCTTGCTGAGCACTGTATACCTCCTAGCCTAGGCGACCTAATGGGGGTGGACCCCTTGTTTTATTGCTCACGACTCCTATCACTATCCTTAAAGATGACTTCACCCACTACCCCACCCCCTAACCTACATCTGATAAACACAGACGCTTCTGGACATTCAGGGTCTCTCCTCTCTTTGCTTATAGGTGGTATGGCCCCGCTGAGCCCAGCTGCGTTTTCCTTGTACTTCTGTGTCTTGTCTCTTTATTTCTCATATCCTGCGCCTCAGCACAGCATAAGGGACACCCCACAACCCTGTGGGGCCCTTAGCCCTACAGACAGAGTCTTGTGCTGTCGCCCAGGCTGGAGTGCAGTGGTGCCATCTGGGCTCACTGTAACCTCCGTCTCCCAGGTTTAAGCAATTCTTGTGCCTCAGCTTCCGTGTAGCTAGATTTACCGGCATTTACCACCACGCCCAGCTAATTTTTGTATTTTTAGTGAGACAGTGTTTCACCACGTGGTCCAGGCTGGTCTCACACTCCTACCTTCAAGTAATCTGCCTGCCTCGGCCTCCCAAAGTGCTGGGATTATAGGCGTGAGCCACCAGTACCCAGCCCTGTTTTGTTTTTGTTTTAGAGACAGTGTCTTACTCTGTCACCCAGACTAAAATGCAGTGGTGGAATCATAGTTCACTATAACTTCAAACTTCGGGAGTGAAGCCATCCTCTTGCCTTAGCCTCCCTAGTAACTAGGACTACAGGCTCATGCCACCATACCCAGCTAATTTTAAAAAAATACTTTTGTAGAGACGGGACTCTTTGTGTGCCCAGCCTGATCATGAACTCCTGGCTTCCCGAAGCACTAGGATTATAGGTGTGAGCCACCATGCCTGGCCCAAAATAATCAATATGCCAGAGGTATATTTGTATATTGGGGTGGTGTATTCTGGTGTCCTATATTCATATTTTGAGAGTGTGTCCAGAATAATCAACTAAGAATGTAGGTTGGTTATCTTGAACTGGAGTGTTAAGGAGAAGGGACACAGTAACATCACACACACATGCGTGCACACACACACACACACACACACACACACAAACACATACAAACATATTAGAAGATGAGCCTTAAATTTGCACCAAGAGTTGATTTCTTCACACTGAATACTAAAATTACATTTATCTACTCAGCCACAGGCAGAGCTGTGCACACTTATAGTAATATAAGAAAAGTCATGCCCAGTGTTTGCTCTAAGTTTCTTGGACCTTGGGAACTAAAGTTATCATTTCTTTGGCAGTAAGCCCGGGGCATTAGGAGCTCATGATGGCCCTGGCTTATGTCCGAGGAGCCGGGAATCTGGCCAATTCCCGTCTCTTCGAGAACCGTAGACAAAGCCAAGGATTGCTGTTACATAATGATAACGTTCATGAGAGACAAGACAAAGAGCAGCTGGTGTTTACTTTATGACCTAAGTTGAACTGCAACATATAAAATATAGACAAAAACCAAAGAAAGATGGAAAGAGGGAGAGAGAGAGAGAGAGACGAAGAGATTGCTGAGAGCTGTGACTTGCGCTTTGCCCCTGCTGCTGTAACGCCGGTGCTGAAGAGAGGGAGAGAGAGAGAGACGAAAAGATTGCTTAAAGTTCTGACTTGCGTTTTGCCCGTGCTGCTGTAATGCCGGTGCTGAGGAGAGGGAGAGAGAGAGAGACGAAGAGATTGCTGAGAGCTGTGACTTGCGCTTTGCCCCTGCTGCTGTAATGCCGGTGCTGAAGAGAGGGAGAGAGAGAGAGACGAAAAGATTGCTTAAAGTTCTGACTTGCGCTTTGCCCCTGCTGCTGTAACGCCGGTGCTGAGTGTCCAGACGGACGGTCTCTGGGTATGTCACTTTTGTAAATAAAATCCTCTTCCTTTACCTATAACCTTTTGTAAATAAAACCCTCTTCCTTTACCTATAACCTTCTGTAAATAAAATTCTCTTCTTTTACCTTGTTATTCTCGGCTTGGTGTTTTCTTCTCGCGAACCTGCCTCCAAATTATAAATCCGAGCTCCGTATCATTCCTGTTCTTAATAACAGAACAACACTCCAACTTCCCTAAGTGGGGCTGTGCATCTACACAATGGAGAGAACTGAGAAGCAAGCCTGGCACAAAGCATGTGCTCGCCACAGATGTCAGTTGAGAACGACACAAGGTAAAGCACAAAATACAGTTGGCCCAGTGTCTGTCACAAATAATGATTTCATACCACAAACCACACAATATGTGAGGAGAACTAAAAGGGGAGGCAAGAAGCTGAAAGTATTTACAAAAAATCACATCTTACAGACCGCATAGATACTGGAGGATTGGGGGAGATTATTTTCCCATTTACCCAGCCATTTCCATGTATTGGGCTAAATAGTGAAAAAAACAAATGCAATCATAAAAATAAGTTTTAAAAAATTACTGCTTGGCCAGGAACAATGGCTCATGCCTGTAATCCCAGCACTTTGGGAGGCCGATTGGGTGGATCACAGGAGACCAGGAGTTTGAGACAAGCCTGGCCGACATGGCAAATCAGAATTACCCAGGTGTTGTAGCAGGAGCCTGTCGTCCCAGCTACTCAAGAGGCTGAGGCACAAGAATGGCTTGAACCTGGGAAGCAGAGGTTACTGTTATCTGAGATCACACCATTGCAATCTAGCCTGGGTGACAGTGAAATTTTGTCTCATAAACAAACAAAATAAAAATAATTTTAAAAATAAAAAAATCACAACTCTAAACTTTATGCTATTTTCAAGATGTAAACAAACTAAAATGGCACTAAAGGTTGAAAGTAAAGGAGTGTATACCTGAATTTAATCAATTGTAGGTTAAAGATTTTTCTCATTTTAGTATCTCTGAAATAGGTATATGTTTTAAGTGGTGGCCTCTTACCATTGGGACACATTATAACTTGCAGCATTTCCCGCTGTTTATGGCATATGTAATAATGTCTCAGGTGACCCTTCTTACAGAGATCATAATCCCAGCTTTTTAATTTAATTTTTTGAGAAAAAACCTCCTGTGTCACCCAGGCTGAAGTGCAGCAGTGCGGCTACAGATCACCATTCACTGCAGCCTAGACCTCCTGGGCTCAAGAGATCCTCCCACGTCAGCCTCCAGAGTAGCTGGGACTACAGGCCAGCCTGACCGAATCCGACTAATTTTCAAATTTTTCTGTAGAGGTGGGGTCTCGCTTTGTGCTTAGGGTGGTCTTGAACTCCTAGGCCAAAGGGATCCTCCCACCTCAGCCTCCCAAAGTGCTGGGATTACAGGAGGGATCTACCACTCTTGGTCAGCTTTTCTGCTAAAATGCTCTGCTGGGATGAAAATGAGGAGGGTGAAGCAGCAGACAGCATTTGTTTTAAAAAGGTTCTGCCTAGGCAGTTCCTTCTGGTGAAGTGCTTGTAGCTTTTTAGGTGGGAACGATGCCATTTTTTCTTTATTCTCCTGTCTGAAAGACCAGGAGGCAACAGGAGGATCTTCAAATACCAGGGAGAAACCAGCTAGCAGAAGACATAGTATGGTGGGAGAGGAAGATCAAGGCATAGGCCTTGCAGTGGGTGAGAATTGTGACCCCAAATTGGGCCTCCTGACTTGTCAAGGCCCTTCTCTGGGATCTTCTGAACCTGTCCTCTGCCCAGGTTCAACCAGAAAAGGATGGAGTTGGTTGCATGGTATCTTCAGGATGCTGTTCGGAGATGATGCATTTGTGAGTGAATGCTCCTAATAGGGTCTGTAGGTCTTTTGGGGGGATTACATCTGGATGTATAGAATTTTTTGGGAAATGTGAAAGTTTATGGGAAAAAGATGTTTTTCTTCCAGGCAGCAGCAGAGTGGCAGTTCCTTATTTCCTATGAGGAAGGAGTTTATAGCTCCCCGCACATTTTTTTTATTTGAGACGGAGTATTGCTGTGTTGCCAGGCTGGAGTGCAGTGGTGCAATCTCTGCTCACTGCAACTGCGCCTGCTGGGTTCAAGCGATTCTCCTGCCTCTGACTCCGGAGTAGCTGGGACTACAGGCAAGCACCATGCCCAGGTAATTTTTTTAATTATTATTTCTAGTAGAGACGAGGTTATGTTGGCCAGGATGGTATCCATCTCTGACCTCATGATCCGCCCACCTTGGCCTCCCAAAGTTCTGGGATTACCAACGTGAGCCACTGTGCCCGGCCCATAGCCCCATGAGTGACTGAAAAGTGTGACAGAGAATTCAAGCGCTTGAAAATTTACCTGCTTTGCGTTTCCCGAAAGGTAGAGAAAAGTCTGTGATGATCCATTTCACAGATCAAGGATATGGGAAAGTGGATGGCAGCTTGAGATGAGATGTTCATTGGGCTTGGATAGAGAGCAGACATCTGCTAGCAATCCCACCTCCTGTGCTGGAGTTTTGCAGTCCGTTTGTCTCTTCCGCCCTCTTCCAACTCCTATCCCCAAATATCAAGGACAGATTCTGACAGTTAACCATCAGAATCAATGAGCGGTTCCCACAGAGTTCCATTCCTTAGAAGAGGTACCGGCACCAGTGAGGGAGGTCTGAAGCTGCGATCAGAAACGCAATGCTTTTCACTGTCCTCTAGGAACCTTAAACCGACAGTTTCAAGTTTCGAAGGCAAGCAGTTGTCGGCCCCTCCTGTAGGATCCTGAGGGCTCTGGACCGGGAGGAGAGCTGGGACCCAGTGGGTGGCCTGGAAGAGCCCAGGCAGGGAGGTTGGATGGCTGTTCCTGCGTAGGAAGCTGTTGGCGACCAGAATGGTTTTTACTTTATTCCTGGGACCAACCGGATCCACTCGGTTCTGGGCGCCTAAACCGCCCCGTCTCCCCCTGTGCAACGCACTGGGTGGAATGCAAGAACAATACAGACTTCCTGCAGGTGTCCGTGGCCCACGCCTGTGATCCCAACACTTTGGGAGGCCCAGGCAGGCGAATCGCTTGAGCTCAGGAGTTTGAGACCAGGCTGGGCAACATAGCAAGACCCCAGTCTCTACCAAAAAA
>NW_016107395.1:2455936-2458000 GCF_001604975.1 Cebus imitator
TTTAGTGATGACCAGTTTAGCAGTGCCTGGGAGCTCTTATACTGAGTTTGGTTTCGCAATATCGAGTCCCGTCTTCGCTGTAATTGTGTGTTTTTTAAAATTTCAATGGGATCCAGGAAATGGCGGTGAACGCGATTTCTGTTTTACTAATCTCCCTTTGACATTTAATAGCATGTCCCGCCGAAAGCGACTTTTTTCTCTTGTGGACCAAATCGGCATGTACTAGCTACTACGATTTTTTAGTCGTAGGTAAACACGTTTAACCGTGGTTATTTTTTGTTGTTCGTTGTTTTTTTGTTTGTTTGTTTGTCTTAGGAAATTATGACAGAAGCAACCTGCAGGGGTTTAGATCTGACAGAGATATTCTAATGATAGGCATTGCAGCGTTTAGCAATATTTGTAATTTCTTCTTTGTAGGGTTGGTTCGCTGTAATTTTTGCTTATTTTAGAATTAGTTTTGTGTCTTCTGCTCTTACAACGATGTTACCGATGTGTTTGTTTTCACTTTTACTTGCATTTTAGGCTTTCATTATTTTAAAAATTTGATGTTTATTTAAATGTTGTGTGGTTTTTTTTTCCACTAATTTTTAGAGTCTCAGCTTCGTGCTCCTTGACTTTTGTTCTTTCACGGGCGGGAGAGCCCAGCTCCGTCTCAGCCTTGCTGCTGTGAGGTCCTGGGTTCTGTCTGGCGGCTCCCCTTCCTATGTGGAGCTGGCGGTTTTGTATCAGCACGTTTGCCAGTAGTTCCCATCCGGCATTTTCTCAGCTGCTGCACCCAACCTGACTTTTCCCTTTCGCGGGGTCCTTACTTTTTTTGTGCTGTTACTTTCTCTCTCCTAGTACCGCTAATATCTCCTAGAAACTTCGTGAGCCCTGTTTTGCGGTGCAGAACGGTGATTGCACCGAGCGTCTGTAAGCACCAGTAATTTGGTGGTACAGTTAGCTGGCGCTTTTTCTGTCACAACACATTAAACGGGTTAAAACACATTAAACCGATTAAACACATAAAACGGATTAAATTTAAGATTTAATTATGTGATATCAAGTATTTTAAACCTTTGATGTTTGACGAACTTTCCAAAATCCAATTCTGAATTCAGTTTTTTCCCTCACTAATTTTCTTGACATTACATTCTCTGAAATCCAAAGAGATATATTTAGTTTACTTGGTATAATAAAATTACTCAAGAAGCATTATCAAATATGAAATGTTGTTTAACCTTCTTTGGATTGTATTTATATAAATGTGCTATTAGTATGTGTTCCAAAAGTATGAGATTTCAGTGATTCTTAATATATATTATCAGAACTAATTATAATTGTTACATTAAATTGTTGTATGCCATAGATAAATAACCAAAGTTCCTTGTCAATTGTGTCTTTAACCATGGCTGCTCTAAGCCTTTTGTCATCCACAATTATTGTTTTACTTTGATCCTTTTATAGGATGGTTTATAATCAGTTACAGATCTCTGAGAACTTTCTTTCTTTCTTTCTTTCTTTCAACCAGGTCTTGCTCTGTCACCCCGTCTGCAGTGTGGTGACATGCTCACTGTTCATGTCACCCTCAATCTCCTAGGCTCGAACAATCCTCCCACTTCAGCCTCCCAAGTATCTGAGACTACAGGTGCACACCACACACCCAGCTAATTTTTAAATTTTTTGTAGAGGTGGAGTCTCCCAATGTTACCCAGGCTGGGCTCAAACTCCTGGGCTCAAGCAAGCCTCCCACTTCAGCCTCCCAAGTATCTGAGACTACAGGTGCACACCACACACCCAGCTAATTTTTAATTTTTTTTGTGGAGGTGGAGTCTCCCAATATTACCCAGGCTGTGCTCAAACTCCTGGGCTCAAGCAAACCTCCCACTTCAGCCTCCCAAAGTTCTGGGATTACTGGCATGAGCCACCACACCTAGCCTTTTAATACATTTATTGTTTGTTCATTAACAAATACTAAGTATCTATATTGTGCTAAATAGTGATCAAGGTCCCAGAGATAAGTGATCAACAAGCAGACATGGACTTGGCTGTAAAGTGTTTGACACCTTCATGAATTGAAAAAAA
>NW_016107395.1:2459010-2460672 GCF_001604975.1 Cebus imitator
AAAAAAGGCCGGACGTGGTGGCTCATGCCTGTAATCCAAGCACTTTGGAGGCTAAGGCAGGTGGATCACCTGAGGTCAGGGGTTCAAGACCAGCCTGACCAACATGGTAAAACCCTGTCCTTAAAAAAATAAAAATAAAATAAAATAATTAAATAAAAATTTTAAAAAGTTTATTACAACCATGGACACAGAGAAAGCAAATAATGGCTTTCAGTAACTCAAGTGGGAGGTTCTCTAGACTAAAAGTATCTTGTAGTTTTCTGCCCAAGATGGCCTACTGGATTTCAGGAAAACATGATACATGATTAGATAAAGATGGAAGTTTATATTTAATTTTGATTGAATTGTTTAATTACAGTGTTTACTGATTTCTGACAGCAACTTCTTTTAGGGAGCCAGCTTGCAATGTGGTTCAGAAAATCATTCCCTAACATTCAGTCTGAATCTGTGTCTACACCTTTCTATCAGATTGTAAGTGACCTTTATACCACAATAAATCGTTTTATGCTTATACTATTGAGAGTGTTTTGTTTCTTTTCCTAAAAACGATAAAGAAATATAACAGTAACATCACATTTAATATGGTGAGTCTGAATCTTTAGTTTAACCATTGGAATTTAGATTAGTCCTTCTAAAGGTAAAGCTGAATCTCAAATGTTTACAATGTAGCAATTTATCCAAGGTCATGGGACAAATAATATGTAGATCTTTCTTAAAACTACCCGTAGGATGAGGCGAGGGTCTCTCAGCAGACAGCAAGATAGGATCCCCTGCTCTGCTGAAAATGTGTGAGATGTGGCCTAACTTTGTAGTTGTCATGCTAACTTACAGGCATGTAAAACTGTTAATGCAACTCAACACTAGTGTTCCCTCTCTCTGCTATTTGGTACACAGGGATCTTTTGTTGTGAGAATTGTGTTATCTCTCCAACAGTGGATATATTCTATCCTTTTCTTCCTCCTAAGTGGACTATGATAAGAAGCAGTTATTCAGAAGACCTCTCAGAACATGGTTTCATGAGATGAAACAACCATTGGTGTTCAGAGCAGTTTCAAATTTGTAAAATCAGTGTTCATACAGATAGTTGATAATAAAGTCACCTCTAGTCATGATTGATACCAAGCGTGGACAACTAGAAAGCACAGCATTGAATATGCTCATCCCTGCCCCACTTCTCTTTCCTCTCACTCCCACTTTCTAACCACAGCAGTCGTGAATAAAGCAATCTCACATGATTGTTCATTTCAGTAATGTTTTTTGGGAGAAGCCAGGCCATAAAATATACCTCTCTGCTCACCTCATGTGCCTCAGTGTTATTCTCCTGCTGTTGTAATCCTAAAAAAATCACTCTGTATTAAAATTTGTTCCAGAGTTCCTTCAAAAATAGAATTGGGCCAGGCGAGGTAGCTCACACCTGTAATCCCAGCACTTTGGGAGGCCAAGGCAGGCAGATCACCTGAGGTCAGGAATTTGAAGCCAGCCTGGCCAATGAGGCGAAACCCCATCTCTACCAAAAATACAAAAATGCCGGGCGCGGTGGCTCAGGCCTGTAATCCCAGCACTTTGGGAGGCCGAGGCGGGTGGATCACAAGGTCAAGAGATCGAGACCATCCTGGTCAACATGGTGAAACCCCGTCTCTACTAAAAATACAAAAAATTAGC
>NW_016107395.1:2465697-2477218 GCF_001604975.1 Cebus imitator
ACACACACACACACACACACACACACACAAATTGAATTGACTCAGGCCAATCTTGAGTCTTGACATGCTGCAAACGAGACATGTTCCCTAGATTTGAAAACTCTTTGACTGAGTGGGACAGCCACATACCTAGAAAGGCCTTTTTAAATGTCAACAAGTTTAACTATATGCCCATTTCATGCATCACTCTAGCGCCCCCTCCTGAATTTTTTCATCAGACAATATATCCAACCACTGGGAAAAATCATAAAAAAATATGTTAGCATTCTGAATCTAGTAATATACTTCTAAAAATGCATCATAGGCTGGGTGTAGTTGTTCACGCCTGCAATCCCAGGACTTTGGGAGGCTGAAGAGGGTGGATTACCTGATGTCAGGAGTTCAGGACCAGCCTGGCCAACATGGTGAAACCCTGTACTTATTAAAAACTATGAAAATTAGCCGGGCACGGTGGCAGGCACCTGTAATCCCAGTTACTCGAGAGGCTGACACAGGAGAATTGCTTGAACCCAGGAGGCGGAGGTTGCAGTGAGCCCAGATCGCACCACTGCACTTCAGCCTGGGTGACAAGAGTGAAACTACCCTGTAATCCCAGGACTTTGGTAGGCCAAGGCGGGCAGATCACGGGGTCAAGAGATCGGGACCATCCTGGCCAACATGGTGAAACCCCATCTCTACTAAAAATACAAAAAATTACCTGGGCATGGTTGCATGCACCTGTAGTCCCAGCTACTCTGGAGACTGAGGCAGGAGAATCGCTTGAACCCAGGAGGCAGAAGCTGCAATGAGCCGAGATCTCACCACTGCACTCCAGCCTGGTAACAGTGAGACTCCGTCTCAAAAAAAAAAAAGTGAAACTCCATCTCAAAATAAAAGTAAAAATGAATCATAAAGCAATATAAAATAATGAAGTTTATCAGGAACTCAACCTTAATGTGGCATTTGAAAATCAATCTCTGCTATTTTCCACATTAATAGCAGAAAAAAATATATGATAATCTCAGAAGATACAAGAAAAAAGTTTTGAAAATTCAACCCTGCTTCATTAGTAATACAAAAATCATCTTAGCAAATTAGAAAAAGTGAATTACCTTAATTTGATAAAGCATATCTATGAGATGTACACTGAACATTTCACCTAAGCATGAAATTTTGAAAAATTGAAAGCTGCTAATTTTTTATTGAAATTAGAAAATTGGACCCATTCTCTCACTCCCCTGACCCACCCTATTACTGCCTGAACCAATAAAAACCCAACGACTTTCAATAGTGCCTTCTGAAATGATGAAACTTTCACCCTAATCCTAATTAGCAAGGTAAGTAAGTGTTAATCCCCACGATTGGATTTTGGAATCCGATTTCCTGTGTAAGAGAAAATGCTATGAAAACCCACAGTTGGCCGGGCGTGGTGGCTCACGCCGGTAATCCCAGCACTTTGGGAGGCCGAGACGGGTGGATCACGAGGTCAAGAGATCGAGACCATCCTGGTCAAAATGGTGAAATCCCGTCTATACTAAAAAAAAAAATACATAAAATTAGCTGGGCATGGTGGCGCGTGCCTGTAATCCCAGCTACTCAGGAGGCTGAGGCAGGAGAATTGCCTGAACCCAGGAGGCGGATGTTGCGGTGAGCCGAGATTGCGCCATTGCACTCCAGCCTGGGCAACAAGAGCGAAACTCCGTCTAAAAAAAAAAAAGAAAACCCACAGTCAGTGATGGACTGAGCCATTTGTTCTTTTCCTCGACTAGCTACGTGGCTGTGCCTGGTCAAGCCTTGGAAAGCTGAGGCTATGGAGTTGCATCCATCAACCCTGGAAGAGCTGCCTTGGATGCAGACAGGTCCAGAGCCCCACCTTCCGTGGGACCTGAAATGAGAGGAAGCCTGGGCCTGGACACTGGATAACTTCCTTGTGCTGAGCCGCCACTCCTGCCAATGCCATCAACTCTACCGGAGCTCGGAGCTGCACTGAGCCTCCACCAGGCACAGAGCCCTTCCTGGAGATGAGAGAGGCCAAAAACTCTCTCAAGACTCCCATGTCTAAGAGTCAATGACCGAAACCACAAACAGACTCCAGTCACCTCAAGAAGACGCAGATTCTACTACCTACGGTGGGGTCCAAAGTGGCCTGAAGAGGCCTGGAGATACCAGCGCCTGCGGAGGTGGAAGGACGCACGCCCAGGGCGCCCTCTGCAGTGGAGGCCACCCTCGGAAGCTGCTGAAAACCCACGATTCCATCAAGAAGGAACCTGAAAATGTAGAGGAACCCCACCCTTTCTGCAGGCTTGAGGCACACCCCGCTTGGACGCTGCCCTGGAAGGAGCCCGAGGCACCCCAGAGGGGGCCCTCAGGCCGTCTCTGCAGACTTTTGCCCCGGAACTGTGCCCCGGAGGCATAAGAGCCTTGGGGTCTCTGCTGTGGAGAACATTTCTTAATTTGTTCTTCCTCTCCTGAATGTCCTAAACATTTTTCATTTAGAAAAACCTAAAATGCAATTAAAACAATAAAATAAAATAAATTAAATTAAATTAAAAAAAGAAAAACTGTCTGCATGTAATGAACAATATGCAATGTGCTAAGGAACTCTTCTTTTAGATCTACTCAAAATTTCTGTGGTGCTGCCATTGAAACTGTACACATTGATTAAAGCCTTTCTGTTATTCTCCACCTGTGGAATTTATTTGAGCTGGTATATCAACATTGGTATAAATGGGCCTGAAGCAGACAGAAAGGGGCAGGGACCTCACCCAGAGGCTTTGTTTTGTTTAGTTTTGTGAACTGGGGTCTCTCTGTGTCACCCTACTAGTGTACAGGGCAGTGATCATGTAGTCTAAATTCTAGGAGGCCTTTGAGGAGCTGTGGATACTAACTGGGTGGGAGGGGACAGCTGGGTGGATCACGTGCTAGAGTTGCTTCAAAACTAAACTGACTCTGGCCCTCCAGATGAAGGCAGGGAACAGATGTTAACGGTGTTCTTTAAATCAGATATCCCCAACTTTTTTGGCACCAGGGACTGGTTGCATAACAGACAATTTTTCCATGGATGGTGGGTTGGGAGAAAGGGACAGTTCTGGGATTAAGATGTTCTGCCTCAGACCCTGAGGCATCAGATTCTCAGGAGAAGCGCGGAAGTTCACAGCAGGATTGGTGCTCCTATGAGAAGCTAACGTCCTGTCAGATCAGCGGTGCTCAAGCTGTAGTGCTCGCTTGCATGCCAGTCACCTCCTGTTGTGCTGCAGGGTTACTAACAAACAGGCCACGAACCGCTACTGGTTCTCTGCCTGTGGAGTTGGGGATCCCTGCTTTAAGTGGTTTAAAGGTTACATTGGCATAACAAGTGGAACAGGGTTTGGGATGTCCCTGATGTGAGGCAGATGGCGCCCACATAATGGGGTGCACTTTATGTGATGGGGCAGGTGTAACCTCTTTTCCTCATTTTCCCCTCTGCTGCCCAGACATCTGGCAGACTGCCTACACCATCAAGACCTGGACTTCAGAGCAGTCTTTCAGCACCCGTGGGAAACTGTTACAGCAGCTGCAACGCACAAGTACCCAAACCCTATCAACCTGACCCTGGTGTGGGTTGATGTGTTGGACAGACATATAGATTCCCCCTTGGCGGGTTGCATAGACGCAGACTTCTTTGCACAGAGAGACTCCACACAATCTCTTACTAATGTAGTTAGAACCAAAACATTTGTGCTAGAATATTCTGTAGTTAATCCTGTAGAGCAAACAGGATTAAATCTACTAACGGAAATTAAATCTACTAATATTTCACTTACAAATATAGTTTCAGTAGATAAGAGACAAATACAAACCACATCCTTAGGACACAGAAAAAAACTATTTTGACTCAAGAAGCCATAAGCACTGAAAGGAGGCAGTCTAGCAGTTACCCTGAAGGACTGAGAGCAGCAACGATATCTTCAAATGCTAAAAAAGGCTGAGAAGCACTGGAATGGGTAATATGTAAATTACATGTTAAGACTGATGAATTGACAGCTTCCACAAGAGGAAGCATAAAAACTTTGATGGTGGCCTTGGAAGCAGCATTTGTAGAGAATTGATAGTGAACGTGTGTAGGCAACATCATGTAGCCCACATCTCTCCAAGCTAGGAATATATTTATTTAAAAAATGTAAATATGTTTTAAGTAGAATTTTTTTAAAGTAGGCTGATGAAGACTGTGACATTAGATCTAAACAAAGAGAGGTATGGGTGTCTAAATAAAAGGGATCACCTAAAATTAATGTGGTTTGAAATGACTGTCTAATTTTGAAGATTTCAGCATTTATGTGAAAATTTAACAATTTTTCGAAAGAAATTCTACTTTTTAACATTTATTTTAAGTTCAGGGTACATGTACAGTTTTGTTATATAGATAAACTTGTGTCATGGGGGTTTGTTGTACACATTATTTTATCACCCAGGTATGAAGCCTGGTGCCCATTATTATTTTTCCTGATCCTCTCCCTCCTTCCGCTATCTACCCTTCCATAGTCTCCGGCGTCTCTTGTTCTCCTCTTTGTGTCCCTGTGTTTTCATCATTCAGCTCCCAATTATAAGTGAGAACATGTGGTATTTGCTTTTCTGTTCCTGTATTAGTTTGCTAAAGATAATGGCCTCCAGCTCTGTCTATGTTGTGAAAAAACACATCATCTCGTTCTTTTTTATGGCCGCATAGTATTTCATGGTGTTTATGTACCACATTTTCTTTATCCAGTGTACCATTGATGAGCATTTTGGATGATTCCATGTCTTTGCTCTTGTGAATAGTGCTGTAATGAACATACACATGCATATGTTTTTATGATATACCAATGTATATTCCTTTGGGTACTACCAAGTAATGGGCTTGCTGATTCAAATGGTATTCCTGTTTTTTGGCCTTCGAGGAATCGCTACACTTTTTCACAATGGTTGAACTAATTTACACTCTAACCAATTATGTATAAGCAAAATTTTAATTTTTTTAAAGTACTTGGAAGTTGACATTGACATTGAGTAAACTAAGGTTGAATTTTAAAGATTTTCACCTAAGAACCCTACCTGACTTTAGTCCAAAACCCCGGAACAAAGCAGAGCCATCTCATATATACACACAATTGCCCTGCTGCTGTAAACTTCAACAGCTTGCATGAGGGAATTCAATCAAAAGAAGAAACTGTGTACTTTTCAAAGATATTAATTTGTATAAAATAACTTTTCCTGCTATAAACTATCACTAAAAACCAGTGTTTTGGCTTAGTACTTAAATATATTTGGAGTGAAAATTATCACTAAAATAATACATGACTAACAAAAATATGCTTTTATTGTAATAAAAAGTACTATATTGATTTGCCAAAATTTTGTAACCTAGGCAAGGTATTACCTGCCTTGTATTTGTACTTTGTGATTTAATATGCTGTGCCATGAGCTGCTTATGCTAACTGGAAAAATAAGTTCGTTACTTGAAAATCAAAGCAAAACAAAAAAAAGAGGTGGAGGCAGATTAAAGAGGAAGATTCTTAGCCTTGTGCCTTCTGAGATGACAACCACAGGGTTCCAGGGTGTTAACTTCAGGTTAGACAATTCCAGGCAGCTACAGAAATCTGCCCTGGTGAGTCTTGCCCAGGATCTGAAAGTCCAAGATCAAAGCACCAGTGATTCAGCTCCTGGGGAGGGCTCTCTTTCTGTTTTGCTGACAGCCATGTTGTAGCTGTGTGATGGCCATGTTGTAGCTGTGTCCTCACATAGCACAGAGAAAGAGAGACAGAGAGAGAGGCGGAGAAAGGGAGAGAGGAAGAAGGGAAGAGAATGAGGAGGACATGGTATTTCTTCCTCTTCTCATAAGGGCACTAATCCCATTATGAAAGCCCCACCCCCACAATCTCATCTAAACATAATTATCTCCCAAAGGCCCATCTCTAAATACAATTACCTTGAGGATTAGTTAATCAAAATTATCAAAAATTTTGGGGGACACAATTTAGTCCATAGCACCAAGTCTATGTGATGTTTTCTCTCATAATCTCTGCCCACCTCAGGGCCTACAGAAACTGAGACTCAATCCTTTCTGCAGGCATTTCAGATGACAGAGATTTTAAAAAGTGCAGTAGAGAATACATTTGGGACTTTTACGCTTTCCTGTTCCCTCGAATAGTAGAAATCAAAACCCATAAACTAGATATTGACATTAATTGAATTATTAATCAATGTATTAATTAATTAATTAATTTGAGATGATATCTCACTCCAACACCCTGGATTATTTGGGTTATTTCAGAGTGTCCCGATGGCAGGTGGTATTGTTTCACATTCATTGCTTGGCTGTATGGGGGCAAGTATACAGACATCCATTGGGCCCATCCCCTTTTTATTCCTTGATTACCTTCCGGACTCAGACCTTATTCTTATTTATCTCATTGAGGTCCACTAACACTTAACTCACAGCATAGATTTTATTTCACATTAATGGGTTCAAAAGTTTGACCAATGCCTTATGTCATAATTCTTTTTTAATTGGAAATGACCCAGATATTCAATAGTATCTGAAATAATTTTAAGATTTTAGGTTACATTAAAAATTGAGTTGGGTGGATGATGTGAGGTCAGGAGTTCAAGACCAGTTTGGCCAATAAGGTGAAACCCTGTCTCTACTTAAAACACAAAAATTAACTGGGTATGGTGGCAGGCACCTGTTATCTCAGCTACTGAGGAGGCTGAGACAGGAGAATCACATGAACCCAGGAGATGGAGGTTGCAGTGAGCCACCAATTTTGCACCATTGCACTCCAGCCTGGGTGACAAGAGCAAAACTTCGTCTAAAAAAAAATAATACAAAAATTAGCTGGACGTGGTGGTGGGTGCCTGCAGTCTCAGCTATTCGGGAGGCAGAGGCAGGAGAATCACTTGAACCCAGGAGGTGGAGATTGCAGTAAACCTAGATTGAACCACTGTACTCCAGCCTGGAAGACAGAGCAAGCCTCTGTCTCCAAAATTAAAAAAAAAAAAAAAAAAAAAAGTTCACCTACAAGCATTGATTCCATTTGCATTTACTCAATTTATTCATTTGTACAGTTTATCTAGATTAGCTGTTAGAACTGAGACCTTTAGACAAAGGTAATCATTGCTCCAAGTTATTTCTTTGTTAAACCATTTGCATAGCCTATGAATATCAGGTATTCATCTAAGGAAAAATCTTAAACACATGGGCATTTTTGCTGATAATTCAGAAAAAGCAGTGTTCTTGTTGAACTAACAATGTTTAATTAGTTTTAATTATCAAGAAGTCATTCAAAGAAAGGTTATTCTGTTTTTGATTGAGTTTATGGTTATACTTTATGTCAAATCCAAACACCTTAAAATATCTAGCAAAAGCAAATATAAAACTCATCTAATTAGTTAACCCAGGAAAAATTTATGCTAACAATTCTGAATACATTTCTATTTTTATTTTGTGAATAATTTTAAAGCAAGCTTATTAACGATTACTAAATTCCCACAAATTTGAAAAGCATTTGGACTTTCTCACTAAATTTATGAGCACTCATTCACCTATAAATCAATGTGGTGCCACTGTAGACATAACATAATACATGTAACATACACAGAAACACATCAACACATATATCCATACACACAAAGATCCAATAGCTTTTACCATGAAACTCTAGCCATGAGATGGCATCATAAACTCATTATTTTACAGAAGACAACTGAATCCAAATTATTTCTGACAAAATTGGGACCTGTCCACATGGCTAAACTTTAACTGCCCTGATAGGTAATCCAATTAAAGCTCTGGACAAAATCTTTGGGTAAAGCAGTTTCCATAGCGTTTTATTTTTAAAACTTTTTAAGTCATTTTTTTCTTTTTTATTTTCCAGCGACTGACCTTTGATAAACCATTTTTTTCTTCAGTTTTAAATAAGTTTCCAATGTCCACTTCTTCTTAGCTAGAACTAGCTGAACTGCATACAAAAAACAAACTCTCCAATAGCCTTGAATTAGCTGTATCACAAACAGTGAGAGCACAAAAATAGGCCCTAGCTTTTTCTCAGTTTGGTGTGCCAGGATTATCTCATAATAACTGTAATCATGAACAGAATCTGATAAATCAAAATGATGAATCAGGAAGGAGCATCTGTGGAGGGAATCCTGAAGCGATCAAAAATGCCTATAAGGGGCGAAGTTGTTTTACTGCTCAACGATTGTGGCCCGCTGCTACTTTCACCCTTTCAATGATTATACGTTAAAATACCTGACAATACAAAGTGTTAGATAGTATATGAAACTTTAGAGTACTTATGTATTGTAAGTGGGAAAAGGTATTGGTACCATCACTTTGAAAAACAATCCGTTGTCTTTTGAAACTGCAAGTCACATATCTCAAAACTTATCAATTCCATTTCAGAGTACACTCCCAAGAAAAGTTCTTGCACATTCATGTACACTAGGAAATATGTAAAAGAATGTTGGTATCTGTGCTGTTAACAATAACAAACATCTAGTGGGGAGAGATGATCCAAAAGTCGATTATCAGGAGAGTGTATGAAAACAATTATGGCATATTTTCAGAATGGAATATTTTACCCAAACAAGTAAATTAAAGTACTCAAAAGTATGGCTGCATCATAATAATATAATGTTCAGTTAAAAAAGTTATACACACACACACACACACACACACACACACACACACACATATATGTGAAAAGACTACATAGACCATACAGACCATGGTTATATTTTATAAAGTTAATATTTAAAATATCCATTAAAATATGTAGATACATATTGATAAATAAATCTAAATTTAAAAAATAAGTAATGGAATAATGAACTCAGAGTTCACACTAGTTATATTGATTTAGAGGGTTGGGAGAAGGGATACAAAAAATCATATCCATAAAAAATTAGATTGGAAGATAGACCATAAATTTACACCAAAAATATTGATTTCTAAAAGCTGAAGAGCAAAATTACATTTACCCATCTATCCACAGACAAAACTGCACCACCTCACGTCTCCCTGAATGAGGTTGTGCCTCTGTGAAATAGAGACCATGGAGAAGCAAGTGCATTACAAAACTATTACAAAGTGTATTCTCCATACAAAGCTGGCTTAAAGAAAGAGAATAAAATGGGAGGGATTGAAATTTTCATGCACATATTTCCTCTCAAATGTAATACCAGATAATTTTTGAATTAGATAATTCTCTGTGTCACAATTTCCATTTGAAAAGTAAACAAAGTTAAGTAGAAAATACACTTGGTAAAGGGCCTGTCACAAATTGCCATTCAATATGAACTACTCAATCTTGGGGGAAGAACTAAAAAAAATGAGGCAAGAATGTAGAACTGCTACATGAGAACTTACCTTATGGAAACACAGTTACCTTATGGAAACTGGAGCAGGGGAAATGATTTCTTCACATAAACAATTTTTGCAATGTTTTGAGCTACTCTGTAAAAAGACAAATACAACCATATTGATATGTTTAGAAAATTACAACTCTAAGCTCCTTGCTTTTGACAAGAAGTAAACTAAATAAAATGACACAACGAATTGAAAATAAAATAACTGAATACTTGATTTTAATCAATTTCAAGATAAATCTTTTGCCATTTTTATGTCTCTGAAATAAATCTATATTTTAATATTGGTGTCTCAGGACTGAGACATAGTTTAGTTAGCAGATTTTTCATATTTCACGTGTAAAGTAATGACACATCTTACAATGACTGGCTTCTCAGACTGAAGAAATTCTAATTCTAGACAAATGTTAAGCCAAAGAAGGCCAGTGTAGCTCTAGTACTACATTGGTTTAGCCTCTCTCTTCATAATAGTCAGCATGGTGAAATAATCCAATTAGGTTGTGTGAAAGGAAAAAACAAGACAAACCAACACAAAACATGTGTCTGATTGTTACAGGACCAACAGGTTTGTATGCCTGCTGTGCAGTAACATAAATATACACCAAAACACTGATACAGCAGGGCTTGCAGCAGAGAAAGAGTTTAGTGATAGCAGGGCAGCCAAACGAGGAGATAGGAAGGACTCTCAAATCCATTTCCCTGAGACGTTCTGGTCTGGAGTTTTTAAGGAGATTGTGGAGGACAAGAGACTGAAAAATTGAGGTCACTGATTGGGGCAAAGGGGATGAAATCATCAGAATGTAGAAATTGCATTATTTGGTGAGTCAGCTTCTTATGGGGTCTTTCAGACTAGCTGGCATCAGTAGTCTTATTAGTAGTCAGGACATAAAATATCTCAAATGAAAACCTCAACATTTTACTATGTTCAAGATGTTCTCTATAGAGCAGTTAAGGGAAATTATAATCTTGTGACAGGGTCTGCATAATTATTCTCATAATTTGGGGCAATAAGCACTAAAGAACTACATGAGCAAGAAGGTCAGGGAGCAAGGTGACCTAATCATTAATACTGAATGTGCTGCAAGCATGGTTTATTTTTTATTGTTCTCCTGCTTTCCCTGATTAACTTTATAAAGTTTATAGGAATGGTTTCACAACTGTCATTTCCATTAGGAAATTAATTAAAAGGAAAAATGTTAAAGTTGGTAGAGAAATTCTCCCATAGGTCCATAAGGGGATGCTATATTTGATGTTTGTAACTCAGTGGCAATATGAGTGACCACTGCGGGGCAGGAGAGAGGTAAAAAGTGGCCAAGGCTCACTGGAGATTAATATATCAGAGTTGGAAGCAGCAGATGAAATATGCATAAAGATCTTAGAAACTGGACATATTAAAAACTTTCATGAGTGGAAAATACTGAATAGTATAAGGTATATGATTTTTACATGAATTAAAGATATGTCCACACAAAATAATAAATTATAGATTAAAAGACTGAAGATACAAAATATACGTTTAAAATAAAACACTAAAGAGAGGAATGGCAGTGGAAGTAGGAAAAACAGAGGAAGGAGAATAACTAATTAAAAATGCATATAATCACATAAAATAGGATTAGGGTCCTGCAAAAAACATCAATATTAGCTCATCACATTATCCCTTTCGGTGTGATAATTATAGTCTCCTTTTATTCTGACTAATGTAATATAAGCAAAAATAGAAAAATTACAATTGTATGTAAGGCACAAGATTCTTATTTTCAAAATGTAACCGAATTATTCCTTTAGTCATTTCCCCACCTGATACGAATGCCTGAGAACCTGGAACCTCAATCAAGCTCCAGCATGAACTACCTTTGTTACCTTGGAGTACATGTAACCTCACTGAGCCTCTACACCAAGCAATACCTCTTTGATATACTAAGACATGAAATAAAAGTGTATTTTGTCTAGGCATGCCTGAAACACAAAATTTCTAGAATAAAGATCCTGCCCTCCGAGCCACCAGCACACTCATTCCAGGGATTTCTGACTGCACTTACTGCTTCCTGAATATCTTTTCAAACAATGTATTGTATTTTATTTCCACTGTACAGTTAACCTGCTTCACACTTAGAAATTTTCTGGTCTTTCACAAATTACTTGGCATTATCGCTGC
>NW_016107395.1:2477278-2494285 GCF_001604975.1 Cebus imitator
TTGAGATGGAGTTTCGCTCTTTCACCCAGGCTGGAGTGCAGTGGCACAATCTCAGCTCACTGCAATCTCTGCCTCCTGGGTTTAAGCGATTCTCCTGCCTCAGTCTCCCAAGCAACTGGAATTACAGGCGCATGCCACCACACCCGGCTAATTTTTTATTTTTTAAATAGAGACGGGGTTTTACCATGTTGGCCAGGCTGGTCTCAAACTCCTGACCTCATGATCAGCCCACCTCAGCCACCCAAAGAACTGGGATTACAGGCATGAGCCGCCACACCCAGCTTCTCTTTTTGAACCTCAGGATATGGTGGATACTACCATTCTGTTGTTTTTCTATTGATGGGTAAGGGGTCTTTGAAAGCCACCAAGCTAAAGTAGAAATTGCAAGTAAGCAAGCTCACTCTGGAATCTGCGTCCAGAAAGGTTACACTATCAATTCTGGGTGGCTGCTTTTCCTGAAGGGAGGCCACCCTCTCTTCCTAGCCATGCTCACTGGAAATCCAGGACCTGCAGTCTTAAATAGAAGGGACACTCGGATTTTCTCTGCACCTGAGAATGACAGACGATCGATTTCCCCAAATCCTGTGGGTGTATTTGAGAAAAATAGATATGGGGATGCGGCACAGCAACCTGCAGTTGACAAGGGTGTGAGTGCTCTTGGATAGACTCAGAGGGAAGTGCCAGGGCAACCCAACAGGAGAATTTCCTGGACTAAGTTCTCAGGGCTGCTGCCTGTTCGCTGTCTTGGCGGCCCAAGCAGTAGCAACCCAGCATGCACAACCCCTCTTGGCTGCCTTCTTTCTCACATTTGACTTGCACGGGAGGCACCATCACCTGCAAACCTAGCCACCGAGAGTCCTGCACTGGTCCAGGCACCAGCAACTGCCAGCCACCCCGCCCCAGAGCCTTGTCCTTACCCGACAACAACAGCAATAACACAGGTGACAAAGAATTTCACATTTGTGGACAAAAGTATTAAGCCAGCAAAAGAAAAATTCACAAAGCAACCTGAAAGCAAAAGCGGAAGTTTTGTTACTTGAAAGCGGTCCTGATCTAGACCCCAAACCAGTGTTCTTGGATCTCGTGCAAGAAAGAATTTGAGGCGAATCCATAAAATGAAAGCTAGCTTATTAAGAAAATAAAAGAATAAAGAATGGCTACTCCACAGGCAGAGCAGTGGCATGGGCTGCTCAGGTACTTACACATATTGTTGCCACTTGTTCATATGCTAAACAAGGTGTGGATTATTCATGAGTTTTAAGGAAAGGGTGGGCAACTTCCAGAACTGAGGGTTTCTGCCCTTTTTAGACCATATAGGATAACTTCCTGATGTCATCATGATTTGTAAACTGTCACGGTGCAGGTGGGAGTGTCTTTTGGTATGCTAATGTATTAAAATTAGATCATAATGAGCAATGAGGACGATCAGAGGTCACTTTAATCACCATCATGGTTTTGGTGGGTGTTGGCCCGGCTTCCTTACCACAACCTAATTTCTCAGCAAAAGGTTTTTGTGACCTATATCTTGTGCTAACCTCCCATCTCATCTTAAGACTAGGAATGCCTGAACCGGAAATGCAGCCTAGTAGGTCTCAGCCTTATTTTATCAGCCCCTATTCAAGATGCAGGCGCTCTGGTTTAACGCCTCTGACAATGTTGCTATAACATCATGTATTCTCAGAAGATCATCCAATAGAGGGTCTCAGGAAACCTCAGGACTCAGTGCTATAATAAAAAGGCAGGCTTCAGCCAGCATGAGCCTAAAACAAGAAAAAGAAGCCGGGCGCGGTGGCTCACGCCTGTAATCCCAGCACTTTGGGAGGCCGAGGTGGGTGGATCTCGAGGTCAAGAGATCGAGACCATCCTGGTCAACATGGTGAAACCCCGTCTCTACTAAAACTACAAAAAATTAGCTGGGCACGGTGGCGCGTGCCTGTAGTCCCAGCTACTCAGGAGGCTGAGGCAGGAGAATTGCCTGAACCCAGGAGGCGGAGGTTGCGGTGAGCCGAGATCGCGCCATTGCACTCCAGCCTGGGTAACAAGAGCGAAACTCCGTCTCCAAAAAAAAAAAAAGAAAAAGAAAAAAATAAAAAGACAGACAGCAGAGGCAGCCTTAGAGCATGCGGTCCAAAGCACATGGAGACCTCTGCCAAAAGCCGTGGAATTTTGGATGGTGGCTCTGGGAACAGTCATAAGCTGAGGCTCTGGATGGTCTCCCACGTACGTCTCCCACTTTAGTGGCGGCTCCTGGGAGCAGGGAACCCAGGCTAAGAAAATTTGCGGGATTGGGTGCATGCCCCTGGCTCCTCTGCAAGCACTGGCCTCCCCTAGGGGCGCGTGTGGCTCCTCCCAGGGCCCGGATTCATAAGGAGTGACTCTGGGTCCCCCCTCCAGGTGCCCTGGGCTCTGGGAAAGTAATTGTTTTTCAAGCAGTCCCTGCGAAGAAGCACAGGGAGTGGAAAGCAGGTCACAGTGAATATTCATTCTTGGCCGTCTCGGGGAACTGGAAATGGTAAGGACAGAAAGCCAGCATCCAGGACAGCCAGTCTACTGAGCTCAGGGCTGGAAGCATCTTAGACACCTCCCCTACCCTCACACCCCTATCCTTTCCTGTGCGAAATCCTGAAGCTGCCAAACACCGTGAGGAGACAGCTGCTCTATCTTGATGGACTATCTCACACGAGGTGACACCGAGTATCTGGGATTTAGAAGCCACCATCTTTTGCATTCTATACTCTTCTGGTTTCCTGGGCAGTCCAAATCAGATTGCAAGAAGGTAAGTGGGGACCTTGGTCCTAGGAGCAAATGCATCCAAAGTCAGAATCAATGAGATTAAGGTAAAGTCCTGTTATCTGAGTTGAAGTTATCTAGAGTCAAATACTTTGCTTCAGGGGTTGAAAAGAAAATGTATTACTACTGTGTCGGTGGAGGGAAAGCTGTTTTGGGGGAACTGGGTTTATAAAAACTTAATTATTGTCCCAAAACACATTGCTAGTACTGGAGCAAAGACTGGATCCCTTTCCGCCACCAGAAAAATGCTTGACAGATGCCTAAAGGATCACTTAGGATGTTAGTGAGGAGAAGGACAGAGTAGTCGTCCAATGCTTCATGTGGTCTTTCACTCTTCTTTATTTGGCCTTCTACTGTTGAAATGCTAAATTAAAAGTCTTTCAAAATTTGTGTGTGTGTGTAATAGCAAGATGCTAAAAAGTCAGACTTCAATGGCTTCCTGAGTTGTAGTTCAATCACGTGCTTTTCTAGATGAATGACCATCAGTAAGTTATCTAATTTGTTTAAGCTTTATTTTAATCATCTCTGAATGATTAAATAAGAGGCCAAATTTGCTCTTATTTTACAAAGTCACTTTCATGAATACATTTCCTAGTAAAAGTTAATGTTTAGAGATTGCCTGGCAGAAAGCAATCTTCTCAGTTGTTATCAAAATTATTCTTTTGTGTGGCTTGAAAGATAATTGCAATAAAAACAAATAGAAAGTGCTGTCTTCTTTGGTGGATTTTTTCCATCCCATATCATATCCATGGTGAAATTACAATATATCTTCATCAGAATCAAACGTTCTGTTTACAAACGCATCAATGAATACAAAAACAATTTCATGAACAGATTTTCCTTTACTGTTATATAACCTTATTGATACCAGCATTTCACAACCATGTGCTAATATTCTATCATGGGCAGGGTATAGTGGCTCACACATGTAATGACAGCACATTATGATACAGATGTGGGAAGATACCTTGAGGCCAGGATTTCAAAACCAGCCCAGGCTACATAGCAAGATCCTGCCTCTACAAAAAATTTGTTAAAAAATTAGCCAGGGGTGGTAGCACACAGACCTAAAGTTGTAGCTATTCTGGGGGCTAAGGCGGAAGGATCCCTTTAGTGTAGGAGTTAGAAATTACAGCGAGCTATGATGGTCCCACTGCCTTCCAGCTGTTACAGGACAAACAGGTTCATATGCCTGATACACATTAACATCAATTACACTGAGAAAGCAGAGTTTGCATCAGAGAGTTTAATGATTACAGGCTACTGAGTGAGGAGATAGGAGCAAACCCTCAAATTCATCTTTGCAGAGAGTCCAGGACTGGAGTTTTTCAGGGGATTGTGGAGGGTGAGGGGCTGGAAAATTGGGGCATTGATCAGTTGGGGTAGGAGGATTGTAATCATTGGGATGTGGAAACTGCATTTTTTGGTGACTCAGCTTCTCGTGAGATCCTTCAGACCAGCTAACATGTAGTTTCACTGGCATGCAGGGAGTGAAACACTATCTCAAAAGAAAAATTGGTGTCTCATAATATTTGTTACCTATACAGTAGTTAAAGGGAACTATAATCTAGTAACAGGGTCTGCATTCTTCTGAGAAAATAGGCAGCAAACAACTATGAGGAAGCAGGTCAGGAACAAGCTGATCTAATGATTAATGCTGAGTGTGCTGTGATCTAGCTTCAATATTTGTTCCTGCTCAGATCACATGCTGAATTAATTATAATCTCCAATAATGGTGGGGCTTGGTGGGAGGTGTAGGGTCATTAAGCCTCCATGGCAACAGTAAGCTCTTTCGAGATCTGGTCGTTTAAGAGTGTGTGACACCTCTCTGCCACTCTCTCTCTCTCTCTCTTGCTCCATCTCTGCCATGTGATGTGTCTGCTCTCCCTTTGCCTTGCACCATGACTAGAAGCTTCCTGATGTCTCCACAGAAGCAGATGCCATGATGTTTCCTTGTACAGCCTGCAGAACCCTAAGCCAATTAAACCTCCTTTTGTTTTGTTTACAAAATACCCAGTGTCAGATATTTCTTTATAGCATGCAAGAATGGCTTAATACATTCTACATGCTGGGCTGACTTTCATTTCTCCCTGATAAAGTTTGGATGAGATTTTTCCTACAATCTCATGTTGAAATGTGATCTCAATGTAGAGATGGGGCTTGGTAAGAGATTTTTGGGGCATGGGGGCAGATCCCTCCGGAATGGCTTGGTGCCCTCCCCACCATAATAAGTTCACAGGGGATCTAGTAGTTTCAAAGGAAGCCTGGGCCCTCCCCACTTGCTCCTTCTTTTACCATGTTATACTCACGTTTTACCTCTGTCTTCTACAATAAGTGGAAGCTTTCTGATGCCCCCAACAGAAGATGCTAGTGCCATGTTTGTACAGCTTACAGAAATGTGAGCTGAAATGTATTTTTTAAATAAATTACTCCTTCTCTGTTATCTATTATAGTGTGAGCACCAAATGTATGAGACAGGTGTCAGTCAATTTAGGAAGTTTATTTTGCCAAAGTTAAGGGCACAAACCCACAACACAGCCTTAGGGAGATCCTGAAGAAATATGCCCAAGGTGGTCAGGGCACAGCCTGTTTTTATACATTTTGGGGAGACATGAGACATCAATCGACAAACGTGAGATGTACATTGGTTCTGTCTGGAAAGGCAGGACAACTCAAAGCAGGGAGGGGGCTTCCAGGTCAAAGATTCGTCAGAGACAAATGAACAGTTGCATTTTTCTGGGTTTATTAGCCTTTCCAAAGGAGGCAATCAGATACGCATTTATCTCAGTGATCAAAGGGATGACTTTGAGTTCTATCTGTCTTTTGTCCACAAGGAAATTTCTTGTGAGGAAGATCTGTAGCTTTTTCAACTTAGTAGCTATCATTTTTAGGAATAGAATGGAAGGCAGGTTTGCCCTAAGCAGTTCCCAGCTTGACTTCTCCCTTTGGCTTAGTGTTTCTGGGGTCCCAGGATTTATTTTCCTTTCACATTTCTCCCCTTTTCTTTTTAAAATCTTTCAGAGAAAACATTTTACAAGAAAGTGAGTCTGTGGTCTCAGGTTTCATCTCATCTCTCCTGGGTAGGATGTTTTAGTCCTAGATGAGTGTGTCCCACATTATTAGGAGAGTTTATTGTTACCAGGTTGTGAAGTCCTACATCCTCTAAAGAGAAAATAGGAGGAGGAAGGGAGAAAAGCAACAACAACAAAAAAGGATAATTCTGCAAAATTGATACAGGCCATATTACTCTGAAGTCCATAAGTCAGCAGGCAGGTATGAGAGCGGCTTATGTAGGTACATAAGTTGCTGTTATTTTCTTCTGAAGTTTAAGTTGTCCAGCTTCGGTTTGCAGGACTTTAGGAAAGCACAGCTTAGTTTCCAGTTATTGCAAAGTAGGAAAAATGGGTAGGGGAAAGGAAAAGAAAGGAAATACTTGAAAATATTGTTTTAGAGACTTTTAGACAAGAAAAATTTTAGAATTCAGTCCAAACTCAAGAAAATAATAACAATTAAATAACATTAGACAAGACTAGAATCTAACAACAGATGTAGTACAATTTTTGAAAAACAATTTTTCTCTCTTCAGTTTCCCATTTTTACTAAATATAAATTATGGTAGGAACTATTTGCTTTATTATACTTGGCCTGTCTGTCCTTTTGCACGGAATCAATTCCTGAGTGGGGACCACAAGATCAGATAAGCTAGTTTATTGGCCTGGGTGGTGGAGCTGATCCATCAAGTGCAGGATTTGCAACATATCTCAAGCACTCATCTTAGGCCTTACAATAGAGATGTTATCACCAGGAGCAATTTGGGGACGGTCAGAATCTTGTAGCCTCCAGCTGCAGGACGCCTGAATCATGATTTCTAATCTGTTGGCTAATTTGTTAGTTCCTCAAATGCAGTCGAGTCCCCAGGCAAGAATCGGGATTGTTTTGGGAAAGGGCTGTTGTAAACTAAGGACTATAAACTAAATTTAGGGACAACAAACTAAGTTCCTCCCAAAGTTAATTTGGCTTTTGCCCAGGAATGAACAAGGACAGCTTGGAGTTTAGAAACAAGATGGAGTTGGTTAGGTCATATATCTTTCACTGTCTCAGTTATAATTTTGCAGTGGCAGTTTCAGTTCCTAGATTTTCCTTTTGGCTTAGTGATTTCGGGGTCCCAATATTTATTTTCCTTTCACAATAGCAATGCAAACCATTTCCTTCTTCCCTAATTAATTTTATAGGATTTACAGAGACAATTTTACAGCCCAAGCAACAGAGAAAGACACTGTCTCTAATAATACTAACCAGTAGAAAAAAATTCCACTGTATTCTGGGTGCTAAGGAGAGAGGTAGATACACAAGAAGAACTGGCTGAAGCTTTTACAGAGCTTACATCCTAGTGAGACAGCACATATTGGCGGGGAGAGGGACCCATTCCAAACACAGACAGTACCACGTTCATTACAGAAGCTGCAATGGTCATTTAAAGACCAGAAAGAGGCTGGGCTCAGTGGCTGACATCTGTAATCCCAGAAATTTGGGAGGCCAAGTTGGGAGGATCACCTGAGGTAGGAGACCAGACTGGCCAACATGGTAAAAACTCATTTCTACTAAAAATACAAACAATAGGTGGGCTTGGTGGCAGGCGCCAATAATCCCAGCTGCTTGGGAGGTTGAGGCAGGAGAATCACTTCAACCCGGGAAGCAGCAGTTGCAGTGAGCTGAGATCACAGTGCTGCACTCCAGCCTGGGCAACAGACCCAGACTCCATCTCAAAAAATAAATAAATAACAGAAAAGTTCTGAATGTGATGTTTCCCTTCAAATCCATTTGTTTTTCTTTAGCTAAGAAAAATAAACAACTGTAGAAAAATAAGTGAGGACTAATAAAACAGAAAAAGAATGAGAGAAGAGAGACAGCAGAATATTAGACATTCTGGTGAGGTAACAGGTTTATAAGAGTATCATGGAGTCTTTGTGGCTGAGTGATGAACCACAATGAAATGTGAAAGGAAAATAAATCTTGAGATTCCAAAATCACTAAGCAAAAGTAAAAAGTCAAGCTGGGAACTGCTTAGGGCAAACCTGTCTCCCATGCTACTCCTTGAAAAGACAGCTACAGGCCCGGGGCGTTGGTCACGCATATTATCCCAGCACTTTGGAAGGCCAAGGTGGGCAGGTTGCCTGAGGTCAGGAGTTTAAGACTAGCCTGGCCAACATGGCAAAACCTTGTCTCTACTAAAAATACAAAAAATTAGCTGGTGTGGTGGCAGGCACCTATAATCCCAGCTACTCGGAAAGCTGAGTCAGGAGAATCACTTGAACCCTGGAGGCGGAGATTGCAGTGAACTGAGATAGGCCTCTGCACTCCAACCTGAGCAACAGGGCAAGACTCAAAAAAAAAAAAAGAAAAAAAAACTACGTACCTCCCTCACAAGGAATTTCCTTGAGGACAAACAACAGGCAGAACTCAAAGTATCCCTCTGCTCATTGAGATAAATGCATGTCTGATTGCCTTCTTTGAAAGGGCTAATCAGAAACTCAAAAGAATGCAACAGGCTAGATGCGGTGACTCATGTCTGAAATCCCAACACTTTGAATGCCTCTCCTGAGCTCAGGAGTTTGAGACCTTCCTTGGCAACAGGGTGAAACTCCATCTCTAAAGAAAAAGTGGGGGATGTTACCATTTGTCTTTTCTCTACCAATGACCTGGAAACCCCCTGCCCACTTCGAGTTCCACTTTTCTTGATGGAACCAAACCAATGTACATCTTCCATATATTGCCTGATGGCTAGTATATCGAGCCGTCAAGTGTATAAAATGTATAAAACCAAGCTGTGCCCCAACCATCTTGAGCACATGTCATCAGGACATCCTGAGGCTTTGTCACAGGTGTGCATCCTTAACTTTGACAAAATTAACTTTCTAATTTGACTGAGACCTGTCTCAGATATTTGGGGTTCACAAAAGATTCTCAGGATAGCAGAGCGTTGCCTGGAGGTTTACAAATGTGGGTCAGAAATGTAATTATTCAAGCCAAGTGACAGCAAAATTTGTTGCTACTATATTTTGAAGAACATAAAAATCCAGAACTTTATACAACCAAGGGCACTTCTAAAAGTGCATTTTACTGAAAAAGACCAAGAGTGAAGAAAATCTGAACAGCAAGTAGAAACTAAACAATGGTTAAAAATAGAAAGAAATAAAAATTTATTGCACCCCAACAAAAGGATATAAGCAGATAGGAAGGTTAGAGTGGAATTTAATGCTGTTGGTATAGAAAATGTCCAAGGTATTAAGAGGAAAATGACAATTACACAAGAATAGTTACTTTATGATTCCATATCTGTATATAACTAGGAAAAATGCAAAAGCATAACCAAGCTTTTAGAATCACTGAAAGTAGATGTGCTTTAGAATTCAATCTAGAGAATTTTAGACAGGAAAAAGGATAGACATCTTGATATAGTATAAATCAGATCATTACTGGCCGAGAATAACACCACGTAATATGCCATTCACTTTCCAATGTAAAAGTTTAACTATTCAAGCTAATTCAGAGGGTAGGAATGACTCCCTCAAAATGGCGGCCCATGCATGATGATATTAGATTCGTAGACAGTGTAAGCTGCCACTTTCCCTAACTATCTCCCAAGTCCCTCCCGAATAATCCTTAGAGCTTTCCTCCCATTCCCCTTCATCACAAACACCACACCCACACCCTGACTTCGTCCAGTACCCACCCCACCAAACGCACACACACCAGCTCCAAGATACAGGCATACCTCTCACACAGCCCTGGCTCTCGGTCTCTCCTGTACACTACCAGAACATTCAGGGTCAGAAATCGGCTGTCTACACCTCCCTATCTCCCAAAAGAGCTTCCCTCTTTAGGCGCCGGAGGTCTCTTGGATTTTCCACTGCTAATCCCATCTGTCTTCACCAGGCTTTCACTTCCCACAGCTTGCTCCAGGGGAGTGAAGGCGCCTAGGGCGGTTCCTCTTCTGATCCCATTGGCTCCTAGATTTCCACCTAGAGCTCCTGGGTCTCTCCGGGCGGGACCGCCTCCCGAACAGGAGGAGCATAAAAGGTGGCCGGCTCCGCCAGCTTCATCTTCTAAATCCCCTTGTCTCTGTGAACCTCCGCTATGGGAGAAGCGACGCACTGGCGAAGCCGTGCGAAGGGCACCTTTGGCTACAGAGAGACAGCACGAGAGCCCCAGTGGGAACCACCTGGAGACCCAGAAGATCGAATTTGCTGGGCAGCGCGTTACCTTCCAACACCACCCAGCCACCGCTCTGAGAACCAGGGTCAGCGTCATCGGTCCGAGGGCCTCCCCCCGGGACAGGAGGACGTTCTTTGGATTCCCCCGGTGCGGCGTGCACAGCCTTCGCATCCAGAGTCCACGCCTGCCACCCAGGAGGAGCCCCAGGCGCAGGCAGCAGTGGCGGCCGCGGCCTCGTCGGAGGGGCCCGTGCACTGCGCTCCGCAGCAGCCACACTCGCCGGGATCCTCCAGGTTTGAAGACCAGCCAAAGGAGCCAGAGACATCCCGCCATGGGGACCTCTCAGAGCGTCGTCGCCCTGCTATTGCGCCTTGGCGGCCACCGCGCTCCCTCTTGAGGTTTCCTCCTGCCGCAAACGAGGCCGAGCCGCCAAGAAGACCACCACCTGCCTGGGACGGCCTCCCAGGGCACCCAGAAGCCAGGAGATTTCCAAACAGGCGCTTTGGTTCCTGATCCTCTGCCCGAGAATTGGGTTTCCGTGACGCCTCTGCTCTGTTCCCATGCCATCCAAGAGGTTTTAGTGTTTTCTCGGAATAAAATCCAAAGCCAATGCAAAAGTCTGCATCGCGTGCATTTTTGGTCTGGCTTTGGGGATGGATGGACCAATACGCGGACCGGTCTGACTGGGGGTCTGTGGGGCGCCCCAAACCACACCAGCTTGGGACACTCCCAGGCTTTCCGGCCAGGGAACGGAGAGGGAGTGGGCCTCCTGAGCCAAAGGGCACACCAAGGAACTGGCGTGGGCGGCGGGACCACTGACCAGCTCGCCACCTCTTTCTCCCTCACTTCCCCCTTGGGCCACTTTCCCGGGCTTCCTCCAAACACACTGTACAGCCCAGACAGACTGTCTACTGGGAGCACAGGATCCATCCCAGAAAACCTAGCATCTTTATCCTTTGACTGCCCTCACACCCCCTGTGCATCTGAAGTCTGCACACAGGGAAAGCTGCCCCTTGTCCCCAGCTACCCCCTTTCCGACTTCCAGCCAGAGTGTGCTTAGTGCCCCCCACCTCAGCACTGGCAGGTTTCTTCCGACCCTTATTTCAGCTGGGAAGCCCTCATAGGCGCTTTTACTCCGTGCTCCAAAGGGACCTTGGTCTACTGGAGCCAGGGAACCCACACCCTAGAAACCTCCAGTGACTTTGTAACAACACACACCCCTAATCCGGCTAGAGACAATTACTTGGGTCAAGAAAGTTCTGTGGTGGCTTGCAGGCTCTTTTTTTTTTTTTTTTTCTGGGACCTCTTTTCCTAGTTCTGCTCATTTCACTCCTCTAGTGTGGGAAGGTCTCAACACTCCCTTCTCTTTCCCTGCCCACTGTCAAAAGATACACTCCCACAGACCCACATGCACAGGGACAGTTCCATCCGGGGATTTCCCGTGTTGCGCTCCTCTGTGCTGCCTGGAGTCTTCCATTATTTCCCTGTGCAGCTGAAGGTGGATGTTGATGCTTATCCACCTTCAGTGCCCTATGCTCCTCACACAGGAGAGCCAAAGTGGTGAAATGGGATTGATTTTTGTCCTCTGGTGGACCAGCAGCTGTCTTGGTTTCTGCCTCACACACCAAAGGAGGTCCTTGACTGCTTTTTTCTGGCTGGGTTAACTTGCTGATCTATCAGCATAGCCTGTTAACCTGCTGATCTAATAGCATAGCCTATCACAGATAGAACCCAGGTTACCTGCCTGTGCTGGAGACAGTCACATACCATCCTGGAAGTCCCTCACTGCTTTTCCTGCTCTTCTTTTCTCAGCCAGGGGATAGAGGAAGAATGTCTGTGGGGCCAGGACATCAAAGACTGCCTGAGTTTCCTCACTTCTACATCACCAGAGCCACATAAGAGATCTCACCAGTCATTTAATGTGCCCTGGGGGAGACCATTGTAATAGCACTTGAAATACCAGAGACAGCGGGAGTCCCGCTGAAAGCCCCTGGCCCAGTATTCCCTGACAAAATTTGGAATCCAGTTTCCCATTAACTTTTGCCAATTTGGAAACCTAATGGCATCAGCACCAGCAGTGTACCTCTGGTAGGTCCAGCAGACACAGGGTCAAAATCTGTAAAATAAACCGGGCACGGTGGCTAACGCCTGTAATCCCAGCATTTTGGGAGGTCAACGCTGGTGGATCATGAGGTCAGGAGATAGAGAACATCCTGGCCAACATAGTGAAACTCCATCTCTACTAAAATACAAAAAGTCTGGCGTCGTGGCACACGCCTGTAATCCCAGCTACTCTGGAGGCTGAGGCAGGAGAATCGCTTGGAGCCGGGAGGTGGAGGTAGCTTTGAGCCAAGATCGTGCCACTGTACTCCAGCCTGGGCAACAAGAGTGAAACTCCACCTCCAAAAAAAAAAAAAAAAAAACCTCTGTAAAATAGTCTATAAGATTCATTCTGAGCCAAATATGAGTGACCAATAGTCCATTAAAGAGTCCTCAGGAGATCCTGAGAACATGTGTTTTAGGTGGTCAGGGCACAACTTGGTTTATATACATTTTAGAAATACATGAGATCAATACGTTTAAGATATACATTCATTCAATCCAGAAAGGCAGGATAACTGGAAGGAAGATCTTCTAAGTCGGAGGCAGATTCAAAGATTTTTCTGATGGGCAATTTGCTGAAATAATTATTATCACTAGAAAGGAATGTCTGGTTATCATAAGGTGTGGCGGAGATGATTTTATCATGCAGATGAAGCCTCCAGGTAGGGGACTTCAGAGAGATAGAACGTAAATATGTTTTTAGCAGACTTAAGGAGTCTGTTCTGTCATTAATTTTAAAAGAAAGGAGAATATAATGAGGCATGTCTGGTTTCCCCTTCCTCTCATGGCTTGAAACTACTTTTTCCAGCTAACTATGGGATGTCCTTGTCTAAAAGAAAAGGTCCACTTAGATGGTTGGGGAGGGCCATAAACTTCAAATTTTATTTTTCATTTACAGTAGCAATTAAGTAATAACCACATTCAAGTTTAGGACGTGAACAAGCCTTCATCCACTATGATTATATTTATAACCTGGTCTAAAAACCAATCCCAGGTCTCATTTTTTAATTGCTTTCTGGAACTATTCCTGGACACAAGGACTCTACCTATCAGAGTGCAGCTAGAAACAGAAACCAGGCAGCCCACACTGAGAGCCAAGCTAATGTCCTGCCATCCCACTTCCAAGACGTAACCAGAATGACTCTTCATCTTTTTACTGTCTCATGTCCCAACAAGTGAGCCTAACATTGACATAGACTAACTCTGATCCTCTTGGCTGGGTGAATTTAGAAATGGAGGTTTTAGGAGTCCAGGCCCACATTTCAAGGAAGAAAACAAAAAGGTGTAAATGTGCCTGAGCACAAAGAATAAACACAATACAACATTAACCAAGTGTGCTTTAAAAGCTACATTTAACAAATGTCTTCTTTTAACACAAAAATGCAAGAGACTATCATTGTACTAATTGCGAGATTAAAGAACACAAAACATTTTATTAAATGACACAGTGCCATAGCAATGAGGTTCTCTAATTGAGCATAGTTTAAAAGTTGAGACATGACCATTTTCATTCCCATTCATAAAGTTCTGTGGCTGTAAGTACAATCTCAACTGGAGGAAAAATCTAATATCTAAATTTGAGGTTCTTCATGAGTCGGAAGCCTTGGTCAATTGGCCATCCTGCAGATATCCCCTCATCACATTGGCCCCAAGGTTACACGATTTAAGCTTAGTCCTCTGAGTGGGGTCTTGAAATTCCAGAAGCTTGGCTCTTGGAATATCTCCATTAATGTTCTCTCAGATTTTTAAATAATGTTTTCATTATTCCCAGCTACTTGGGAGGCTGAGGCAGGAGAATAGCTTGAACCTGGGAGGCGGAGATTGCAGTGAGCCGAGATCCCGCCACTGCACTCCAGCATGGCAACAGAGCCAGACTCCATCTCAAAATGAATGAATGAATATAAGAAAAGAAAGAAAAAGAAAAAAGGCTGGGCGTGGTGGCTCACGCCTGTAATCCAAGCACTTTGGAGGCCAAGGTGGGTGGATCACCTGAGGTTGGGAGTTCAAGACCAGCCTGACCAACATGGTGAAACCCCATCTTAAGAAAGAAAGAAAGAAGGAAAGAAAGAAAGAAAGAAAGAAGGAAGGAAGGAAGGAAGGAAGGAAGGAAGGAAGGAAGGAAGGAAAGAAAGAAAGAGAGAGAGAGAGAGAGAAAGAAAGAAAAAGAAAGAAAAGTGAGGAGAGGGAGGATATTCAAGCACTTACAAGTTCACCTGCATTGCATTTCCCAGGAGAAAGAAATCAATGATACATTTCAAAGATTCTGGTGCTAGAGGCAGAGAACCACAATTTGAGCTTTTCCCTGGGCTTAGGGAGGAGGTGGATGTCTCGCTGTCAATTCCACGACCAACGCCGGAGTCTTGCAACCCATTTTTCTCCCCAGCTGTTTTTGAACTACTATCCCTAAATATCAAAGATATCTGATGGAATAAGGAGTCATCAGAATAAGGAGTGATTCCCACATTTCCATTCCACAGGGAAGGGACGGGGATCGCCGGGGCAGGCCTGAAGCCTGGGTTGAGCAGCACTGTGCCTTTCATTCTTCACGGAGATCTTGGACCTAGAGTTTCCAAGTTCCGAAGAGATGTGGTTGTCGACTGCTTCCCTAGAATCCCCGAAGGCTCTAAGCTGGGACAAAGACCTAGGACAGAGGGGTGGTGTGTAAGGATCAGCCGCTGCCATTGGAAGAGCACCTTCCTGCAGAGTAAAGCTGTTCGCGACCTGCATTTGTTTTGCTTTCTTGCCAGAAGACCCAAATCCGTCCCATTCCGGGTCCTTATTCCTGCCCCTTTCTCTCTGCGAATCGCACTGAGTCTGTCGCTGGGGCCCTCGGTAATTAGGGATCATGGCTCAGCCAAGAAAAATACAGGGTTTCTTAAGCCTGAAGCCACTGACTTCAGAAAGGACAGCGGGAGTAATGCCAGTGGTAGGTTTTTTTGGTTTGTTTTTTGTGTTTGAGGCGGAGTCTCACTCTGTCGCCCAGGCTGGAGTGCAATGGCGTGATCTCGGCTCACTGCGACCTCCGCCTCCCGGGTTCAAGCTATTCTCCTGCCTCAGCCTCTCGAGTAGCTGGGATTATAGGCACGCGCCACCATGCCCGGCTAATTTTTGTATTTTTAGTAGAGACGGGATTTCACCATGTTGGCCAGGCTGGCCTGGAACTCCTGACCTCGTGACCCACCCGTCTCGGCCTCCCAAAGGGCTGCGATTACAGGAGTGAGCCACTGTGCCCGGTCGCCAGTAGCAATTTTTGATTTCGTTTTTATTTGGTAGTCACTAAGCCACCAAAGACAGTTGCACACAATGGCCAGTCGATCCGTCGCAGCGCTGGCTCCTTTCCCTGAACGGAGGGTTTGTGGTTGACACCTCCATTTGTTTCTCAGAGCCTGGGAGTGATCGCTGGCTGCACGGTTGATGGCGCCCTCCCTGAAACGCGCGTTCACAGTGGCTACGGCGCGGACGTTCGCCTCGAGCCCGCGCCTGCCGGGTCCTAGCGCCGCCATATACTCACACTCGCGGGTCCAGCCCCCAGCGCCGCGCCTCCCACCGATCACTGGTTTCTCCCACGCACTTCATTGGCAGCACTGGCCTGACAGTTTTTTTGGTTGCGGGGCCACCGGTTGAGCCGGATAAAACGTTTTCTTGATTGCTCCGGGCGTCCCGTTCTCCATCCGAGGCCCTCTAGTCCAGGTGTTAACTGTGGCAGCACCCGGCGTTCCCGTTTGCTTTCTCCCCAGCGGCGCGGAGAGGGCGGTTTTGCTGTCACAGAACACGTTGCACGGAGTTCCTCGGTGGCCGAACCCCTCTTTTTATTCCGAGTCCACGGTTTCTTGGTGACAGCGTCGTTAGTTGCGCCATAAGGAATGTTGTCCTTGACAACCCCGCCGGCTTCCGTCACTCGCAAGCTCCAGGCACCGACATTTCGCAGAACTGAGGTCTCCTGGTCGCGCCGCACATCTCTTTGCTCGGCGTCTCCATTTTCTCGGGGCAACAGCGCTTTGGTGGCCGATTTGAGGGATTGGGAGCTTCCCCAGTGCAACGGAGCCGGTGACAGGAGGACTGCGCAGGCGCGGCCTCTTCCCTGCACCGCGGAACCGCAGAACCGCTCGGCCTCCAGAACCCAGTCCTGTGGCTGCGCCGCTCGCGTCTCTGTCGCAGTACCCGACGGTTTCGCGCGTCGTTGGCTTGTTGGTCCTTACAAGTTTCGATTTTGCTGTGCCTGAGATCTCAGCTCACTGCAACCTCCCCTCCGGGGTTCAAGCGATTCTCTTGCCTCAGCCTCCAGAGTACCTGGGATTATTATGGGTGCGCGCTACCACGCCCTGCTAATTTTTGTATTTTTAGTAGAGGCGGGATTTCATCATATTGACCAGCCTGGTTTCCAACTCCTAACCTCCAGTAATCCGTCCGCCTCTGCCTCTCAAAGTGCTGGGATTACAGCATAAACCACCGCGCCCAGCCGGTGAGTGCAATTTCTACCCCCTGATCCAGGTCGGGGAGTAGCCAAAATGTGGTTTCTCAGCCCAAGCAAGCCCCCACTTAGAACAAAAACCGCTCTAGCTCTGGCTGTGATTCCTAGGTCGTAGGAAGTCACTGTTTCCTTATAGAAAGGTAGAATTATCCTGTGACTCATTTTCCAGCAACTCCGCGTTTCCTGTAGCCTCTGATTTCTAAACGTAGCAAACCCGGCTTAGCCCTGCCTCAAGTTTATAAGATCTGGCAAGGTCTCGATTCCTACTAGTAAGCCCTGCTTTAGCTGTGCAGATATTTAAGTCCTTTAGAAATCTGCGTACCAGCGAATGCGATTTATTTAGGTTGAGCCACGACCGGTTGAGCAGTATCAAGTGCCGCCTTAGCTATGCTGGTGGAGTTTTTTTTTTTTCTTTTTTCTTTTTTTTT
>NW_016107395.1:2495525-2504156 GCF_001604975.1 Cebus imitator
GTTTCACCATGTTGACCAGGATGGTCTCGATCTCTTGACCTTGTGATCCACCCGCCTCGGCCTCCCAAAGTGCTGGGATTACAGGCTTGAGCCACCGAGCCCGGCCCCAAATTTTATTTTAATTTAAATGTTGTGTATTTTTTATACTAATTTTGAATGTCACAGCTTCGTGCTCCTTGACTTGAATTCTCTCAGGATCCGGGGAGCCGAGCTCGGTCTCAGCCTTGCTGCTGTCAGGTCCCCCTTTCTGTCTGGCGGCTCCGCTTCTGTGCAGAGCTGGCAGTTTTGCAGCAGCGCTTTTGTCAGTAGCGCCCACTCGGGGCTTTCTCAGTTGCCGCACGGTTCTTAGCGCCCAGCGTGACGTTTCCCGAACGCGGAGCCTCTAATAACCGAGAGAGTTAGAAGTAATGCGCCACACACTGAGCTCCAAATTAAGAGTCGTTTATTAATTAGCCGGAGACCGAGAGACGGCTAATACTCAAAGTTCTCTCGGCCTCGAGGAAGGGGCTTGATTTCCCTTTATCTCTTGATTTAGGTAGGGGCGGGGGTACCTAGCTGAAGCGGAATTTTATAGAAGCAGAACAGGCAAGTTAGCTAGTAACCAGGGGGAAAGAGGTTCCCAGGATTGTTGGTTGCTAAGGGTATTCCAAACAATCACCAAGGTGGGGGTGGGGGGTTCAAAGAGAGTTATACACAATAGCAGGTGTGCTTGCCAAGCGGGATGTAGTTACATTGGTTATTCGGTAAGATAAGCACAGAGTCAGCGTGACATAAGTACAACGTCAGTGTGGCCCAGTTATGCACCCAAAGGGGCTGTGGTAGGGAGGAGGAAGATACGTTGGAATTTACAGCTAAGACGGAGTCAAGATGCTAGCCCAGGGTAGGTATTCCAAGCCAGCAAATTCTCCGTGCAGTCCTTTTCTCTGTCCTTGCACCACTAGTATTGCTTAGGAACTTCCTAAACCCTGTTTTACGGTGCAGAAGGGTGATTGCATCGAGCCTCTTTACCAACAATACTTCCGGTAGGCCGTTAACTCGCGCTTTTTGTCATAACACATTAAAACGTGTTAAAATATATCAGACGGATCAAGCACATTAAAATGTCACAACACATTTAAACAGAGCCGGTTCATTCCTCTAGACAGGATATTTCGGGATGGAAGTACCCCACCTAAGAGCCGCAGTTTCTTTCTAGCAGCACGGTTTATGGCGCCTAAACAGATAATTCGTTGGTGCACCACCGCTAGCCGCTGGGTGCTGGCGCTTGCTGAGTCCCAGCGCCGCCAGGTTCTTGTTAGCGAGGTCCAGAATTGTGCAGAGCCCTAGAGGGCAGTTTTCCTGTGGCAGTGCTCATTTCCCGAACACAGGTTGTTCTTGGTCCCTGAAGGCTCTTTAATCCCTGCGTTCTGTAAGGTTTGCTTAGTGACTGTTTCATTTCGGTTTCTTTCTTTCTTTCTTTCTTTTTTTTTTTTTTTTGAGACGGAGTTTTGCTCTTGTTACCCAGGCTGGAGTGCAATGGCGCGATCTCGGCTCACCGCAACCTCCACCTCCTGGGTTCAGGCAATTCTCCTGCCTCAGCCTCCTGAGTAGCTGGGATTACAGGCACACGCCACCATGCCCAGCTAATTTTTTGTATTTTTAGTAGAGACGGAGTTTCACCGTGTTGACCAGGATGGTCTCGATCTCTTGACCTCGTGATCCACCCGCCTCGGCCTCCCAAAGTGCTGGGATTACAGGCTTGAGCCACCGCGCCCGGCCTCTTTCTTTCTTTTTAAGACGAGGTTTCACCATGTTGGTCAGGCTGGTCTCGAACTCCTGACCTCAGGTGATCTGCCCACCTTGGCCTCCAAAGTGCTTGGATTACAGGCGTGAGCCACCACGCCCGGCCTCATTTCGGTTTCTTTTCTCGTTATGCTTTTCTATCGGAATTACGATTCGTTTTAGTTCAATGTGCTCTCTAAAATCGTATCGTTTTTCATTTGTCTACTAAGTTCCCTGCATTTGTTAGAATTGAGCTTCCTAATATCTGGGTGCCCTCCGCCCAGGAGCTCTGGAGAGCATAAATACCCAGGCCGATGGGAGTGCTGAAGGCTCTGCCTCCTTTACTCGATCAGCAAAAACGTTTCTGTCCTCCTGCTCCGAGGCTTAAGCGATGGAGCAACATTTTCTTGGCTATGTGAAGCTGTCTTGGGATTCTGCAGAGGTGGTGCCAGAGTCCCAGCCTCTGCCTCTTTGAATTCCGAAGAATCGCTTGAAACTGGAAGGCAGAGGTTGCAGTGAGCCAAGATCGCCCCACTGCACTCTAGCCAGGGTGACAGAGAGAGGCTCCGTCTCAAAAATAAATAAATAAATAAATAAAAATAAAATATGTCTAAATTGTTCTTCTTTTTTTTTTTTTTTTAAGATGGGGTTTCACCTTGATGGCCAGGCTGGTCTTGAACTCCTGACCTCAGGTGATCCACCCACCCCGGCCTCCCAAAGTGCTAGGATTATAGGCGTGAGCCACCGAGCCTGGCCAAAAGTATTTTTGTCAGATATTAAGTTGGTCAACACATATATTCTGCACTTTTAATAATTTTTTATCCATTTTGTTTTTGTTTTTGTTTTTGAGATGGAATCTTGCTTTGTCACCCAGGCTGGAGTCCAGTGGCACAATCTCAACTCACTGCAACCTCCACCTCCCTGGTTCAAGTGATTCTCCTACCTTAGCCTCCCGAGTAGCTGGGATTACAGCCTGCCACCACACCCAGCTAATTTTTGTATTTTCAGTAGAGGCGGGGTTTCACCATATTGGCCAGGCTGGTCTTGCACTTCTGACCTCAGCAGATCTACCTGCCTCGGTCTCCAAAAGTGTTGGGATTACAGGCGTGAGCCACCGCTAAATTGTTCTATGAAACCAAAAAACGTCACTTATGACCCAGGGCGCACTCTTCCTATGTCTAATTAATTCAAGCACCTTTTTCATTTGCAGGTTATATAAAGGGTCTCCCCATGGGTAAAAGCAATCACACATCGTTTTTTGTCTTTTGGTAACTGAGCTAAGATTTCACCACTGCAATCCCACCTAGGAAACAGAGCAAGACCTTGTCTCAATGAAAAAAAAAAAAAAAAAAAAAAAGAATCTGAAGGTGGAATTACCATCAAGAGAGAAGATTCTAAGAATAGAACAACTTTATTAGGGGCTAGGCATGGTGGCTTACATCTGTAATCCAAGCACTTTTAGAGGCTGAGGCAGGAGGATCACTTGAGTCCAGAAATTCAAGACCAGCCCAGGCAACATAGTGAAATACAATCTCTACCAAAAAAAGAAAAATTTTAATTATCAGGGTGTGGTGGTTCAGGCCTGTATCCCCAGCCACTCAGGAGGCTGAAGCAACAGGATTGCTTGAGCCTAGGAGTTCTAGGCTGAAGTGAGCTATGATGGTACCATGACATTCTAGTCTGAGCTACATAGTGAGATCTTGGTTTGAAAATTTAAAAAAAAAAAAGGTTTATTACAGCTATGGACAGAGAGAAAACAAATAACAGCTTTCAGTGGTCCATGTGGGAGGTATCTAGATTATAACGATCTTCTAGTCTTCTGCCCAAGATGGCCTACTGGCCTCCAGGCAAAGCTGAAATGACTAGATAAAGATGAAAGTTTTGATTTAATTATTTAATTATTGATGATACAGTGCCCACATATATGATATTGACTCCATAAATTATGAGGTTGGCCAAAGAGGTAGTCAAATAATTTTTAAGGGAGCTCTAACTGATTATGCTTTACCTTGACCGTGTGTTTCTACATTTCTCCCTGAGTATATCAGATTAGTTGACCCCTATTTCAGCTGATCTCTTTATTCTCTAAGTTATGACACATGAATTCTTCCAAGATATAAGAAAAAATAAAAATGTGAAAGCAAAATACTATAGGCAATTTTTAAACCCATTTCCCCTTTACCCCAAGAATAGTAGTGGGTGGCACATGCAGCTGCAGCATTTACCCCGAGATCATTCGAGGATTATTTGTTGTTGTTGTTCAGATCGTTTAGTACCTGTTTTCTGCTTTCTGTTTAACCAGACTGTCCCAACGCATCAGTCCTATTTTGATGTAATTCTCTGAAAAGCATTTGAGGGTAAGTTTAGGAATATAATCTGTTATCCCAGGTTAAAAAATACAGCTGCAAGCACCACCAGCTATGGGTCAAGATGGCCAGGGAAGACCTATGTTAATTCTAGCTAAATAATTGTAAGCTTGCTTGGCTCAGAGTACACTGAAGTTTATACACTGAACTAAACTATATTATTGGTGAAGTTAATTAGAAATCAAGCGGCAACAGGAGGCCTAAGGTAAAGACCATCTGAGAGCGCAGTAACACCAGGGAACACCTAGGGGTGGTTGCAGAGCAGGAAATACTGCTCTGGTCCCATAAATGCCTTCTCAACATGGAGACTGTGTGAGGGTCTCCTAAAGAAGGCCTGTGCAAAGATCTCTGAGAAGGGAGGCAACTCTGCTCTCAAGATCTGGGAGGGTCTTTGCAGATGGGAGCTGGCAGGGAGGAGAAAAGCCTTGCAGGGCAGAGATCACGGAACGACTCAGGCTCTGCCTAGGTTCTTGGAATTTGGAGTGATTTTAATTGCTCTATGTCCTCAGTGCTTGGGAGATAAAAGCCCCTGGATGCACTGGATGAGGTCAGACTGGGTGGCTCCTCAACCACTATACTTCTGATGCAGCTGCACCCTGATAACAATTAGTGATAAACTCAGGTTACTAGTTTAGCAGTCTTAGAAGGATCTCAAGTTCTCTCCCCCTCCTCTTACCTACTCCTTCACCCTCCTCTTCCATGCCTATAAGATCAATAAAAGTGTCTGGAGCCCAGAGCTCGGGGCCAATGCGGTTCCCATGCTTGCGCTGGTCCCCTGGCCCCAGGCTGTAAATTCTGTTCTTGTGTCTCTGTCTTTATTTCCTTTTCTCAATCCCTTGTCACTGCTGGGACTAATGGCACCCACGTACAGGGTTGGGGCTGGTACCCAACAGCATCCTAAGCAAACAAAACCAAAAAAAGCCCAAGGGATCACATTACCCAACTTCAAACCATTCTGTAAGAATGCCATTATCCTAAGCAAATTCATGCAGAAACAAATGTTGCATGTTCTCACTTAAAAGTGGGAGCTAAACCTGGTGCACAGGAACATAAAGATGACAACAATAAATCACTGGGGACTTCAAAAGGAGGGAGTGAGGGAGATAAGGGGGTAGAGGCTGAAAAACTTCCTCCTGGGGACAGTTCACTCTCTGAGTGAGAGGATAAATAGAAGCCTCAGCATCACACGATATACCCTTGTATCAAACATACACTTGTACCCCAGAATCTAAAAATGTAACATGAGTCAGCATAACACAGAATAATAATATAATAAAATACCCAAAAAATGATCTTTTGGTTAAAAAAAAAAAGGTTGGCAACTACCCTGGCCTGCTCCTCAGTAACACCGTGATCTTTTAGGCATCTGACAAGTGTTGCTCTGGGGCAGAAAGGGATCCAGTCTGCTCCAGTACTAGCAATACATTTGGGGGCAATAATGAACTTTCTAACCAGGGTCCCCCCAAAAGCTTTCTCTCCACAAGAAAGGTAGTATTTTTTTCTTTTCAATCGCTAAAGCAAACTATTTAACTAGAAAACTTCATCACAGATGATAGGACTTTATGTTTAACTCAGTTCCAAGTCCTGATGTAATTTGCTCCTAAGATTAAGGTTCCCACCCACCTCCTTCCAATCAGGTTTGAAGCACCCATGAGGCCAGAAGAGTATAAAAACGCAAAAGATGTTGACTTCTGAGTCCCAGATATCCGGTATCAGCTGGTGAAAGGGCGCCACGGAGTTGCTGTCGTCCTTTGGAGTTTGGCAGGCCCAGGATTCCGCCAAGGAGGCGGTGGGCCCAGATGCCTCCAGCCCTGAACCCAGTACATTCGGTGCCCTGGATGCTCCCTTCCTGTCCTTACCATTGAGAACCCTCCTGGGAAGGTGTAGAGTTCCACTGCGACCTGCTTTCTGCTCCCAGTGTGCTTCGCTGAAACTGCCGGCAAAAAGAAGTCTTTCCCAAGTCTCAGACCACCTTCAGGTGGGACATAGGGTCACCTGCTCTGGATCCGCTGGCAACCTGCGAGGAGCCACAGGCACCCTCGGGAGAGAGGGAGGGTGCAGAGGGGCCCAGCCGACGCCCGCCCCCGCAGCATCCCCTGCAACTCCCCACTCACTCGGTGGACAGACTACTGGAGCCAGAGACGTCCGTCTGAGGAGACCTTTCGGAGTGTCAGCCTACTACTGTTCCCTGAAGCCACCAATAGAAGTTCCAAGACTGCTTGCTCCAGATTTGCTTGCGCCTGGGGACAGACGCCCTAAGACTGTGTCCACCGCCCGCCTTTGGAGTCCTGAGCCCCGAGATTTTTGCTGAGACTTTCCATTGGATCATCCTCCTGTGAAAAAAAAAAAGTTACAGTAACACCCTAGTTATCTCAAACGCGATGGAAGAAGTTTGCTTTGAGATCACTTTGTGCTTTTTTATTTCCCCTTCTCAATAAAATTGTACACAAATGTGAAATTCCTGTTGCCTGTGTTCCTGCTGATGTTGGGTAAGGATGAGGTTCAGGGGCAGGGTGGCTGGTTGCTGGTGCCAGTACTATCACTGGGACCCTTGGTCTCCTAGATTTGCTGGTTGCCGGACAAACGAAAAATACAAAAAGTAGTGTGTCTTATGCAGAGACTGGAGGGAAGGGTTGGCCAGGGGTCCTGCAAGGCAGGTGACTTACAGGCTGGGTCTACAGGAAATCCGGTGAACAGGCAGCAGACCTGAGAACTTCCTGCAGAAAATTCTCCTGTTCCAAGGCCCTGGAACTTTTTCCCTGTGAAGCTTTGCACCCTTCTATCTTGAGACCTTGCTAAACTCAGTTGTGAGTTCTGAAAGTTTGCTTTTAGATTCTTTAAGATTTTCTTTCTTTTTTTTTTAAATAAAGATGGGGTTTTACCATGTTGGCCAGACTGGTCTTGAACTCCTGACCTCGGGTGATCTGCCCACCTTGGCCTCCAAAGTGCTTGGATTACAGGCGTGAGCCACCATGTCCAGCCGATTCTTTAAGATTTTCTACATAGACTCATGTTCTGCAAGTATAGATAGTTTCATTTTTTCACCTCCAAAGTATATGCATTTTAACTCCTTTTCTCACCTCATTGCACTGGCAAACGATTCCAGTACCTTGTTGAATAGAAATGGTTGGAGTGAATATCTTGGCATTTTTCCTGATTTCATGGGGAAAGCGCAGAGTCTGTCACTATTACATACAATTTAGCTATAAGTTTTTTTTTTTTTTTTTTTTCGCACATGGAATCTGGTGTTAATTACACTCGGGGGAGAGGTGAGGTCACTCGGTCCAGCGGTGGCCGCAGTGTGGGGCCGTGCACACGTAGTACAGACGCATGGCGTCCTCGGCCCGGGCACTGTGTGACTGGAAGAACACAGCCTCCTTGTGGCCACACTTCTGGCACAGGTGGTCCTCTGTCCGCGGCAACGTGGGGTCCTGGGACACGTCGGCAATAATCTGGGTCAGTTCGTCCACTTCCTGCGTGATCTTGTTGACATAGATGCAGCTGTTGTCGGCCTCCTGCTGGTAATCACAGTTCCGGCACGCGTAGAGCAGAATGCGGTTCTCCTTGTCTTCCTTGGGGTATAGCATGTTGTTACATTCCTGGCAGAAGCGAATACCCACGAAGCCTGGCTCGTAGGTCCCGTCGGGCTCCATGACGACGCGCAGCCCGCCTAACCTTCTGCCTAGCTATAAGTTTTGTAGATGTTCTTTGTTCAGTTGAGGAAATTCCCTCTATTCCCACATTGCTGACAGTTGGCTTTAAATTTTAAATCATGAATGGGTATACATTTTCTTAAATGCTTTTTGTGCGTCATTTGATAGGATTATACAGTGTTTCTCATCTAGCCTATCAATAGGGTGAATTATATTGATTATTAAACCAGCCTTACATGTGGCATAAACCTTACCTTGGCATGGTATTGTTTGTTCTCTTGTTTTTTGTTTTTTGAGACAGATTTTCACTCTTATTACCCAGGCTGGAGTGCAATGGCGTGATCTTGGCTCACCACAACCTCCACCTCCTCGATTCAAGCAATTCTCCTGCCTCAGCCTCCTGAGTAGCTGGGACTACAGGCGTGTGCCACCATGCCTAGCTAATTTTCGTATTTTTAGTAGAGATGGGGTTTCACCATGTTGACCAGGATGGTCTCAATCTCTTGACCTCGTGATCCACCCGCCTCGGCCTCCCAAAGTGCTGGGATTATAGGTGTGAGCCACCACGCCTGGCCAGTATTGTTTTTTAGCATACATTTCTGATTTCTATTTGTTAGTATTTTGCTGAGGATTTCTGCATCTATGTTTAGGTGCAATATTGGCCAGTTTTCCCTTAGTGTACTGTGTTTGTCAGGAACATCCTGACCTCATAAAATAAGTTGGGAAGTATTCCATATTCTTTTATTTTCTAGAATAAATTGTGTAGAATTCATCTTATTTATTCTTTGAATATTAGGTAAAATTAGTGAAATTGTACGGACCTCTTGGTTTTTTGGAAGACTTGACCATGT
>NW_016107395.1:2504486-2507000 GCF_001604975.1 Cebus imitator
AATGGCGCGATCTCGGCTCACCGCAACCTCCGCCTCCTGGGTTCAGGCAATTCTCCTGCCTCAGCCTCCTGAGCAGGTGGGATTACAGGCATGCGCCACCATGCCCAGCTAATGTTTTTGTATTTTTAGTAGAGACGGGGTTTCACCATGTTGACCAGGATGGTCTCGATCTCTTGACCTTGTGATCCACCCACCTCGGCCTCCCAAAGTGCTGGGATTACAGGCGTGAGCCACTGCGCCCGGCCACAGATTTTTTTTATATGGGTTGGGTAGACTGTGGATCTTGCAGGATTGATCCATTTTATCTAATTTGTTACATTTATGCAAATAGAGTTGTTTTCAGACTATTTTTAAAAATTACCCTTGTGGGCCTGGTGGGGTTGCTCAAACCTGTAATCCCAGCACTTTGAGAGGCTGAGGTGGGTGGATAACTTGAGGCCCAGAGTTCAAGACGAGCCTGGCCAATATAGCAAAAACCCATCTCTACTAAAAATACAAGAAAATTAGCCAGATGTGGTGGTGCATGCTGGTAATTCTAGCTTCTCAAGAAGCTTAATAACAAGAATCACTGGAACCTGGGAGGTGGAGGTTGCAATGAGCCAAGATCATGCCACTGCACTCCAGCCTGGGTGACAGAGCAAGACCCTGTTCTAAAAAAAAAAAAAAAAAAAAGTTACCATTGTGAATACACTGATCAGCATAAAGACACAGCTAGCTAACTTGCCTCTCTAGATCTCTTCAGTCAGCTCTGTGGTACAAGAAGTAACCTAAATGGGCCAGGCGCTGTGGCTCACACCTGTAATCCTAGCACTTTGGGAGGCCGAGGTGGGTGGATTACCTGAGGTCAGGAGTTCAAGACCAGCCTGGCCATCATAGTGAAACCCCATCTTAAATAAAAAAGAAGAAGAAAGAAGAAGAAAAGAAGAAGAAGAAGAAGAAGAAGAAAGAAGAAGAAGAAGAAGAAGAAGAAGAAGAAGAGAAGAAACCTAAATGGGCTGCACTGGAGAGCTGCTCTTGCCCCCAGGTTTCCGACTGAGTTTAGGCACTGAAAGACACCAGCTGTTCAGAGAAACAGAGTAGTACTATATTACCTTGCTTTGTTCCCTCTGGGCCTCAGGGTACTGAATTTTTTTTATCTAAAATCAAAAATAGGCTGGCTATGGTGGTTCATGCCTGAAATCACAGCACTTTGGGAGGCCAAGGCAAGAGGATCACTTGAGGCCAAGAGTTCAAAACCAGCTTAGTTAATAGAGTGAGATCCTGTCTCCACAAAAAATTTAAAAGTTAGCCAGGCATGGTTGCTCTTACCTGTGGTCCCAGGGTTTGGGAGGCTGAGGAGGGAAGATTGGGTGAGCCTGGTGGTTGAGGCTGCAGTGAACTATGCTTGTGCCACTGCACTCCGTCCTGGGTGACAGTGAGACCTTCTCTTAAAAAAAAAAAAAAAGCCAGAAATACTGAGAAGTGACCTTCTCCTTTCTGGCTTTCTCTAACACCACTCACTTTCTTGCCCCTACTGAGATAGAAATAGTAATGCTTTCTCTGGTGCCAGGTCAGGCTCCCTACCTTTTGTTTCCTTTAACCTGTTTATACATGCGAATTGTAAGTAGTCAGTTACTATATTAAACTCTTCTCAGCTAGCCCTTTAGCGTGTGCATGTTTTATGCAGCAATGTTAATGATATAGGTTCCACAGGAAAGTATAAAATTACTCCAAAATACTTAGGAAAGCAAAATATTTCATTCTGGAGCATTTCAGAGTTTGGACAAAGAAAGATGATACACCAGAGCAAACAGATTGGGTGTCTGCCAAAGCAAATGAAAAGGATAGTGACATAATACGGAAGCTGAAGAAATATGTCTGCTCTACACAGCGCTAATGAGAGGTTGAGGATTGTGTGAATAGGAAAATGAAATAGATAACATTTAAAACAAAATAAAGTAAATGCATAACTAAACTTCTAAAATGCCAGTAGAAAACAATACAAAAAGAACACATTACTCCACAGCAAAATGCACCGTCTCCTGAGAGAATGAAAGTCAAGGAACACGAAGCTGAGACACTCTTAAAATTAGTTAAAAATACTTTTTTAAGATAAAATCTAATTTTAGGTAGGGTGCCGTGTCTCACACTTGTAATCCCAGCGCTTTGGGGGGCTGAGGCGGGCGGATCACCTGAGGTCAGGAGTTCGAGACCAGTCTGGCCAACATGGTGAAACCCTGTCTCTACTAAAAATACAAAAAACTTAGCCGGGCGTGATGGCGCGAGCCTGTTGTCCCAGCTACTCTGGAGGCTGAGGCAGGGGAATTGCTTGAACCAAGGCGGTGGAGGTTGCAGTGAGCGGAAATCTCACCACTGCACTCCAGCCTGGGCGACAGAGCGAGACTCCGTCAGAAAGAAAGAAAAAGGAAAAAAAGAAAATGAGGCCGGGCGTGGTGGCTTACGCCTGTAATCCAAGCACTTTGGAGGCCAAGGCGGGCGGATCACCTGAGATCGGGAGTTCAAGACCAGCCTGAC
>NW_016107395.1:2508124-2510541 GCF_001604975.1 Cebus imitator
AACAAGAGTGAAACTCCGTCTCAAAAAAAAAAAAAAAAAGAGAGAAGTTCGGTCACAAAGAAACTCCTCACGGCAAGTGTTGTGACAGAAAAACCGCCGGCTCCGCGCCGCTGGCGAAAGAGCCAATGGGAACGCCGGGTGCTGCGACCCTGACGCCGGTGCTAGAGGGCCTCGGATGGAGAAAGCGACGCGCGGAGACCAGGAAGCTGCCCATCACAGCTAGCAGCTGACACAAGCTCTCTCGGGGAGAAAGCGCGGATCAGAAAATGCAGACTCGGTGCCCGGACCAGCGCAGCCACTGAAGGAGGTGACCCACGTGGCGGTGGTGCCAGCGAAACACACACCGCGGTTAGGACAACACCCATGGGGATGGCACAGAGAAGCACGCGCTGCCACTGAAGTACATCCAGCTCCGCGCAACCAGTGGTCCTGCGATCGAGAAACCGCCAGTTGGGCTCGACTAGAAATTTCTGAAAACAGGTCTTCCACAGCAGCTATCCAACCCACGACAGACAAACGCCTTTAGAGAGCACCCAACGGTGCTGAGACTGGCCTGGGACAGCACAAAGCACAGAGCGGTTCGGGTACCAAGAAACACCACACTCTGTGAAACCAACCTCGCCGCCACCGGATCCAGGTTGCTACCGGCGAAGGTGCTGCAGGCTCAGTTCGCGGATTCAGGATGCCTGGCGGGGCGAGGGAGGTTGGGAGGGAGAAGTCCGCGAAGTTGTGAAACCAGCGGCGCTTGGACCCAACGAGCACCTGCCCGTAGCAAATGCTAGTGCTGTTGCAAAAGACAACTTTTGGCGCAAAGAACGGGAGCCCAGGAGCATTTGATAACGCAAAGGAGTGAGAAACTGCCGGTGCCAGGAAAGGAGCGGCGCAGCAACCAACTGCGCGCTTGGTGCCACCAAAGAACTGCCGGCTCTACCCACTCTTGATTCCCGTGTCAGTCCTCTCAAGTCTAGAGAAGTCTGTATTTGTTCCCCCCCCCCATTCATTCCTTGATCTTGACATGCTGTTATTTTCTTATGGCCTTGGGTAAATTTTGGAGAACGGGCTTAATCCCAAGAGATTTTATGTTTCCGTTCTTAGAATAAAGATTTAGAGTTACCATGTTGAATGTAATATCACTGTTTTATTTATTTCATAGTTTTTAGGAACAGAAACAACACGTTCAGACATGAAAAACTGGCCTGGCCAAAAGGGTTCCTTTTTTACAGGTGAGTAAGAAATGTCGCTTCTGGCAGGTCCGGGAACATCAGGATATTTGGAGGACGTTAACAAAAGGAGAATTCACACCAATCTATAGGTATTGCAGGCAGAATATGATAGCAAGATCTTGGTTTGGTTTCCTAGCCACGAGAGGGTTTTAAAAGTCTAATTTAAGATTCCTTGTGAAAAGATCCAGAAACTTAAAAGAGAGCCTATGTGGTAAACCGTTATTCCTGCTGCACTTGTGTAAATAATTAAGCCAATTTAAATGACACTAAACATTTTGTAAACAAATTACTTGGTGGGGGAGGGGGCTCAAACCTGTAATCCCAGTCCTTTGGGAGGCCAAGGTGGGCAGATCACCTGAGGTCAGGAGACCAGCCTGGCCAACATGCTGAAACCCTATCCCTAATAAAAATACAAAAAGTAGCCAGGTGTGGTGGTGGGGACCTGTAATCACAGCTACTCTGGAGGCTGAGGCAGGAAAATTGCTTGAACCTGGGAGGCACAGGTTGTAGTGAGCCGAGATCACATCATTGCACTCCAGCCTGGGTGACAAGAGTGAAACTTCATCTCAAAAAAAAAAAATTTTTTTAACTCTTATTAATACTTTGATGGCTGGGCAAGGTGGCTAAGGCCTGTAATCTCAGCACTTTGGGAGGCCAAGGTGGGCGGATCACCTGGGGTCAGGAGTCAGAGACCAGCCTGGCCAACATGCTGAAACCCTGCCTCTACTAAAAATACAAAAATTAGCTGGGCATGGTGGCGGGCACCTGTAATCCCAGCTACTCGGGAGGTTGAGGCAGGAGAATCACTTGAACCCAGGAGACAGAGGTTGCAGTGAGCCAAGATTGTGCCACTGCACTCCAGCCTGGGAAACAGAGAGACTCCATCTCAAAACAAAAACAACAATAACAAAAAATAATTTAATGATGTTTGATAGAAATGGGGGTAATCGGCCGGGTGCAGTGGCTCATGCCTGTAATCCAGCACTTTGGGAGGCTGAGGTGGGTGGATCATGAGGTCAGGAGATAAAGACCATCCTGGCCAACATGGTGAAACCCCATCTCTATTAAAAAAAAATAAAAAATGGCCGGGCGCGGTGGCTCAAGCCTGTAATCCCAGCACTTTGGGAGGCCGAGGCGGGTGGATCACGAGGTCAAGAGATCGAGACCATCCTGGTCAACATGGTGAAACCCCGT
>NW_016107395.1:2510706-2523399 GCF_001604975.1 Cebus imitator
AAATAAAAAATAAAGAAATGAGGGTAATCATAAAGAAAAATTTAGAATTAAAACCTATGGGCTGGGTGCGGTGGCTCACCCCTGTAATCTCAGCACTTTGGGAGGCTGAGGCGGGCAGATCACGAGGTCAAGAGATGGAGACCATCCTGTCCAACATGGTGAAACCCCGTCTCTACTAAAAATACAAAAATTAGCTGGCCATGGTGGCGCTCGGCTGTAGTCCCAGCTACTCAGGAGGCTGAGGCAGGAGAATCCCTTGACCCTGAGAGGCAGAGTTTGCAGTGAGCCACGATCTGGCCACTGAACTCCAGCCTGGCAACAGAAGGAGACTCCTTCCAAAAAAAATAAAAAATAAAAAAAATAAAAACCTATAGTGTACCTATTATTCGATTCTAGCCCATTGTTATTGAGGCTTTGTCATCTACCTGAAATCGAGACTGGATCTTTATTCCTTTGTTATCTTTAAGATCTTGCTATGGGCAGGGTGCCATGGCTAAATCCTGTAATCCCAGCATTTAGGGAGGCCAGGATGGAGGATCATTTGAGCCCTGGAGTTCAAGACCAGCCTGGGTAACATGGCAAAAACCCCGTCTTTAGAAAAAGTACATGGTGGCACACCCCTGTGGTCAAGCTACTTGGAAGGCTGAGGTAGAAGGACTGCTTGAACCAGGGAGGTTGAGGCTGCAGTAAACCGTGTTCGTGCCACTGCACTCCAGCCTGGAAGACAAAGTGAGACTCTGTCTCAAAAAAAAAAAAAACAAAAACAAAAACAAAAAAAAAGCTCAGAATGGCTATTCAAACTAATATTTCTGATTTCGTCTACCCTTCTGGCTTGGAATTGCCTAAATTAAACTGTACTTTTCCTGAATTCCCATAAGCTGAAGCTAGATGGTTTAACATAGACTGCAGAGAAATCACCACAACTTATGTAGGAACTACTCAGAAATTTTGCCAGAACACCTCATGCAAACTGCAAACCAGAAATTCTGTCAGGTTGTCACTGCCCGCCCCCATTCAAACTGAAGATGCTTCAAGCACATCTAGAAATTTCTCGATTGGCTGTCCTCTGGACCCAAAAAACTGAATTAATAGTTGGTTCTAACCATTGACCTTTGGTTTTCTTTTGTTTCTATAGAAATACCTCTTATTAAATGCATGATTGCTTGTGTCATAAACAGGCCTAACTTTGCTGGAAGCCCATCTGCAATCCTACCACCTGCCTTGAGACAGTCCTGTTAAATGTTTAACTGAACTGACCTATTCTCAGGACTAAGAGACTGCTTTAATGACTAATTGGATAATACACAGACCCACATTGTGAACTGTGAAACTTGATGAGGAGGTTTCCTGGTACCTTGGCAATTAAGAAAACCACAGAAGCAAGAAGGTCATGACTACCACACACACTATGCCTTTCTCTGTGGCAGCTGGCCATAACAGAATTAACTGACCTTCCTCTCCTGAAGGTAGGGCATAAACCCTCATTCCAGAGAGTCCTTCCTAGGACCTAGAGGCCAAAAAGAATCTGAACAGACAGCCATTTCTGGGTTCCCCAGCACCCAATTTACTGGCACTACATAATTCACTTTTTGTCTGATCATACTTCTACATGACTGTCCATAGAATCCAAGCATAAAAATACACACTTTTCATTGGGTCTGAGGTCCTCATTTCTGAGGGCTCTCTTGTCATGGAAAACTTTGTTAAATAATTGTTTAATACTTTTCTCCTGATAATCTGTGTTTTGTTTTGAGAGTATCAGCCATGACCCTTGCAACAGATGAGGAAAAAGTATTATTTTTTCTTTCCTACAATAGACACCAGCAGTAACTGGACTCTACCCCCCATGGAATTTCCCTCACTTCCCCTTTGCTTGCCTGATTCAATCATAACAACCCTGCTGACTTTTAATTGTGCCTTTCTGAGTAATACAATTTTCACCTTAATTGTATCAGGTGCTGAAGAAATTTTTCTAGGCAAATTAGTGATAATTTCCCAAGTATTTGGACATTGGTGTCTGCCATTCTGTATAAGACAAAACACACTATAAAGGCACACTCCATATTGGACTGAATCATTTACTCCCTTTCCTAGATCAGCCACACAGCTTGGCCTGATCAGGAGGTTAAAATTCAAAGCTCCATTCATCATCTTTGGAAGAACGGTTTTAAAGGCAGCATGTCCAGAGCCCACACGCTACTGGACCTAAACCTAAAATAAGCTGGGACTGAGCACTGGATAGCTTCACTGGACTCAGTCACCAATGCCACTGCCCCCAGTTCTCTCTAAATATGAACTGCAATGCATTGAGTTTGCCATGCTGGACTCACATTGGCTAGAGTCATTCCTGGTGTTTAAAGGGGACCAAAAATACCATGGAGACTCACATGTCTGGGGACCAATGGCTAAAATAACAAAAGAACTACCTTCACTTGAAGAATACGTGTATGCTATAGACAATAGGGCCAAATGGGTCCTGCACCAGCCAGGAGATACAGCCAGCAAAGGTAAACAGATTGATGCCCTGAACAACTCTAACAGCCCAGGCTGCCCACAAGAAATTGCTGAAAATTAAGGCTTAGGAAAGACTGGAACCCAGAAAAGAAAGGATCCCCAGTCTTGCCCATGGCTCATAGCACCACCCCTTTCAACTGATGTGCTGGAAGGAGCTCATGCACCCCAGTTGGGGCCCTCATGCTGTTCTTGTGGACTTCCATTGGACTGTGCTCTGCTTGGAGCTGGAAGTCTCTGCAGTGGAGATCCTTCCATATTTTGCTCTTCATCTTCTCAATGCCTTCAAGAATTTCAATTGGAAAAATTCTATTCACATAGTCAACAATATGCTAAAAAACTTTACTTTTTTATCTGCTAAGAATCCATGTTTCTTTGTACATGATCATTAAAGCCTTCTTTCATATTCTCCACCTGTGGAATTGATTTTGGGTAGGTGGAGTCAGGATTAGAAGCACATATAGATCAACACAAGCATGAAAGCGGCCTGGATCCAGGTCAGAGCTGGAGGCTGAACTTCCAGGAGCCTTGGAATAGCTATGGATACCAACAGGGTGGGAAGGGACAGTGGGCCACTGTCCTGGGATTCTCTTGAAACTGAGCTTGGCCTCCCTGCTGAGAGCAGAGAACAATCATCAATAAACGTTCTTGCAATGGTCTGAAGTTTACATTAACAGGTTGGAGGTGAAAATTAAATATAGGGAAACATGAGGAAGATCCCCAGCCCTGTGCCTTTTGAATTGACAACCATGGCATTCCAGGGCATCATTTCTTGGTTGGACATTCCAGGCAGTTATGGAATTCTTCCAACCTGGGACCTGCCACCTCAAGAATCCACATGGATTGGATCCAGCAAAACTAAATATCTAGCCCAACTTCAAAATCCAGTAACACTGAAGGCTCAAGTACATCACTGATGCACACTTGGCCCAGGGAGGCTATGCTGTCACAGTCCCTACCATCTCAGCGCCTGCAGCATCTGAGACAGTCCTTCCTGCAGGTATCCCAGGAGAAAGATTTATGCATCTCCGTAGCTTCAACCTGCAGTGTACCAGGCACAGAAAAATGGATGTCTTCAGAAAGAGATGAAAAAACGCAGTGTAGCAGGAGCGGCCACGGGAAAGGATCTCTTGGACACTGAATACAGGAGGAAGGAATTTATTTCAGCTGGTAGCTTGGTGGCATAGGTGCCTAACAGCCAAGCTCCCCTAACAAAGGGAGGTTCAGCCTTTATATAGGCTTATACTTTAGATGTTACACATGGAAGTATCTTATGTTCATAGTTTTAGGACTCACACGTGAAAAGGTTTTAGTTTACAGTTTCAGGAATTACATATGAAAGGGTTCTGGTTTACAGTTTTAGGACTCACATGTGAAAAGATTTCTGGTTTGATCTTGTTTTAAGTAAAAATAGTGCCCTCTCCATAGTGCCTTCTGGAGAGTTTCCCCAAGGCCTAGGCTGTTGTTTTCAGGAAGGAGATTCAGGAGGTGCCAGCTGGTCTGCTCTCCCTTCTACTGAGATGCACAGTGGATGACAGAGGGGGAGGGAATCCCAAATGCCTGGGTGTACTTCCTCACCGCCCCCCTTTGAGACCCTCACCATTTTATAATATCAGTGAGAGGTCTCACTTTCATTTTCACTTTCCAGATTTTCTGAAGAAAACAACTGATAATGTTTCATATAATATACTTGTGATGTCATTTTTTGCCTAACGACATTAGTAATGAAGCCCCTAATCATCTGAAGGAACAGGGGGAGTAGACAAGGGAGCAGTAAACAAACATCTATTATTATTATAACACTTATGATGAGGGTTTTGAATCCTCCCAAGGATGAGAATCAACCTCCAAATAAGGACTCAGGGTTAAATCCGTGCCACACCTGTACAGGTACGTGTGCAAGTTTGGTCATGTCTCGCACAATATCCTCCACTGCTTGCCCCTGGTCATCTATGTGCAGACAGCAGTTGGTTAGATTGAATTTTCCACAGACTCCTCCTTCAGCTGCTAGCAAATAATCTAGGGCCAGCCGGTTCTGATAAACTGCGTTTCTCATTTGAGTTTCTTGTCGGGCCAAGAGGGACAGAGCTTTGCCCATTTTATTAGTGAGTATTCTAAAACAGCCTGCAACCAGACGATCCTGTTGAGCATGTAAATAGGGGTCTGGTATCCCCATGAGCCATCCTCTGCCCATGTGGCCAGCCCGTAATACTTAATAATTCTTTCTGGTGGCCACTCATCATCTGTCCAATCCCCTATTTTTAGGTCTCTTTTCTCCCTAGCGGAGTAGACTGGATACCCTAATAGCTCACCGGTCTTATAATAGGAAGAAAGAGGGATTCATGATGCCTATGACACAGCTACCTGTCCACCTGTTAGGCAGTTGTATGTATGCCCTGTGTCCACATATCCAGTATAACCCAGGCTGGGCTGCCCAATCTCTCCGGTACTCAGGATGATCCCAAGCAACCTGTAATTTTGGAAATTTTAGGAGGGGGTTCTTCTCTGTATAATTTGAGCTCCACCAGGTTACTGTGCCCATGGTTTCATTATACAATTGCTGCCCTAAGCAGCTAAGCTTCCCTACTGGAATAGTGAAGCCTGCTCCCTCTCTGGCCAAACAGTACTGTACAATAATTGAGACGTTTAAAACCTAGAAACTGTTGGCTTGAACCTTTTGAACTGAGGTCAGGTCCGGGACAGGGTCAGAAGGTAATAATTCACAAGCTTCCCATGGCCACCTGTCACCCATGGTTGTTCCTTCACATACATAGCAAGAAGTGACATTGAGGGAATGGGCCAGGTTTTCAGCCAGTTGGAGAAACAAGTTCTTCATCCTTTTTGGAAGCTCTGGTATCGGTTCATCTAATAGATCATAAAAGTGCTGGTACACTGGCTGGGCTGAGAGTTTTTGGACTTTTCCCCAAATTTGGATACTAACTTCAGGGTCACGTCTTTTTTCATTAATTCCTAGCACTATACTCTCCCCTTTTTCCCATTTGGGGACTTGGGGGTTCGTGATTATTAATTCTACTGGGTTACAATGTCCTGAGATACAGGGGACATTACATCCTGAAGTGGTGTCTCTCTGTTTCACAAGGCAAACAGGATTATTTTAATCATTTTTCCAAGTGGCCCAGGTGACACAGGACCAATAGGTGCAGTCATAGCACCAGTAGGTTTTCTGGCAGAGGTATTTATGCTCTGTTGCATAACTTTGTTCCCACCCGAGGGAACCACAGCCCCTGGCACTGGAAGGATAGGCATTGATGGCTGCACAGGCATCAAACCTTAGAGTGACCTGTTTTGGGCTTTCTCTCTCTTCTGTCGTGGCTATTAATTTAGTAGGGCTATTCCATTGCCCTGTCAGGAGTCTAATTTCAAAAGTCGTATGAATAGCAGGCTCTGATGGGTTGTAACATACATCAGGCTGTCCATCCCCCAGTCTACATATCTTATACAGAGTACCATTGTATAAACACGTTCCCTTTTGTGTCCCTGTGCACTCATAATAACTGTAAAACAAAATAATGGCAGTGACATTTCGCCCTACCTTTGTAACCTGGTGGACACATTGAGAGCATTCTTCAAAATCAGTTAATGTCCCTACTGTACAAGTCCAAATATTAAGAACAGCAAGTCCCACGATGAGTTTATTCATGCTTCGGCTGTGCGTGGACCAGCCAGCTTCCGGGATGTGGCTGGAGCAGAGCTTGTTGTCCACTTTAAGGTGATTCTGCAATTGTTGTCCGTGTTTGGTATGGCTCTCCGTCTCGGCGGCTGCTGGTTTCACACAGCTGTGGTGGATCCATGCTGGGATTCCCTCTACCTTCACAGCCGTGGGGGTGGTCAGGATCGTGGTCTGGGATCCTTTCCACCGTGGTTTCAGAGGGGCTGCGCTCCAATCCTTCATCTATACACGATTACCTGATGAGAAAGGGTGAACTGGGGAAAATAAGCTTACAGGACATCTGTCATTTACTCAGATTGAAATATCCTGGACGATTTTGCCTAGAGCTCATAACTGGCATCCTAACTCAATCTCCCCCCACTCTGGGGGAGTTCCTGGGACTGCCAGGAGTATGGGAGGTGGTCTATGATACAAGATTTCATATGGGGAATATCCTGTCTTCCTAGAGGGGGTGCATCTAATTTTGAATAACACCAAGGGAAGTGCCTGCACCCACTTTAATCTTGTTCCCTGACACATTTTCCCTAAGCTGTTTTTGATGGTTCGGTTCATTCTTTCCACTTTTCCGGAACTCTGAGGTCAGTAGGCAGCGTGCAGTTTCCAGGTGATACCCAAGGCCGTTGCTGTTTTCTGGACTAAATCAGCCACAAATGCTGGTCTGTTGTCTGATCTGATGTGCAGTGGCAGTCCAAACCTAGGGATGAGATCTCGAAGCAGTATACAGATCACGTCATGGGCCCTTTCAGTCCTAGGCGGGAAGGTCTCTACCCATCCAGAGTATGTGCACACCAGGACCAACAAATACTTATGTCCCCCACACTTGGACATTTCAGTAAAGTCTACCTGGAGATCTTCAAACGGAGCTTCTCCATAAGATTGAATTCCAGGGGGAATAGTTGGACCCTGCCTCGCGTTGTGTTGCCGACATGTACTGCATTGCTGTGCCACAGTTTTGGTCAAGGCTGATAAGTGTAAGATGTAAAAGTACCGGCTCAGCATCTTTTCAAGCAACTCTTGACCTAAATGAGTGGCCTCATGTACGACTTGTACAACTGCAGCCCCCAGCAGCTGTGGTACTGCTATTCTTCCATCCGGCAGTTGGATCCATCCTTCTTTAATCAGTTGCCCCCCTTCTGTCTGGAGAAAGTCTCTTTCCTCCTTAGAATAAGTAGGTATTAGATCAGGGATCTGGGGAATCAGCGGGGTTGTAACTGCTGTTCGGCAGTGGGCAGATGCTGCCTTGAGAGCTGCTGAATCAGCTCAGGAATTTCCCAGGGCCACAGAGGTGTGGTCCCGCCGATGTCCTCGGCAATGCATGACCGCTACCTTCCGGGGCATCCAGACTGCTTCTAGCAATTGCAAAATCTCATGTTGATATTCTTTTCCCCCTGAAGTTAACAGGCCTCTCTCTTTGTACAGTGCTCCATGTACTTGGAGAGTCAGGAAGGCATATCGAGAGTCAGTGTAAATGTTTACAACCTTATCTTTACTCAGCTCTAGGGTTCTAGTTAAAGCAATGAGTTTAGCCTTCTGAGCTGAGGTGCCCTGAGGCAGGGATTTGGCCTCGATTACAGGGTCCACAGTTACCACGGCATAGCCTGCACATCTTTCCCCTCGTGGACTGACAAAGCTGCTCCCATCCACATGCAACTCCCAGTCTACTACCATCCATGGCTGATCCTGAAGATCAGGCCTGTTGGAATAGACTGTGTCCAGGACTTCAACACGGTGTATTCTAGCAGGCCTGATCTTCGGGATCAGGACTTCAACACAATGCCAGTTGTGTTCCACCGGACCCTCTGACATTGGGAGCAAAGTGGCGGGGTTTAAGGTGTTGCAGACTTCAATGGTGATGTGGGGATTTTCACATAGCAGGCCCTGGTATTTGGTCAGCCTAACATCTGATAACCAGTGGTGCCCTCTGGTCTTCATTAGAGTCACTACTGCATGGGGTGCCTTGATATTTAGGCTCTGTCCCAGAGTTAGCTTATCTGCCTCTTGTGCTAACAGAGCAAATGCTGCCAGGGCCCTTAAGCGTGGGGGCCATCCTTTGGAAACTCCATCCAGCTGTTTGGAGAGGTAAGCTACTGGTCTGGGCCAAGGTCCTACTGTTTGGACTATGACCCCAACTGCCACTTTTTCTCTTTCTGCCACAAATAATATGAAGGGCTTTGTTAAATCAGGCAGCCCCAAAGCTGGAGCTGACATTAGTTTAGTTTTCAGTTCCTGATAGGCCTGACACTGCTGGGATCCCCATGCAAAGGGCTTTTTGTCTCCCTCCTTTGTCACATAATAGAGTGGTTTGGTTAGTACTGCAAAGCTTGGAATCCACAATCTACAGAAGCCCACGGCTCCAAGGAATTCCCGCACCTGCCTTCTAGTCTTGGGTTCTAGCAGGTCACAAATTACTTGCTTCCTTTCTGTTCCTAGGCTGCGTTCCCCCTTCCGGATGTTAAACCCCAGATACTTCACTTGCTGTTGGCAAATCTGGGCTTTCTTTTTAGATGCTTTATACCCACAGTCCTCCAGGTGCCAAAGTAAGACATCAGTTCCTTTTGCGCACCTGACTGCCGTGGGGTGGCCCAACAAAAGATTATCAGCATATTGAAGCAGGACACAGCCTAAGTCTTTAGCCAGAAACCTTTGGAGGTCACGGGCCAGTGCCTCCCCAAAAATGGCAGGAGAGTTCTTGAACTCTTGGGGGAGCCAGGTCCAGGTGCACTGGGTGGTCCCACCTATTTCTGGATTCTCCCATTGAAGGGCAAATAGCTTCTGACTTTCAAAAGCCAGCCTGATGCTAAAGAAAGCATCCTTTAAGTCCAGGCAGGTGAACCAGCTATCCTCTGCTGGCAATAATCCCAGCAGTGTATGTGGATTAGGCACAGTTGGGTGCAAAGTCACTGTGGCCTGATTGACCAGGCGCAAGTCTTGTGCTCGCCTGTAGTCTTTGGTCCCTGGTTTAAGGACAGGCAAGAGGAGGGTGTTCCATGGAGACTGGCAAGGAACTATAATTCCATAGTCCTTTAAGCATTTTAGATGGACCTGAATGCTTTCTAGCGCCTCTCAGGGAACTGGATATTGCTTTTGTCTAACTGGCTGAGCCCAAGGCTTGACTTCAATTAGCACAGGGGCCTGGTTAATTGCCAGTCCAGGTGGATTGTCCTCTGCTCAGACCTTAGGCCATCGTCTTGCTAACTCAGGCTCTATTTCCTGGTCTGGTTTGGTTAAGAAGAATCTCCACTCTTCCTCACGAGGCACCCTGGGGGCCATTATGACCCCAGTTTTAGGCAATGCCAACTGTAAGTTGCCATTCTTTGTGAAGGTTAGGGTCGCCTGTAGTTTACTGAGCAGATCCCTTCCTAGCAGGGGCAAAGGGCAATCAGGCATGTATAAGAACTGGTGAATCACCTCGTGCCTCCCCAGCTCACAAGTCCGAGGCAAACAAAAAGATTGTTTTTCTGACACCCCAGTAGCTCCAACAATATCAGCTGTCTTCTTCGATTGGGGGGCCACAGCGGTGGCTACCAGCGAATATTCAGCGCCTATATCAATGAGGAAGTAAATGGCCTTGCCCCCTACTGTCATCCTGACCATGGGCTCCTTGGGGGCAATAGAGCCCGGTCCCCTTCAGTCTAGTGGTCCTTCCATTAGATTGAACAGAGCCCCTTCACTTTTGTCCAAAGCCTCATGCTCAGGGTCTCCCTGTTTTCCCATTAACCATGGACGTTTTCCTTCCAATGTCCTAATTCCTGACAAAAAGCACACTGATCACGTTGCAGGCATGGGTGCGCAGACTGGGAGGACTTCCAGGAACCCCTCTTTTCCCACCCTCTTGGGGGCGCTCCTTTAATAGCGGCAGCTATCAAGTCGGCTCCCTTTCTTTACGACTTTCTCTCTGGCTTACTGTTTCTCTGTTTACAAACACCTGGTTAGCTATTTCCAATAACTGTGAGGTATTCATGCACGCAAATCCTGCCTGTTTCTGCAATTTTCATCTAATGTCTTCTGCACACTGACTGACAAATGCCATATTTATCATACGCTGATTTTCCGGGCTTTCGGGATCAAAAGGTGTGTACATGCAGTAAGCTTCACACAGTCTTTTATAGAATTGGGTAGGGCTTTCCTCTTTTCCTTGAAGAACCTCAGAGACTTTGTTAATGTTTGTAACTCTCTGGGCCCCTTTTTTTAATCCTTCCAGCAAGGCTTCTCTGTACCGGATTAGCTTTTGCATGCCCTCCGGGGTGTTTGGATCCCACTGGGGGTCAGTTCCCTGTAGCTGGACCCTGACATACTCTTGGAGGTTCTGGTAATCTGCAGGAACATGCTCCTCCAGCCAATTAGAAGTGGCTTGGAGTGTTCTCCGCCTTTCGTCCCTGTTAAAAAGATGCATAAGCAGCTGATGGCAATTGGCCCAGATGGGATTATGAGTCTGAATAATAGTTTGCAGCAGATCAATGAGAGCTTGGGGTTTCTCGGTATAAGACGGGCTGTTATTCTTCCAATTGACAAGATCAGCCAAGGTGAACGGCAGGTAAGTGAAAACACGCTTTTCTACCATGTGGCCGTCCTCATCCACTCCCGTGTACCTCTGCTCTCTCAAAGGCATCTGCACCCCAGCCTTGGGTCGCAGATGCAGACGAACTGCCAGAGGGGGTTACCTCAGGGAAGCAGGCAGTAATGGGCGGGGTTTTTCCACATTCTCTTTTGTCTACTTTGGGGATTTAGGGGCGTGCACCTCGGGGAGTTGTTTCTGCCACTGAATCTGCCCAGACCTTGAGGTTCCACATCTCTCGTCGGCAAGGGGAATGGTAGTTTCTAGCAGTCTGTCCCTTGGCCACTAAAACAGTCGCTGCCTGCTCTCTTAGCCACTTCGGAGGGTTTAACACTAACTGCAACCACGAGCCTATATACGGAAATTAAACAAGGTGTTCTAGCTCACCATATATAACCTCATGCCTTACTTTGGAGACAAGGAACCTGTCCAGGGTCCCCTTTGGGGGCCAACCGACCCCATATGCTGGCCAATTTTCCCTGCATAAAGCCCTTAAATTTCTCTGGTGTCATAGTTATTTTATAATTTCCACTAAATCCCTTCTTGAAATTTTTCAGCATGGTTTCTAAAGGGGTGGGCTTGCTATAGGAGTGACCCATATTAACACTTCAAAGAAACAATTCCTACAGCTAGGAAAGTGCTAGTTCACTCACAGCAGTTCCCGTCCTCCACCTAGCAAGACGCAGCACTGAGCACTCTCCGATTTACATTCACTTCAATCCTTTTACAATCACCCAGAGGCTTCTTCACTCAAGCCGTCTTTGACTGTCTCTAATTATTACAAATTGCTTAATGCATGAGGACCTTGCTAACGGGCCTGATACCTTTTATGACTGATGAGTCCAGTCGGACACATCTATACACACAGACATACATTCAATTGCTCTCCTTCCAATTCAAAACCATAAGCAAAAGCTTCCAAGGTTACAGATAGCTACCTTCCAACATGCCAATCTGGCACGTGTGGGTGATCAGGCCACGCTTCCACCGAAAATGGGGTGGGCTACTTCCCGGGTTCAATCTTCTCTTACAAATTGCTCGACGACACAGACAGACATCCAAACACATACATATTCGATTGCTCGCCTTCCAATTCAGAACCATAAGCAAAAGCTTCCAAGGTTACAGAGAGATACTTTCCAATGTGCTGATCTGGCACCCATGGGTGATCAGGCCACGCTTCCACCCAAAACGGTGTGGGCCACTTTCCCGGGTTCAATCTTATCAAATTTAGTGTCCAGACTTCCCCAAATATTCGTTCCTCCTCGGTGTTCAGCCACTGGGTGGATAGACATTGCAGGGCCTCCTTGCTCTGCTCTCGCGAGGCTTTTCCACCCGGCAAATACCTGCCCAGGAGCGCTCTCAGGATGCGTCACCCCAGTGAGCAGGAGTCCCCCGGCAGGGATACCCCACAGGTCTAGGCAAACCACCTAAGAGACTTTTTCTCGCCGTCTGCTATCCGAGACTCGCTTCCCTGCCAACTCACCAAAAATGTAGCAGGAGCTGCCATGGGAAAGGATCTCTTGGACACTGAATACAGGAGGAAGGAATTTATTTCAGCTGATAGCTTGGTGGCATAGGTGCCTAACAGCCAAGCTCCCCTAACAAAGGGAGGTTCAGCCTTTATATAGGCTTATACTTTAGATGTTACACATGGAAGAATCTTACGTTCATAGTTTTAGGACTCACACGTGAAAAGTTTTTAGTTTACAGTTTCAGGAATTACATATGAAAGGGTTCCAGTTTACAGTTTAAGGACTCACATGTGAAAAGGTTTTAGTTTAATCTTCCTTTAAGTAAAAATAGTGCCTTCTGGAGAGTTTCCCCAAGGCCTAGCCTGTCACCTATAGGAAGGTAAAACCGGAGGGATCAGTTGGTCAACCTTTTCTTCTATTGAAATGCAGCATGATAGTCAAAGGGGAAGTTGATCTGAGAA
>NW_016107395.1:2523604-2525958 GCF_001604975.1 Cebus imitator
TTCACTATGTTGGTCAGGCTGGTCTTGAACTCCCGACCTCAGGTGATCCACCTGCCTTGGCCTCCAAAGTGCTTGGTGGCGTGAGCCACCACGCCCGTCCCAATGCAGTGTTATAGACAAGTGGATAAAAAATATAAGTGCATGTACTGCTTATGAAAACATGTTTTAAAATAAGGACATTGATTCTTACTCAATGTCATGCTTCTAATGGCCAGGTTTTTTTTTTTGGTTTGTTTTTTTAAAGAAAAAAAAGCCCCTATAAATGTTTTGTAACAAATTTATATGGAAAACATTTAAGGAGTCAGGTGTGGTGGCTCAAGCCTGTAGTACTGTAGTACCAGCTACTCAGAAGGCTGAGCTTGCAGGATTGCTTGAGTCTAGGAGTTTGAGACCAGGCTGGGCAGCACAGTAAGATCTTCATCTTTAAAACAAACAAATAAGGCTGGGTGTGGTGGCTGATGCCTGTAATCCCAGTATTTTGGGAGCCCAAGGCATATGGATCACTTGAGGTCAAGAGTTTGAGACCAGCCTGGCCAACATGTTTATGGGTCAAGATGGCCAGGGGGAGACCTATGTTAATTCTAGCTAAATAATTATAAGCTTGCTTGGCTCAGAATACACTGAAGTTTATACATTGAACTAAACTATATTATTGGTGTTAATTAGAAATCACTTAATTAGAAATCAAGCGGCAACAGGAGGCCTAAGGTAAAGACCATCTGAGAGCACAGTAACACCAGGGAACACCGAGGGGTGACTTCTGAGCAGGCAATACTGCTCTGGTCCCATAAATGCCTTCTCAACATGGAGACTGCATGAGGGTCTGTTAAAAGAGGGCTTATGAAAAGATCTCTGAGAAGGGAGGCTACTCTGCTCTCAAAATTTGGAAGGGTCTTTGCAGATGGGAGCTGGCAAGGAGAAGAAAAGCCTTGCAGGGCAGAGATCACGGAATGCCTCAGGCTGTGCCTAGGTTCTAGGAATTTGGAGTGATTTTAATTGCTCTATGTCCTAATTGTTCAGGAGATAAAAGCCCCTGGATGCATTGGATGCAGTCAGACTGGGTGGCTCCTCATTCACTATTCTTCTGAAGCAGCTGCACCCTGATAACAAATGGTGATAAATTCAGAGTACCAGTTTAGCATGTCTTAGAAGGATCTCCAGTGCTCTCCCCACCCACAAACCCCCGCTACCCCCATCTTACCTTCTACCCCATCACCCTCCCCTTCCATGCCCATAAGATCAATGAGATTATGCATGTAATAAAAGTGTTTGGAGCCCAGAGCTTGGGGCCAGTGCGGATCCTATGCTTGGGTTGGTCCCCTGGACCCATGCTGTAAATCTACCCTTGTGTCTCCGTCTTCATTTTCTTTTCTCAACCCTTCATCACCGCTGGGACTAAGGGCACCCACGTACGGGGCTGGGTTACTCAACGCATGTTGAAATCCTGTTTCTATTAAAAAATACAAAAATTAGCTGGGCATAGTGGTGGCCACCTGTAATCCCAGGTACTTGGGAGGCTGAGGCAGGAAAATCGCTTGAACCTCGGAGGTGGAGGTTGCAGTGAGCTGAGATTGTCCCACTGCAGTATAGCCTAGACAACAAAGTGAGATTCTGACTCAAAATAAATAAATAAATAAATAAATAAATAATTTTTAAAAAGAAACTATAAAATGATTAAGAATAAATACTAATTAAACTTACTTGATTTTATCATTCAGGTCTTATATAAACAGATATTTTAAAAACTTAAATAACTTGAAACTTTTTTTTAACTTAATTTTTTTTAAAAGATGGGGTTTCACCATGATGGCCAGGCTGGTCTTGAACTCCTGACCTCAAGTGATCCACCCACCTCGGCCTCCCAAAGTGCTAGGATTACAGGTGTGAGCCACTGCGCCTGCCTATAACTTGAGATTTTTTAAAAATTTCTTTCTTGGTGTCTTGGAGAAAGAAAAAAAGAAAACATTTATGGATCAGAAAGAAAAATAAGAGAATGTAAAGTACAAGGTCTTTGGCAAGTGCATACTTGGCAAAAGACATTGGGTTGATACAAAACAAGATATAAACATCTTAGGCATCTGGGTGTTTTAATTTCTTTTCACCCTTTCTTACTATTTCCTGTGTAGCCTTCTAAAGACAGGCTTCCTGTTGAGAAGCTGAGGTGAAGAGGGAGACCCTGGCTTCTCAGATCAACTTCCCCTTTGACTATCATGCTGCATTTCAATAGAAGAAAAGGTTGACAGACTGGCGACTCTGGTTATACATTCCAATAGGTGACAGGCTAGGCCTTGGGGAAACTCCCAAGAGGCACTATTTCTTTTTTTTTTTTTTTTTTTTTTTTTGAGACAGAGTTT
>NW_016107395.1:2526402-2531430 GCF_001604975.1 Cebus imitator
GGGTTTCACCATGTTGACCAGGATGGTCTCGATCTCTTGACCTCGTGATCCACCCGCCTCGGCCTCCCAAAGTGCTGGGATTACAGGCTCGAGCCACTGCGCCCGGCGCTATTTTCATTTAACCAAGATCAAACCAAAAACCTTTTCACGTGTGAGTCCTAAGACTGTAAACCTGAACCTTTTCCTATGTGATTCCCGAAAGTGTAAACAGAAACCTTTTCACATGTGATTCCTAAAACTGTAAACCGAAACCATTCATATGTGATTCCTGAAACTGTAAACAGAAAACTTTTCACATGTGAGTCCTAAAACTGTAAATCGGAATCCTTTCTTATGTGATTCCCGAAACTGTAAACAGAAACCTTTTCACATGTGAGTCCTAAAACTGTAAACCGGAGCCCTTGCATATGTGATTACTGAAACTGTGAACAGAAACATTTTACATGTGGGTCATAAAACTTTAAACTGGAACCCTTTCCTATGTGATTCCTAAAACTGTGAACAGACACCTTTTCACATATGAGTCCTAAAACTGTGAACCAGAACAATTTCATATGAAAGTGTAAACAGAAACCGTTTCACATGTGTGTCATAACTGTAAACAGGAACCATTTCATATGTGATTTTCCAAAGAGTAAACAGAAACCGTTTAACATGTGAGTCCTTAAACTGTAAATCGGAACCCTTTCCTATATGATTTCTGAAACGGTAAACAGAAACCGTTTGACATGTGAGTCCTAAAACTGTGAACCAGAGACCTTTCCTATGTGACTCCTGAAACCATTTAACATGTGTGTCCTAAAAGTGTAAACCGGAGCCCTTTCCTATGTGACTCCTCAAACTATAAACAGAAACCGTTTCACATGTGAGTCCTAAAACTGTAAATCGGAACTCTTTCCTATGTGATTCCCGAAACTGTAAACAGAAACCGTTTCACATGTGAGTCCTAAAACTGTAAACCGGAACCCTTTCATATGTGGTTCCTGAAAGTGTAAAAGGAAACCGTTTCACATGTGAGTCCTACAAATGTAAACCAGAACCCTTTCATATGTGACCCGAAACTGTGAACAGAAACGTTTTACATGTGAGTCCTAAAACTGTAAACCGGAACCCTTCCATATGTGATTCCCGAAACTGTAAAAGGAAACCGTTTCACATGTGAGTCCTAAAACTGTAAACTGGAATCCTTTCCTATGTGATTCCTGAAAATGTAAACAGAAACCATTTCACATGTCAGTCCCAAAACTGTAATCTGGAACCGTTTCATATGTGATTCCTGACACTGTAAACAGAAACCTTTTCTCTTTTTTTTGGAGGAATTATCTACAGAACATGGTTTATTTCACGTCCAAAACCCAAATTACTCACTTTTAACATACCACATTATTTTTACTGCATATATATTTACGGTTTCTCTAGTCACAAGTACAGTTTATTACTAGGCTTTAGGCTCGAATGATTCATACATAATCAGTTTACTACCAAGGACATATACTTTTAACAAAATTTTTTGTTTAGAAAATATTTTACATAAAAACACACACAGCGCTTACCAACACTCCACAATCAGTCTTCAGCAAAGATTTGGCTAAAGATAACTTTCTATAAAACACTCCAAGACCAAATAGAATGTAGGATTTCACATACTTTAGCTTATTGTTGCAGTTAAAATTACCCTTTGTTTGATGGCTTCTGCATAGTTCTATAAAGCAGAAGTCTTTAACTGGTGACTTGTTAAATTTGTCTAAGTGAACTTGTCCCCAACCCAGAACCTAAGTAGTCATAATGAAATCAAATAACTGACATATGTGGGGCTTTTTCAACCTAAGAATAATTTAATGCCTATCAGTAAAATATTTTAATGTCTTGTGTTCAATAACTACCACCTGGAGTGCTATAATCTTGTATAATCAGTTGGCATCAAAATATAAAGTAAAAATATGTATATTTTAATATAACAATTCTTACCTGAATAATCTCAGATCTCCAGAGAATGTTCCACAAAGTGGAATTTCTTCCTAAAGTTATGCTGAATGTGGTACAATGTGTACAACTTGGTTAACCAGTGTCTGCTTTTCATTTCCAAGATTTTCCTTATCTTGAATCAAATGCACAATCTTACAACTGTATCATAATGCACTGGCTTACATTGTTTTATATAAAGTCCAACTCAAGCTTATTTTGGTTTATTGTACATGCTTCATTAAAATGGTACTTGTATTTACAGTATCTGCAGAAAGAGTCCCTTCCAAGGCGCTCTCACACACATTCAGACACACCCACATAGACATCCACTCCACAGCCCCATGCACCCACACCAGTGAGATATGGAGGGTCAGACTCCTAAAATTAGGCAGCTGTAGGGGATAGGAACTGATTTGTTTTTCAGTTTCTTTGAAAAGAGAAAAGCACAGTGAATGCATTTGGCCATTACAATGCTAATTAAATTTGTGTATATTACATATATGGCAGTTAACACTAAATATTCCTTTTACATTCTACATATACAGAATGATATCAAGGTTTTGGGGTCAACAGAACATTCCAACTTAATGCTGATTGTAGTAACTTCTGAATTTATTATAGGGGCTTTCCCTAAAAATAATTCAAGTCTATGTTAAGTGAAATAAGGCACAATTAATATTGATTCGATTGAGGGGAAGGGAAGGAAAGAGAAGGGATAAAAACTGGTTTAAAATTGTCTTTCTATTGGGGAACTAGTTCTGACTTAAACCCACTTGAAATTCCTTCTCTTAATTTCCAAAGATTTCTTAGAAATAAAGATATTTTTCTTTTCCCTGACAAAGCCAAAAAGAAAGCTTGGGAATTCACATTTTAATGTTTCAGTAGCCCAAACTACTCAAATTGTTGTGTATCCCCGCCACCTCCCCTGCTCAGGTCTCCTCCTTCACCAATGGTAAAATAAAAACACAGTGTGCGACATAGGAGTCCCTTGATGTTTCTTGAGGAGAATTGTACACTTGAGTATCAAATACATATCTGGTTGTCTTCAATATATTTTAACAAGAAAGAAAGAGAAAAGAAGGAAGGAAAGGAGGAAAAAAGGAAGGAAAGGAAAGAAATAATCTTGTGACTTTCTTGCTTTTTAAAAAAATCCCTGTCTCTTTCTTTTCAGGATGATGAAGCCCCACTAGACATTACAAACAACTGCAGCAAATGAATTGGCAGCATAAATAATGCCTAGTATTCAAATCTTCATAGTGAGATTCATTTATCTTGTACACAATTTGTTGAATGTTTTTCGCAGCAGGTAAATCAAACCCAAAGATGCTGGACATTCTGTGAAAGGGAGTAAGAATTGTAGTTCTGAAGGCCCCTGACTTTGGTTGTTTACAAAGTTCAATCCTGTTTATTGTGATCCTTGGTATGTTCTTCTTCTGTATATTCTGATGGTTCCTCTCCTGGTTTTAGGAGTCTGCCTACATAATCATATTTTTCTTTAAACTGCATTTCCCATTCTCGAACACTCTCCATTTGTACTGCATTCAAATCTGAGATATCATATTCATCTCTAAGTGCGTCTTTATCTAGGCAAAATGTTGCCAGTCCTCTGGAGGCATCCCTACCAGCAAATATTCCATATGGACTCGCCGTGCCGTAGAACTTGCTGCCTTTGGTCACGTGGAAGACTTTCTCATTGACTGCAAGCAGGATGCGCTGGTTGCGGGACCCGTGGTACTGGCGCAGCTGCGCTAAGCTGAAGTCCCGCTTCTTCATGCGAGGAAGAGAGGCGGCGCGGCTATCCTCGCCCGCCGCGGCCCTGGCCCCCAGACCCCGCAGTCCCCAGGGCACCCACAGCCGGTAGGCCCCCAGCAGCACCAGCGCCACCAGCGCCATGTTCAGGAACATCTCCACGCCCCCCAGCAGAAGAGCCAACCGCCACCGCCCAGCCACCCCCTTCCGCTGACGCTCCCGCGCTACCCGGGCTCTCCTGGCTGCCTCCCCTACTATTTTCGCTGCCACTCCCGAGGGTGCCTAGATTCACGTCGCGATCACCTGCCGCCATCAGTGCCCGCCAGCCAACAGAAAACTTTTCACATGTGAGTCCTTTATATATATATATTTATTTATTATTATTTTTTTAAAGACGGGGTTTCACCATTTTGGTCAGGCTGGTCTTGAACTCCCCACCCCAGATGATCCGACCGACCTGGCCTCCAAAGTGCTTGGATTACAGGCATGAGCCACCATGCCCGGCCGTGAGTCCTAAAACTGTAAATCAGAACCCTTTCCTATGTGACTCCTGAAACTGTAAAGAGAAACCGTTTCACATGTGAGTCCTAAAAGTGTAAACCAGTGCCCTTTCTTATGTGACTCCTGAAATTGTAAACAGAAACAATTTCACGTGTGAATCCTAAAACTGTAAACCAGAGCCTTCGCTATGTGACTGCTGAAACTGGAAACATAAACCGTTTCACATGTGAGGCCTAAAATTGTAAACCGGAGCCCTTTCCTCTGTGACTGCTGAAACTGTAAACAGAAACCGTTTCACGTGTTGTTGTATTGGACCGAGCTTAGAAAGTTATCACCAAGACAAAAGTATGCCAGATTGCAGGGTCATTTATTATGCGGGCGACCACAGAGGACTCACGTCTCTCCAACCTGTGGCGTCAAAAGGAGGGTGCCAAGACTTTTTATACCCAAAAAACCACCTTGGGAGTGGGGGTGAGGAGCGGGGATGGGGATGAAAAGGTTTTGGACATTCCAAGGGCTAGGGGATTCTGTAATTCACCTCCTGGGTGGAGACGAGGATGGGGGTCTCCGGACATTCCAAGGGCCAGGGGACTTTTGTCATTCTGTTTGTTACTTCAGTGGTTTACAGAAGTCAAGATAAGCATTTGTTTACACACAGACCTTAGTTATCCTGGGCTGCTTATTTTAGTTATTACTAAATAACTAAAGCAAAGGCTAACAATTCTGGCACAATATCACAGTGTGAGTCCTAAAACGGTAAAGCAGAGCCCTTTCCTATGTGACTCCTGAAACGGTAAACAGAAACCGTTTCAC
>NW_016107395.1:2532977-2547186 GCF_001604975.1 Cebus imitator
TGTAAACCGGAGCCTTTTCCTATGTGACTGCTGAAACTGTAAACAGAAACCGTTTACTTGTCAGTCCTTAAACTGTAAACCGGAGCCTTTTCCTATGTGACTGCTGAAACTGTAGAGCGAAACTGTTTGGCATGCGATTCCTACAACTGTAAACCGGAGCTTTTTTATGTGACTGCTGAAACTGTAAATAGAAACCGTTTTACTTGTCAGTCCTAAAACTGTAAACCGGAGCCCTTTCCTATGTGACTCCTGAAAGCGTAAACAGAAACCGTTTGACATGTTAGTCCTAAAAGTATAAACCGGAGCCTTTTCCTATGTGACTGCTGAAATTGTAAAGAGAAACCGTTTGACATGTGAGTCCTACAACTGTTAACCGGAGCTTTTTTATGTGACTGCTGAAACTGTAAACAGAAACCGTTTTACTTGTCAGTCCTAAAACTGTAAACTGGAGCCCTTTCCTATGTGACTCCTGAAACGGTAAACAGAAACCGTTTCACATGTGAATCCTAAAACTGTATATCGGAGCCCTTTCCTATGTGACTCCTGAAACTGTAAACAGAAACCGTTTCCCATGCGATTCCTAAAACTGTGAACCTAAGATTCTTTCACCTGTAATATCTAAAGTATAAGCCTGTATAAAGGGTGAACCTCCCATTTTCAGTTGAGCTGGGTTTTGGACAAATTATTGCCCAGGCTCCCGGCCGACATAATAAACCCCTCTTCCTCCTGCATTCGGTCTTCGAGAGATCCATTTTCCGTGCTGCTCCTGCTACAGAAGTACTTGGCACATCTCCTTGTTCAAATACCATTAAATTCAAAGTAAATAAATATTTTTCTTATTTTTTTACACATTTTATTATACTCTGCCATGTCCTTAGCTTTTGTTGAGTTTTCCAAGTGCAAAATTGAATGTAACCATCTCACACCCACTGGGATGGCTATTATCAAAACAAACAAAAAGCTAAAACAGAAGATAAGTATTGGTATGTATGTGGAGCACTTGGAAACTTTGTGCACTGTTGGTAGGAATATAAAATGATTCAGCCACTATGGAAAACAGCATAACAGTTCCTCCAAAAATTGAGAATAAAATTAGCATGTGATCCAGCAATTCTCCTGCTGGGGATATACACAAACATTTGAAAGCAGGCATTTCAATAGATATTTATAAACCTGTGTTCATAAAAGCACTATTCACAAAAGCCAAAAAATGGAGACAACCCAAGTGTCCATCAATGGATGAATGAATAATGTTCCATTGTATGGATATATGTATGTGTACACAGTATCCATACAGTGGAACATTATTCAGCCTCAAAAAGGAAGGAAATTCTGACACGGGCTACAACATGGATTTACCCAGAGGGTAACAGGTTAAGTGAAGCAAGCCAGTCAAAAAGGACAAACACTGCATGATTCACTTGTGTGAGGTACCTAGAGTAGATAAATTATATTATAGAGACAAAATAGAATGGTGGCTTGCAAGAACTGGAGGTAGGGGGTAATAGGGAGTCTTTGTTTATGGGTATAGAGTTTCAGTTTGCTGGTTGCACTGAAATGAACTAACCTGACTCCATCTTAGAAATAAGCCTAACAAGCTCCAGCTTAGCTTCACCCTCCTTGCCACAGCCCCGTCAGGTGCATCACTGGGTCATGCTGTACTCAAAGCCTTGAACCGTTGAGGTTTGGGTCATGTTGTTCTCAGTACCTATAACTGTTGTAACCTCATCCTGCTTGGCAAGTCTACCTGCTATTGTGAAAATCCCCCCTTGGTGATTGATTGTATGGAAAGTACCCCCTGTTACCCACCTTGATAATTGTATAGAAATACTCCTAGTAACCAGCAACTATGGGAACCTCCTGCCTCCTGGTTACCAGCTTCCTCCTACTAACTTGCTTGTACTGCTTCTGTAAAATTCTGCTTCAGCTAGACTCCCCCTCTCCTCTCTTCTAGGTTAGATATAAAAGGAAATCACATCCCCCATCCCCCTCTTCAGGGCTGAGAGATTTTGAGCTCGGAGCTGACTCTTGGTCGCTGGCGATAAAGAACTCTCTCTCTCTCTCTCTTTTTTTTTTAATAGAGACGGGGTTTTGCCACGTTGGCCAGGCTGGTCTCGAACTCCCGACCTCAAGCAATCCATCCACCTCGGCCTCCCAAAGTGCTGGGATTATAGGGGTGAGCCAATAAAGGACTCTCAATTGGAAATCAGAGTGTGGGCTTTCCTTCTAACTCGCTCAGGTATAACAGCACAACATTGCAAATATACTTAATGCTACTGACCTATACATTTAATAATGGTTAAAAACGTAAATTTTTTATTTATATTTTATTACATTAAAAAACTAATGGAAAGACAGAATGTAGACTCTGAACTTTCAACGAAAGGGACTGACACATTTGAATATACAAATGCTATTCTTTGTTCACTTTCCCTTTTAAAAAAAACACATATAATTAAATTTGAAAGCCAAAGAAAAATTGAGAAAAATATTTTAATTTGCTGACAAAAGGTTAATTTCTATAAAGAGAAAAGTTGCCTTCAAACCTATAGAAAAAATAAGCTTAGGCTCACTAAAATCAAAGAAATGCAGATTAAAACAAAAAATTTGTCCAGGCACGGTGGCTCGCGCCTATAATCCCAACACTTAGGGAGGCCAAGGTGGGCAGATCACCAGAGGTCTGGAGTTTAAGACCAGCCCTACCAACATGGAGAAACCCCATCTCTACTAAAAATACAAAATTAACTGGGCATGGTGGCACATGCCTGTAATCCCAGCTTCTTGGGAGGCTGAGGCAGGAGAATCACTTGAACTCGGGAGGCAGAGGTTGCAGTTAGCCAGATGGTGCCATTACACTCCAGCCTGGGCAAAGAGCAAAACTCCATTTCAAAAAAAAAAAAAAAAAAAAAAAAAAAAAAACACCAAAAAAAAAAAAAAAAAAAAAAAAAAAAAAAGCACTTCTGGCTAGCATACTAGTATATATTATTTTATTTTATTTTTTGAGATGGAGTGTTGTAATCATGTCACTGCACTCTGGCCTGGGTGACAGGGTGAGACCATGTCTCTAAATAAATAAATAAGAATTCAGGCATCAGTCTGAGCCTCAGTTCAACAGACTTTTTCTTAGACCCAGGCTTCTGCTGTATGCAGGGCAGTGGATTACCAGGGCTTCCACCTCTTCCATGCATTCAAACAAATAATTGCAGCAGTAAAGATTTCACTTCAAACCTTCATGCTCATTAATGGTGAAAGAGTATGTGTGTGTCAAGAGAGTGGAGAAGAAGGACGCCACCCCTCCGTTATCAGGAATCAACATATCAAACACTGGAATTTGTTGTTAACCTTTGGTGCAAATTGCTTCAGAACTCCTAGCTTAGAGAGAAGAGGCACATAAATATACTGTTCTTGAGTGACAATACACAAAATAGAGTTGACTGACGTTTTGAACAGGTCTGATTCATTGGGTCATCCTAGCCTTAGGCCGTTGTGGCAAGTTTACTTGCATTTTCTCAGAAGCAAAAAGAAGACAACAATCAAACAAAAACTTCCAAGAAAGGTACTTTTTTATTTTTAAATGACACCTGACTTTTTCTGTTCAGCTGGTGGCTGGAGAATTTTACATGCATTCATTCCTTCTCCACTCACATATACTTACTAAATGCCTACATTGTGCTGTATGGTGATCAAGATCCTGGAGACAAATCAATCAAAAGGAAGATACCCCATCTACTATAAAGAGCCTGACACCTTTCTGGCAGGAAGCAGACAGAAAATATGTGAGCAAATAGATAAATAGGAGTATTTTTAGATGAGAAGTATTGTCAAGAAAGTTATGCAAGTTAATTGGAAAGAATGCAACTGGAAGGGAGCTACTTTTATCTTGGGTAGTCAGAACAGAATTATCAGAGATGTGGGGGTGTCCTTCCAACTAAGATCTGAATAATGCAATGGAGGAAGCCATTCAAAATCAAAGAATGAAGTTCTCATCCACAGAGTATATCAGGTGCAAAGGCTCTGTGTCTAGAGCAAGTTTAATATAATCATGGATAGATGGGAGGCAAATGGTAGCTTTCTGTGTGGCCCAAGTGGGAGATATCTGGACTGGACAATCTCAGAGTGCTTTGTCCAGGAGGTCTTGCTGGCTTCCAGTCAGACATGATAGATAATATAGGTGAAAGAGATGGATGTTTTGATTTAGTTTTGACTGAATGGTTTAATGACTGACACTAAGACTGCTCAAATAGCTGATGATATTAACCCAATAAATTATGAAATTGGCCAGAGGTGTACCCAAAAGATTCATAAGGAAAAGCCAAGTGACTGCTAAAAAGTGTGTTATTTCTTTTTCTGTCAGATTATCTGATCCCTCTATCAACCAAGCTCATGAGTTCTACTTCTTCTGGGATTTAATAGAATATAAATAATGTGTAAGAGCAAAATGTGATTCTTTAAAGAGCCTTTCACAGTACTAGAGACCAGTAGAATTTTGATTCTAAAATAACAGTATGGTTTAAGATTGTGTAAATCAAGATTCCCTAATGAAGTATCTTTCATCTTAGGCAGCAGTTTATGTGGAGAGTTGAAAAGAACTAGTAACATGCTGTACACTGTTTGCAGGGAGAGGCATGTCTGCATGACAGGCTACTCAGCAGAGATGAGTAATGCCTGGGTAATGAGGTTCTCCATTGGGAAAACCTCTCTTCTCTGTGTGTACATATAGCCAATCAAGCACTGCCCCCTCGCTACAACACAAGCCTCCACTCATTATTCAAGCCTGGAAAGACCTATTCCTGCTACTTCATGAAGGAAATGTTGAAGCCAACTTTCTGGGGTTACCAGTAGAGTTCCCCCAATAAGCACTTGCTATCTGGGGCCGCTGCTTCCTCTCAAGATTCATTATCCAGAAACCCAGAGTCCACTTCCAGGAATTCTTTGCATTTCTGGTCCAAGGTATTACCATTCTTGCTTTTAAAGAAGACTATAGCCAGGCGCGGTGGCTCAAGCCTGTAATCCTAGCACTTTGGGAGGCCGAGGCGGGTGGATCACGAGGTCAAGAGATCGAGACCATCCTGGTCAACATGGTGAAACCCCGTCTCTACTAAAAATACAAAAAATTAGCTGGGCATGGTGGTGCGTGCCTGTAATCCCAGCTACTAAGGAGGCTGAGGCAGGAGAATTGCCTGAACCCAGGAGGCGGAGGTTGCAGTGAGCCGAGATCGTGCCATTGCACTCCAGCCTGGGTAACATGAGTGAAACTCCGTCTCAAAAAATAAAATAAAATAAAATAAAATAAAATAAAAAAGACTATACATTTACTAATGTAAATAACATTTGCCTCTTGTTTGTCTGGATTTGACAGTGCACTGGAGTGTGCAGGCTCATTTCTCTGGATTTGGCACTGGATGGAAACTCTTTGGAAACCAAGTTATTTTCCAGTATCTTACAAAGAATGTACATTATTTTTATCTTTCTTTACTAAAAAAAAGAAAAAAAAAAAAGGCCCAGTGGGGTGGCTCATGACTGTAGACATATGATGCCTCCAAAATCAGGTAAGTGAAAGTTAAAACAAACATGTATATTTTGCCTAAGAAACTACAAAGATCGGCCGGGCACAGTGGCTCTTGCCTGTAATCCAAGCACTTTGGAGGCCAAGGCGGGCGGATCACCTGAAGTCGGCAATTCAAGACCAGCCTGACCAACATGGTGAAACCCCGTCTTTATAAAAAAGAAAAAAAAAAAGAAACTACAAAGATCAGCCGGGCACAGTGGCTCAGGCCTGTAGTGCCGCCCCATCGGAAGTGGGCGGATCACGAGGTCAGTAGTTTGAGACCAGCCTGACCAACATGGTGAAACCCCATCTGTATTAAAAATCCAAAAATTAGCTGGGCATGGTGGCACGTGCCTGTAATCCCAGCTACTGAGGAGGCTGAGGCAGGAGAATCACTCAGATCAGGGAGTCAGAGGCTGTAGTGAGCTTAGATCATGCCACTGCACTCCAGCCTGGCAACAGAGTGAGACTCTGTCTCAAAAAAAACCAAAACAAAACTACAAAAATCATTTAATTATACCCAATATTACCAAAGATATGTGGCAAAATACACTCTATTTTTAGCTTGTATTTATAAATTTTGCCTCAGCAACTAAAAAGATCATTTAAATTATTATACCCAATGTTACTAATAGTGTGAGGCAAAATACACTCTAGTTTTGACAAGTATGTTTAAGGATTATGTACTATATTCTCAAGAACAATATAGGAGTATCAATTAAACTTATTGAGGCTGGGCACGGTGGCTCACTCCTGTAATCCCAGAACTTTGGGAGACCAAGGAGGGCAGATCACCTGAGGTTGGGAGTCCGAGACCAGTCTGGCCAGCATGGTGAAACCCCGTCTCCACTAAAAATGGAAAAAATTAGCCAGGCATGGTGGCATGTGCCTGTAGTCCCAGCTACTCAGGAGGCTGAGGCCAGAGAATTGCTTGAACCCAGCAGGAGGAGATTATAGTAAGCCGAGATCTCACCACTGCACTCCAGCCTGGGTGACAGAGCTAGACTCCGTCTCCAAAAAAAAAAACCTTATTATACACAATCATAATTAGAGAGTTTCTTTGAGGACTGGATTCCTTACAGGTATTCCCACATGGAAAGAATGGTGACAGACAAAAATTAAAGAGTCAAGAATTGCTAACAATAAGAAAACAATAATCACAATACATAGCTTGATCATAGTTCAGGCCAGGATCTGCTTACAAATAAGTATAGATGCAAAATTTATACTATTTAAGGAAAATACAAAACATCACCTTTCATAACTCTAGAAACTTCCAAGTTGCTAATAAGGAAACTTATTATTATGGGTCTGTATTTGATACTTCCAGTTTCAAATAATTACAGATTTGAAACTACTTCCCCTTCCACATGATGAAGTATTACTCTCCAAATCTGGAGGGTGGGGGGAAGTAAAGATGTTTTTAAAAACTTTTCTGCCACCCTCTAAACTTTCTTATTTCTTGCCTTTCTCAGATACCTTTATTAGAAATAAAGTCCAATCAGAAATGAACCCATAGTGTTTAAAGAATCATTAACGATCCTGCTAGATGTCATTTTCATAAATTTCTCATGTGAGTGAATATGCTTTAGCCAAAGACCACCAGAAACTGAATTTGCAGTTCAATAAACTGGATTTATTATTCTTCATGAGGAATTTAACATGGAGAACCATGAGCTATCTCAAAATGAGGGTGTTAGAGAAGACATTTCAGTGGATTCAGGCTGTGTTTGGTGCTTTGGGGTATAAAAAAATCACTGAAAAAGAACAATTATATAAAGTAATTGTAACTAATATATAATGAACATTTACATAGAGACATGACCATTCTCATTACCATCCATGAAGCTCTGTGACTAAGTACAATCTCAATTGGAGGAAAAATCTAACATCTAAATTTGAGGTTCTTCATAAGTCTGAGGCCTGGGTCAACTGGACCTCCTGAGGATGTCGCCTCACCCCTAAGGCTACACATCTTGTTAGATTTAAGCTTAGTCCTCTAAGTGGGGTCTTGGAACAAGGAGCCTGGCTCTTGGAATATCTCCATTAATGTTTGTTCAGATTTTTAAATATGTTTTTTTCAAAAATAGGGATTAGAGAATAGCAGTTAGGTTCAAATGAGAGAAAAGAGATCTGAAATGTGAACAGGGGTTTCCAAATGCTGCCCCATTTATTTTTTAGATATCAGACTCTGCAATCCCATTCCTATATTTATCCCTGCATGGCAATTTTTATCAAGTACTTCTATAATATAATCCAAATTACAAATATTTATAATACTTAGCTGAATTCAATACTGTGAACCTAAGAACCATATCTCTTCAATAACCCCTTAACAGCCATCTGATTATGGCTCAAATCCAAGAATTCTAACTCATTCTGAAAGCAGGTATCTCTCAGATCCACTTTGAGTATATTCAAGTCCTCCATAGGTTCACTCTAAAGGAGGCAAAAGTTCTAGCTGTACTAGAAACATCTAAGCCTTTCCAGATATTTCAGCCTAGGAAGGTTAAAGTCAGATGTAGGGCTAAGGGCCCCACAGGGTCGTGGGGTGTCCCTTATGCTATGCTGAGGCGTAGGATCAGAGAAATGAAGAGACAGGACACAGAAGTATAAAGAAAGTGCAGCTGGGCTCAGCGGGGGACATGCCATCTATAAGCAGAGACAGGAGAGGCCCTGAATGTCCAGAAGCATCTGTATTTATCGGGTATAGTTTAGGGGGCAGGGTAGTGGGTGAAGTCATCCTTAAGGGAAGTGATAGGGTCGTGGGCAATAAAACAAGGGGTCCACCCCCATTAGGTCACCTAGGCTAGGAGGTGAACAGTGCTCAGCAAGGGGTCCACCCCCATTAGATCATTGAAGAAAGGAGGTGGGCCGTTTGCAGTATGGAGTCCACCTCCATTAGGTCACCAAGGCATGGAGGTGGGCCGTGCACAGTGAAGAGGGTGCAGTGTGCAATACCTCTATCTATGGGCATGCTACTCCTAAGAATACCTATAGGAGAATGCTTAAGTCACACAGCAGTGACAGAGCTGACAGGGTCTACTGCCACCTGCTGGCAGCTTCCAATGAGTTCTTTTTTTTTTTTTTTTTTTTTTTTTTTGAGACGGAGTTTTGCTCTTGTTACCCAGGCTGGAGTGCAATGGCGCGATCTCGGCTCACCGCAACCTCCGCCTCCTGGGTTCAGGCAATTCTCCTGCCTCAGCCTCCTGAGTCGCTGGGATTACAGGCACGCACCACCATGCCCAGCTGATTTTTTGTATTTTTAGTAGAGACGGGATTTCACCATGTTGACCAGGATGGTCTCGATCTCTTGACTTCATGATCCACCCGCCTCGGCCTCCCAAAGTGCTGGGATTACAGGCGTGAGCCACCGCGCCCGGCCTCCAATGAGTTCTATAGGAGGATGCTTTTGAGCTAGCACAGTAGCAAGAGCTGACAAAGTTCACAGTCACCAAGGTGAGATTATCCTGAGCGTTTTTGAGCCCTGGGATGCTGGAGAGATTGCCAGTCTGAGGGCAGCCTTCCACAGAACTGGACGCAAGGTCCTACAACTCCTTTATCAGAAGGAGTGGCTCTTGCCCCAAGCCTGCCATACAGTGGGTATCTTTACGATATTGAACACTGCTGCCTGGGCCATAGATTCTTGTCCTGGTATAGCTGTTTTTCCCTTAAATCATGCTCTGCACCATATCTGCTCCAGACATTCCTCCAACTATAAGCTGCTTATTCCTTAATTCATGCTCTGTACTGTGTCTACTCTAGGCATTCCTCCGATTATGAACTAAGATACAGCTATATATATATGATACATATATGAAAACTGAGTGGCAAGATATTCTTTAGGCACTCATTCTATGAACTAATATATGATCATATATACAGGATTATATAAAGTGAAATAAATGAGTAATAACACTATAAACTGAGATATTCTTCAAGCCCTAATTCTATAAACTAATATATGATTATATATAAAGGATTATATAAAAGGAAATAACTGAGTAGTAACACTGTAAACTGAGATATTCTTCAAGCACTAATTGTGCGAGGATTCTGCTTACCTTTCCTTCCTCGGTGCCTATATAGAGGGTTACCCACAGTCAGATTTTCAAAACAATTGAGTTTACTGGGGTCCAGCATCTGGATCTTTTATGCCATATATTCACATATTCATTTCCCTATTTTGAAATACAAAGTAGCACCAAATTCACGCAAATCTTTTCTTTCCCCACCTTCAGGCACAGTCTCACTCTGTGGACCAGGCGAGAGTGCAGTGCCACAAACACGGCTCACTGTAGTCTCGACCTCCTGCACTTAAACAATCCTCTCTCCTTAGCCTCCTCCCCCAGTAGCTGGGACCAAGGTGGATGCTACCACCTTGGGTTAATACTTTTTATTTTTTGTAGAGATGGAGTCTCCCCATGTTGCCCAGGCTGGTCTCAAACACCTGAGCTCAAGCAATCCTCCACTTCAGCTTCCCAAAATGCTGGGATTACAGACCTGAGCCACCATGCCCAACCAAATTCCCACAAATACATACCCCCAGCTCAGACTCTGATGCTGCAAGTGTGTATTCCTTCTTATTTTCTGAATGGCTCTTTTGGAAGCCCCCAGACGATCTAAATCCAATCTTCGTCAACTTGAAGATTCCTTATCTTAGCTAATGACAGAAAAAAATATTAACATAAAATTCACAAATTTTATCTTAGAATAAATTTTCTTTTCTTGCTTCCTTTCTTTCTCTCCCTTCCCCCACCCCTTCTTCCTTAACCATAACCCTAAGCCTAAATCTATCCAGGTGACTGAATACTTCATGGCATACTACTTGTCATTCTCTACATCAGCACCCCCCTTCCCAGGAGAATTGCGTCTTCCCTTTAACTTTCTTCAACACAGGTTTCCAGGTAACTCCATCCAGAAAGTTTCTCCTGGTGTTCTCCAGATTTAAGAAAAAGCATATTTCTCTCACAGAGCTGCTTATTGGTTCAAATTAGCACCGTGACATTCATGAATTCTGTTATACTGTTAAATCAGAATTCTGCTTTCAGAAGCCCAAATTGACAATGTCCTAAAGCTACACTGACTTCCTCCCACAGGAAAACACACACATAGATAATTGTTAGTCAAGAGTTTATCAGTAGCCAAAATTGGGCAAACTCCTGGTACCTGTCAGTGAATACAAGCCCCAAATTACTAGAGCAAATGGAACTAGGAAGAAGAAATTCTGTGGAGGAACTAAAACGAAGAACATGTGTGGAGGTTCACTGGTGTGGTAGTCACAGGCCTCCTCGGCACCCTGCAGGGTCCAAAGGATACTAGAATTTGTAATCGATCAAACATTTGTGGTGAGTGTTTTACAAAAAGACAAAAATAAAAACACAAAACCCTCTCAGCTAGAGAGAATGTAAAGCTGGAGTTAGACAGAAAATGGGAAGGGTAAATCTTCAATCCCAGAGACCAGCAAATGGTTCATTTTTTGTAGGTGAACCTGAGGAAATGGTGGAGTCCTCCGTTGGCACCACGCAGAATTCTTCTTCTTCTTTTTTTTTTTTTTTTAAATGGGGTTTCAGAATCTTGGCCAGGCTGGTCTTGAACTCCTGACCTCAGGTGATCCACCCACCTCGGCCTCCCAAAGTGCTGGGATTACAGGCATGAGCCACTGCACCCGGCCCACTTTTTTTTTTTTTTTTTTGAGACGGAGTCTCACTGTGTTGTCTAGGCTGGAGTGCAGTGGCATGATCTCGGCACACTGCAACCTCTGCCTCCAGGGTTCAAGCAATTCTCCCTGCCTCATCCTCCTGAGCAGCTGGGATTATAGGCGCACACCATTATGCCCAGCTAATTTTTGTATTATTTAGTAGTGATGGGTTTCGCCATGTTGGCCCAGGCTGGTCTAGAACCCCTGACCTCATGCAATCTGCCTGCTTCAGCCTCCCAAAATGCTGGGATTATAGGCATCACTCACCACTCCTGGCTGAATTCTTCACTTTCTACCTCTAGATTACTTACCTTGGGGCATTTTTACCTTTTACTTTCTGTCCAGCCTCCTCCATGGTCTTTGTTTTTACCTGTTCTACTACAGTTATAACTGTTACCATCTTTTCTGAGTCTAAAATCAAGAGCCAATACCTGACGAAGAAGCAGATGGTTAAAACCTAGAGTTTCTCTGTGTCCGGAAAGTATTAATGTGGATTCCTGCCTCCTCATTCATTAGTTGCACAGCTTCCTCCAACATAGCAAATGACCAGAAGATTCACCTGTGCACACTGCCTGAGGGTTGGAGACTTTTCCTTTCTTTGGCCTCTCCTACCCCCACCAGTTTTCTCTTTTGTGTCACTTTCATTTGTTTAATAATATTCTAACAAGATTTGTCATTATAGTTATCTTAGTTGTTTTATGAGATTTTTCTTCATGAAATTGAACAAAAATATCATTTTTAAAGTTATTTTTTATCTCTTTTTTTATTGCATTTTAGGTTTGGGGGTACATGTGAAGAACATGCAAGATTGTTGCATAGGTACACACGTGGCAGTGTGATTTGCTGCCTTGCTCCCCATCATCTATATCTGGCATTTCTCCCCATGTTATCTGTCCCCAACTCCCCACCCCCTAAAAAATATCATTCTTAAATCTTTATTATTTATTGTTTTGGATGACACACCGGGAAGGGAAACAGGAAAGCCTTTACATCATTTATCCTATGTGCTCCACAATTTGCCCTCACGTTTGAATCCTCAGGCCTACCACCCACACAAAACTGCCATTGCCAGCCTGCTCCAATTCTACCCAATCTCTAGCCATTGTCATACTGTAAAGTTCCTATGACCTCCTCCCAAGGAACAAAATTCTGTGCTTGACCAGTTTCTGACCTCCCTGGAGTCCACTCTGCCTCCAACTACACTGGAATTAGAATCTGAATTCTGCAACTATCTTAAAGTGAGTCTCTGTAGGGGAGCAGCCTGCAGCCTCCTATGGACTCCCAACAAAACAGTTTGCCCCTTCTGTCTAGGGGGTGTTGCTCACAGCTTTTTTGCTAAGATGGAAAGCTGGGGTAGAAATGGCAAGCAAGGAGTGGTGGCAGGTGTTTTGCTTTGCAATGGCTCTACACTGCTCTTCTCTTTGATAAAGTGGCTGTAACTTTTTGGGTGAAAACAGTGCAGTTTTTTCTTCATTTTCCCATCCACAAAACCAGGAGGCAATGAAGGAGCCTCAAATACCAAGGAAGGTTTTGGCTGAAGGGGTAAGTTGGGAGGGAGAGGTTGAGCAAATATCCTGGGAGAAGGTGAGAATTACAAAGACAAAATGGATTTCCTTACCAGACAGGGCATTCTCTGCCTTTGTCCTAGAATGGCCTCTGCCTAGGATCCCCCAGAAAAGAACAGTACTGGTTTGCACAGAAGCAGCAGTGGTGAAAATGGGAAATGATGAGTGTGAATGGAGATGCTTGGGGCAGGTCTGTAGGGCTCTTTGAGGGGGTTCAACTCATAAAGTGCAGATTTTTATTGAAATATGAATGGTTGTGGGAAAGGACATTTTCCTACTGAGCAGTGGCAGTTCCAAACTTCTTATTAGAAAGGAAGTAAGCCTCAGTCTGATTGAAAAGTGAGGAGAGGGCCCGGCGGGGTGACTAACACTGTAATCCCAGCACTTTGGGAGGCCGAAGTAGGCAGATCACGAGGTCAAGAAATCAAGACCATCCTGGCCAACATGGTGAAACCCCGTCTCTACTAAAAATACAAAAATTAGCTGGCGTGGTCTTGAACTCCTGACCTCAAGCGATCCACCCACCTCAGCCCCCCTAAGTGCTAGGATTACAGGTGCAAGTCACTGCGCCAGGCGCTTCTGTCTTTGTTAAACTCCCCTGAAAGTCAGGAAATTCCGGCAAACGCTATTTTTGGTTACCAAGCTTGGTTTGACAATAGCAAGTCCTGCCGAACAGGACTCCTTGTGGACCAAATCGGAATACACCAGCTACTGCGATTTTTTTAGTCGTTGTTAAAAAGGTTTAACGGTGACTGCTTTTTGTCGTTTGCTTTTGTTTTTGTTTCCATAGGAAATTTAGTCTTAGGTGTAACATGTGCTGGTTTAGATGTGCCAGAGATATCCTAATCATAGGATTTGCATCTTTTAGCAAGGTTTGTAATTTCTTCTTTGTAGGGTTGGTTCTCTGTAATTTTTGCCTTTTTTTTTTTTCTTTTGACAGAGTCTCCCTCTGTCGCCCAGGCTGCAGTGTGCAGCGTCACGATCTTGGCTCACTGCAACCTCTGCCTCCCAGGTTCAAGCAATTCTCCTGCCTCAGCCTCTTGAGTAGCTGGAGCTACAGGTGTGCGCCACTATGGCCAGCTAATTTTTGTATTTTTAGTAGAGACCGGGTTTCACCATATTGGCCAGGCTGGATTTTTGCTTATTTTTAAATTCTCTTTTTGTGTCTTTTGCTCTGAGAACAATGTTACTAATGTGTTTGCTTTCCATTTTTACCTGCATTTTAGCCTTTTATTATTTTTATTTAAATGTTATGTTTTTGGTTTTTGTTTGTTTGTTTGTTTGTTTGTTTGTTTTTGAGACGGAGTTTCGCTCTTGTTACCCAGGCTGGAGTGCAATGGCGCGATCTAGGCTCACCGCAACCTCCGCCTCCCGGGTTCAGGCAATTCTCCTGCC
>NW_016107395.1:2547366-2549365 GCF_001604975.1 Cebus imitator
AGTGCTGGGATTACAGGCTTGAGCCACCGCGCCCGGCCCCTAAATGTTATGTTTTTTCCTACTAATTTTGAGTATCTCGGCTTCCTGCTCCTTAACTTACATTCTCTCAAGAGCCAAGGAGCCGAGCTCGGTCTCAGTCTCGCTACTGTCAGGTCCCAGGTTGTGTTGGGTGGCTCTGCTGCTTTTGCGGAGCTGGTGGTTTTGCACCAGCACTTTTGCCAGTAGAGCGCACTAGCATTTTCTCAGTTGCTGCACCGTTCTTAGCGCCCAACCGGACATTTCCTGTTCACCAGGTCCTTATGTTCTCGGTGCTGTCACTTTCTTGGTTCTCTCACCGCTACTATCTGTAGGGCCAAGGTCCCTATAGGGTCTTGGGGTGTCCCTTATGCTGTGTTGAGGCGCAGAATCTGAGAAATAAAGAGACAGGACACAGAAGTATAAGGAAAACGCAGCTGGGCTGGGGGCGGGGCGCGGGCTGCACAACCTGTAAACGGAGGCAGGTGAGGCCCAGAATGTCCAGAAGGGTCTGTGTTTATTGGGTATAGGTTAGGGGGCAGGGTAGTGAGTGAAGTGATCTTTAAGGATAGTGATTAGGGTCGTGAGCAATAAAACCAGGGGTCCACCCCCATTAGGTCACCTAGGCTAGGAGGTGGGCCGTGTGCAGCAAGGGGGTGCAGTATGCAGTTTTACATGTATCTATATGGAAATAACTGGTAAGATACTCTTTAGGCACTCAGAATATATGAACTAATATATGATTATATAGGGAGAGGATTATCTAAAGGGAAATAGCTGAGTAGTAACAATATAAACTGAGATTTCTTCAATCCCTAATTCTATAAGCTAATATGTGATTATATATAAAGGATTATATAAAAGGGAATAACTGAGTAGTAACACTATAAACTGAGATATTCTTCAGGCCCTAATTGTGCCAGGATTCTGCTTAGCTCTCTTTCCTCGGTACCTATATGGGGGGTTACCCACATGTATCTCCTAGGAATTTCCTGAACCCGGTTTTATGATGGAGAATGGTGATTGCAGCCAGCCGCTGTACCCACTAGTAATTTCGTAGTACCGTTAGCCGGCGCTTTTCCTGTCACAACACATTAAACAGGTTAAAACACATTAAACGGCTTAAAACACATTAAAATGCTACAACACATTTTTCTGTCACGACACATTTAAACAGAGTGGATTCATTCCTCCAAACAGGATGTTTAGGCGTCGAGGCACCGCTCCTTTCTAAGAGCCCGCAGTTTCTTTCTAGCAGTACCGTTTACGGCGCCAAAACAAATATTTGTTTGGCAACACCAGCGCAATCCGCTGGGTGCCAGCGCTTGCTGAGTCCCAGCGCTGCCAGTTTCTCCTTAGAGAGGTCTTAGTAGCGCAGAGCCCTAGCGGACAGGTTCCGGTGGCAGCAATGCTCATTTCCTGGAAACAGTTCGTTCTTGGCCCCTGAAGCCTCTTTAACCCCTGCAATCTGTAGCGCTCCGTTCTCTGCAAGGTTTGCTTAGCGTCCGTTTCATTTCGGTTTCTTTTCTCGCTATGTTGTCGAAATTACAGTTTGTTTTGGTTCTATGTAATCTGTAAAATTTTATCGTTTTTCATTTGTCTACTAATCTTAGTGCATTGTTTACTACTAAGCCTCATAATAGCTGGCTTGCCTCCGCCCACGGGTTCCGGAGCGCATCAATACCCAGGGTGATGGTAGCGCTAAAGGCTCTGCCTCCTTGATCAGCACAAATGCTTGTGTCCTGCTCTGAGGCTTAAGCGATAGGGCAACATTTTTTTGGCTATGCGAAGCGGGCTTGGGATTCCGCAGAGGTGGCGCCAGAGCCCCATCCTCCACCTGTTCTGCGTTCAGAATATTGTCTCTACTAAAAATACAAAAATTAGCTGTGTGTGGTGGCAGACGTCTGTAATCCCAGCTACTCGGGAGACTAAGGCAAGGAGAATCGCTTGAACAAGGGAGGCGGAGGTTGCGGTGAGCCGAGAT
>NW_016107395.1:2549559-2551825 GCF_001604975.1 Cebus imitator
AAAAATTCATCAAATGAAAATTCAAAACTAAGCAAAACATAGAAAACTGACTCTACAAAGAAGAAAACACAAACACTTCTAAACAGTGTCGTTTCAGAGCTGTGAGATCGCTGTCATGCCTATATCAATATCTGCTTGGTCTCACCGGGACTTCTAAAGGGACTGCAGGCACTGCTAAACCTCTACTTGCTACTCCTAGAAGATCTTCTTTTCCGACATGCCCAGATTTCTATATTTAAAACTCAGGCATAACTAAAGCAGGATAAGTTATTATGAAACCGAAAGTTACTGGGACTAAGAAGTCGCAGGCATGGCTGCGCTAGTACTGGTTTCCACTCAATCTGGACTTACAAGAGCCTAAGAAATCGTATTCACCGGGTCACCTAGAATCAAAGCATGCACTTGTTAGTCTAAGAATTCCCTAACCCAGGACTTGCTCAGAAGAAGATATTTTGATGCAGGATTAAGCCTCTGTATCGCAGGCGATATAAACGGATACTTGTTCTGCTTAAATCCAGACTTCCTGTACAGAGAAACCACAATCAGGGCTATCTTCTGAGTGTAGAAGGTTAAACACTCCCGAAAAGAGAGACAAAGCAGGCAGGGCCAACCCACACCTGCTCTACCAACTGGAATTGCTAATCCAAGTGTGGTACGATTAAGTAATTGGTAGTTCTCTTATAAACCACACTAAATTATTTATTCCAAAGAAAAAGACACAGGAAACACTGCTAGCCCTGAGCTTCATGAATAAGTAATCTTTTAAATTATTTGTTTATTTTGACACAGGGTCTCACTGTGTTGGAGTGCATTGGTGCTATCCAGTTCTCTGTAGCCTCGACCTCCTGACCTCAAGCAGTCCCCCACCTCAGCCTCCCAAGTAGCTGAGACTACAGGTATGCACCACCACACCTGGGTAATTTTTGTATTTTTTGTAGAGACAGGTCTCACCCTGTTGCCCAGCCTTGTCCCAAACTCCCGAGCAGAAGCAATCCATGCCTCCACTGTTGAAAGTTCCGGGATTACAGGCATGAGCCACGCTGCCCTGTCTGAATAAGTAATATTAAGAATTGATCATCTGTGCAGTTACATAAATGGTTGCATGGTCCTTCCATAAGAAACAGCAAAGATTGATAAACCCTTCAGTCTTATGGCCACCAATAAAATTCCTGAGTGTAAAACACAATGAATTGCTATACTAAAACACACACACACACACACACACACACACACACACACACACACACACAAAAGAGCTGTTAAAACAAAAAAAAATTAACAATTAAAATTTTAAAAACATAATAACCTAAAATTTGTGAAATAAAATTAAATGAAAACAAAGACAATACATCTAGGAAGCAATAACTAGAAAAATTGTATGAATAAAACTTTAAAATGAAAAATATAAATTTTAAATTTGCCAAAACCCTAAGAATTCTACAATCATAAAATTTCTCAAAGTTGAAACATAAAAATAAAATATGTAATAAAATAAATATAAATGTTTAAAATATAAGGAAACTGCAAGTAATAAGCAACCTGACACAAGGAAGATTAATCAGTAAAAGAGAATTTAAAAATTGACAACCAGCCATGAAGACACATCTTAATGTATTTTTATTTTCTGTGTGGAGACGTTTGGTAACCGAGAATCTTCTCAACGAGAATCCAAAAAGTCTTCTGCTGCCGTCTAAGGCTGCTTAGCTCCACAGATCCGTGGGCAACACGCCCAGGGTACAGAGAACGAATTACAACCAACGCGACAAATCCACTCCAGGCAGTCTGAGAAACCCGGGAGGTGGCGCCACCAATGGAAGGCTGGAGAACGGTGGCATTTCAAAAGGCGCCCGCTGTCACAGGCCTGGGTGTCCTCCAGTCTGTCCCAGGGCTGGGGAGGACTGCTCAAGGGAAGTTGCCCGAGTGTGACTCTCTCGGATTGCTCTGCCTGGTCCACCTCTTCTACGGGTGCCTCTTGCTGCTTCTGTGTCCCGGGCCAACTGAACTCAGCGGGCTGGTCGGTACTTGGTTCCAAGATGCTCTGGACTCCGGGAAAGAGTCCGTTTTGCGGGTAGATCCAGCGTAGCCGCCAGCAAGGACTGGAAAGCAGTTCCGAATCACAGCTGTCCAGTGAGCACTCTCCCAGTACCGGATACAAAGGAAGAGGCCACGGCCCACGGTCTTCTGAACTCACAATAGGCGGAGGCTGGGGCTCTGGCGCCGCTTCGGCGGAATCCCAGGCACGCTTCACACAGCCAAGAAAATGTCG
>NW_016107395.1:2552190-2553224 GCF_001604975.1 Cebus imitator
AAAAAAAAAAAAAAAAAAAAAAAGTCAAACAAACGTATTGTGGCATTTAAATGTGTTTTAATCCGTTTTACGTGTTTAATCGGTTTAATGTGTCTTAACCCGTTTTAATGTGTTGTGACAGAAAATGCGCCGGCTAGAGGTATCACGTTATTACTGGTGCGTACAGAGGCTCCGTGCAATCACTGTTCTGCACCGCAAAAAGGGGTTCAGGAAGTATCTAGGAGACACTAGCGTTTCTAGGACCGAGAAAGTGACAGCACAAAGAACATAAGGACCCCACGCGAAAGGGAAAGGTCAGGTTGGGTGCAACAACTGAAGAAAAATAAAAATTAGCCGGGCGTGGTGGCGGGGGCCTGTAGTCCCAGCTACTCGAGAGGCTGAGGCAGGAGAATCTCTTCAACACGGGAGGCAGAGGTTGCAGTGAGCCGAAATCGCGCCATTACACTCCAGCCTGGGGAACAGAGGGTGACTCCCTCTAAAAAAAAAAAAAAATTACATTCAAATAAAAATAACACTTTAAAATAATAAAAGTCTGAAATGCAAGTAAAAATGAAATCAAAGACATCGCTAACATCGTTCTCAAAGCAAAAGACATAAAACTAATTTTAAAATAAAATTTACAGGGAACGAACCCTACGAAGAAGAAATTTTAAATATTGTTAATGATGCAATCCTACCATTAGGATATCTCTGTCAGATCTAAACCTCTACAGGTTGCAGCTCTCTAAATTTCCTACGACAAACAAACAAACAAAAATAGTCACCGTTAAACGTGTTTGGCTACCACTAAAAAATCGTAGCAGCTGGTATATCTCGGTTTGGTACACAAGAGGAAAAAGTCGCGTTCGGTAGGACTTGCTATTGTCAAAGGGAGCTGGTAAAACTGAGAAATTGAGTTCGCCGCCATTTCCTGACTTGCATGGGTGTTTAAAAAAACAGACTAGCGCCGGGCGCGGTGGCTCAAGCCTGTAATCCCAGCACTTTGGGAGGCCGAGGCGGGTGGATCACGAGGTCAAGAGATCGAGACCATCCTG
>NW_016107395.1:2553346-2567937 GCF_001604975.1 Cebus imitator
AGACTAGCATAGCTAAGACGGAATTCGATATTGTGAAACCAAACTTGGTATAAGATCTCCCAGGCACTGCTAAACTGGTCATCACTAAACAAACAAACAAACAAACAAAAACCCGTATTCGCTGGTACCCAGATTTCTACAGGACTTAAACATCTCTTCTGCAGTGAAAGCAGGTCTTACTAGCAGGAAACCAGAACTTGCCAGGACTAAGAAACTTGAGCTGGGCTGACTCCATAGTTGTTATGATTGATTAGAAATTCGAGGGTACAGGAAACCCGGAACTGCTGAGAAGTGAGTCACAGGGTAACTTCGACTTGCTACAGCGAAACAGTGACTTTCTACGACCTAGAAATCGCAGCCAGGGCTAGACCGGTGTTTGTCGTAAGTCAGGACTTTCTTGGTCTGAGAAATCACATTGTGGCTATTCCCCTCCTTGGACAGGGGGTAGATATTGCAGGCACCGCGAAATAGAAACTTGGTAAGGCCAAGAAGCCAACGACGCGCGAAGCCGCGGGCTCCTGCTACAGAGACGGTAGCTGCGCCGCCGCCACAGGACTGTCACTGGCTCCGAAGAGCTGCAGGATCAGCCCGCCCAGCGCCAAGGCCGCCTGGGAACTCCAGGCTCCGAGCAACTCGGGAAGCTGCGACTTTGAATCTCTCAGATTTGCAGCCAAAGGGAAATGGAAGCGCGGAGCAGCTAAAGAGAGACCTCGGCTGGGTACTTGGAGCCTGTGAGTGACGGCAGGCAGCCGCCGGGGTTGTCAAGGACAACATTCGCTTTGGCCCAACCAGCTGTGCTGTCACCAAGAGACCGTCGACTCCGAGGAAAAAAAAGAGAAGTTCGGCCTTCGAGAAACCGTGCAACAAGTGCTGTGACAGCGAAACAGCCGGCTTCGCGCCGCGGGCAAAAGAGTCACAGGGGACGCCGGGTGCTGCGACCGTGACGCCGGCACTAGAGGGCCTCGGATGGAGAAAGAGACGCGCGGAGGCCAGGGAACTGCCCAGCACAGCTAGCAGCTGACACAAGCAGAAAAGTGTCTGGTCGGCTCTCTGGGAGAAAGTGCCGACCAAAACCAGCAACTCGGTGCAGGAAACCGTGCAGCCACTGAAGACCGTTATCCACCGTGGTGCCAGAGAAACACCGCGATTTCTACGACAACCGTGGGGAAACCACAGAGAAACACGCGCTGCTGCTGAAGTACATCCAGCTCCGCGCAACCAGTGGTTCTGCGGTCCACAAACCGCCAGCCGGGCTCGACTAGAAACTTCTCGGAAAAACTGTCATCCCACAGCAGCTTTCCAACCCACGACAGACAAATGACGCCTTTATGAAGCAGCTAACCGTGCTGAGACTGGCCTGGGGCAGCACAAAGAGGCGAACGGTGCGGGTACCGAGAAACGCCAGACTCGGTAAAACCAACCTTGCAGCCACAGAATCCACCGGCTTCGCAGGACGCAACAGGCGAAGGTGCGGCGGAGAAACCGCAAGCTCGGTTCACCGATTACGCTGAGGGAGAGCGAGGGAACGGAGTGAGGGGGAAAAACGCAAAGTTGTGAAACCAGAGGCTCTAGGACCCAACGATCACCTACCCGCAGCAAATGCCTGTGCGGTTGCAAAAGACAACTTTTGGTGCCAGAAATGTTGCTGCCGGAGAGCGTCGGCTAACGTTGACAAAGGAGTGAGGTTGGTAGTGCGAAACAGTTGCTGGGAAAGGAGCGCTGCAGCGATGGGACAACTTTGGGCTCGGTGCCACCAAAGTGCTGCCTGCTCTACCCACTCTGTCCCCCATGGGCTTAGGGAAGTCCGTTGTCTCTTTCTTTTATAATTTTTTTTCTTTCCCCTTTGTCACCCAGGCTGGTGCAGTGGTGCCATCATGCCTCAGTGCAGCCTCTACTTCCTGGGATCTAGAGATCCTCTCGCCTCAGCCTCTTGAGTAGCTGAGACCACAGGGGCGCGTCACCACCCCCCCCCCGGCTTTTTTTTTTTTTTTTTTTTTTTTTTTTTTTTTTTTTGAGACAAGTGTCTCGCTATGTTGCCTAGGCTTGTCTCAAACTCCTGAGCTCAAGCGATTCGCCTACCTGGGCCTCCCAAAATGCTGGGATCACAGGCGTGACAGGAAGCCTGTATTGTTCTTGCATTCCACCCAGTGACTTGCAGGAGGAGAGGAGGCGGTTTAGGCGCTAAGAATCTAGCGGATCCGGCTGGTCCCAGGAACAAAGTAAAAATCATTCTAGTCGCCAACAGGTTCCTACGCAGGAAACAGCCATCCAACCTCCGTGACTGGACTCTTCCGGACCACCACTTGTTCCCAGGCTCTCCTCCCCGTCCAGAGTCATCAGGATCCTACAGGAGGGGCTGACAACTGCTTGCCCTCGAAACTTGAAATTCTCGGTTTAAGGATCCGAGAGGAGACTGAAAGGCACTGCGTTTTCTGACGGCAGCTTCAGACCTCCCTCGCCGGTCCCGGTACCTCCCCTGCGGGATGGAACTCTGTGGGAACCGCTTGTTGATTCTGATGGTTAACTGTCAGATGTCCGTGATATTGGGGACAGGAGTTGGAAGAGGGCAGGAGAGAAAAACGGACTGCAAGACTCCAGCACAGGAGGTGAGACTGATGGCAAACGTCCGTTCCCTCTCCAAGCCCAATTAACATCTCATCTCAAGCTGCCATCCACTTTCCTATACCCTTGATCTGTGAAGTGGATCACTGACGTTTTCTCTGTCTTTAGGGAAATGCAAAGCAGGCGAATTTTCAAGCGCTTGAATTCAATCTCACACTTTTCAGTCCAAGTGGGGTTATAAACTCCTTCCTCATAGGAAATAACGGCCAGTGCCTGGAAGAAAAACGTCTTTTTCCCATAAGCTTTCACATTTTTCCAGGAGCATTCCCACTCAAACTCATCATCTCCCAGCTGCACGCTGGAGATGCTATGCAACCAATTCCATCCTTTTCTAGATGATCCTGGGTGGAGGACAGGTCCAGGGAGCCTAGAGAAGGGCCTTGACAAGTCAGGAGACCCAATTTAGGGTCGCAATTCTCACCCACTCACAAGGCCTATGCCTTGATCTTCCCCTCCCACCATACAATGTCTTCTGCTAGCCAGTCTATCCCTGGTATTTGAGGATCCTCCAACTGCCTCCTGGTCTTTAGGATGGAAGAATAAAGGGAAGATGGCATAGTTTCCACCTAAAAAGTTACAACCACTTCACCAGAAGGAACAGCTCAGGCAGAGCCTTCTTAAAACAAATGCCTGCCCACTGCTTCGGGGTCCTCATTTCCACCCCAGCAGAGCATTTTATGGGAAAAGCTGTAATCCCAGCATTTGGGAAGGCTGAGGTGGGAGGATCCCTTTAGCCCACAGGTTCAAGACCAACCTAACCACAAAGTGAGACCCCACCTCTAGCTGAGATGTGGTCGTGCCTGTAGTCCCAGCTACTCTGGATACTGAAGTGGGAGGATCTCTTGAGCCCAGGAGGTCCAGGCTACTGTGAAAGGTGATTCATGACTGCAGCACTCTACTTAGGCCTGAGTGACAGAGGGAAACATCTCAAAAAATAAAAACAAAGCCAATATTAAGACCCCTGTAAGAAGGGGTCACCTGAGACATTATGACATATACTATTAACAAAGGAAAATGCTGCAAATTATATAATGTGTCCCAATGGTATGAGGCCAACCATTTTAAAATATATACCTATTTCAGAGATACTAAAATAAGAAAAATATTTACCCTAGAATTGATTAAATTCAGGTATCCACTCCTTTATTTTCAACCTGTGGTGCCATTTTAGTTTGTTTACCTCTTGAAAATTGCATAGAGATTAGAGTTATTTTTTGAATTAATTTAATTAATTTATTTTTGAGATAGAATCTCTATCTGTCACCCAGGCTGGAGTGCAGTGGCACAATCTTGGCTTACTGTAACCTCTGCCTCCTGGGTTCAAGCCATTCTTGTGCCTCACCCTCCTGAGTATCTGGAACCCCAGGTGCTTGACAAAACACTCAGATAATTTTTGTATTTTTAGAAGAGATGGGGTTTTGCCATGTTAGCCAGGCTGATCTTGAACTCCTGGTCTCATGTGATCCACCTACCTCAGTCTCCCAAAGTGCTGGGATTACAGGCGTGAGCTACTGTGCCAAACCGAGTTTCGATTTTTTAAACCTATTTATATGATTGTATTTGTTTTTTTGCAGTGTAATTCAATACATTGAAATGGTTGGGTAAATGGAAAAATCATCTTCCTCACTCCTCCAGTATCTGTAAGGTGCAATTTCTCATAAATAGTTTCAGCTTCTTGCCTCCCCTTTTAGTGCTCCTCACATATTGCGTGGTTTGTGGCACGAAAATCATTATTTGTGACAGACACTGTGCCAATTGTATTTTGTCCTTTATGTTGTTTCATTCTCAACCAAAAACTGTGGTGAGCACATGCTTTGTGCGGGGCTTGCTTCTCAGTTCTCTCCATTGTGTAGATGCACAGCCCCACTTAGGGAAGTTGGAGTGTGCACAGCTCTGCCTGTGGCTGAGTAGATAAATGTAATTTTAGCATTCAATGTTAACTTTTGGTGCAAATTTAAAGCTCATCTTCTAATAGTGTGTGTGTGTGTGTGTGTGTGTGTTTGTGTGTGTGTGTATTTTACCATAACCCTTCTCCCTAACACTTCAGTTCAAGATACGAACGTAAATTTTGAGTTGATTGTTCTGGACACACTCCCTCAAAATATGACTGTAGGACACCAAAACACGCCACCCCTATATACCAATATACCTCTGGAATATTGATTATTTCAGGCTAGGCATGATGGGTCACACTTGAAATCCTAGTGCTTCGGGAGGCCAGGAGTTCATGACCAGCCTGGGCACATAAGGAGACCCATTTCTACAAAAGTATTTTTAAAAAATTAGCCGGACAGCCGGGTGCAGTGGCTCATGCCTGTAATCCTAGCACTTTGGGAGGCCGAGGTGGGTGGATCACCTGGGGTCAGGAGTTCAAGACCAGCCTGGCCAACATTGCGAAACCCCATCTTTACTAAAAATACAATAAAAAGTCAGCCTGTAATCCCAGCGACTTGGGAGGCTGAGGAAGGAGAATCACCTGAACCCAGGATTAGAGGTTGCAGTGAGCTGAGATCGCACCACTGCACTCCAGCCTGTGCAATGGAAGCGAGACTCCATCTCAGAAACAAAACAAACAAAAAATTAGCGGGCCATGGTGGCATGTGCCTGTAGACGTAGCTCTTGGGTAGGCTAAGGCAGGAGGATGGCTTGAGCCCAGAAGTTTGAAGTTACAGTGAACTCTGATCATGCTACTTGCATTTCAGCCTGGGTGACGTAGTAAGACTCTCTCTCTAAAACAAAAAAGAGGGCCGGGCACTGGTCGTTCACGTCTGTAATCCCAGCACCTTGGGAGGCCAAAGCGGGCAGATCACTTGAAGCCAGGAGTTTGAGACCAGCCTGGCCAACATGGTAAAACCTGTCTCTACTAAATATACAAAAATTACCCAAGCATGGTGGCACCTGCCTGTAGTCTCAGCCACAAGGGAGGCTGAGGCATGAGAATTGCTTAAAAACAGAAGGCAGAGGTTGCAGTGAGCCCAGATTATACCACTGCACTCCAGCCTCAGCCTGGGCAACCGCACAAGACTCTGTCTAAATAAAAAATAAATAGATAAATAAAAAATTAGCTGGGCACAATGGCTCATGCCTGTAATCCCAGCACTTTGGGAGGCCCAGGCAGGCAGATCACCTGAGGTCGGGAGTTTGAGACCAGCATGGCCAACATGGTGAAACCCTGTCTCTACTAAAATAAAAAATACAAAAAGAAGTAGCCAAGTGTGGTGGCACACACCTGAATCCCAGCTCCTCAGAAGGCTGAGGCAGGAGAATCACTTGAATCTGGGAGCCAGAGGTTGCAGTGAGCCCAAATGGTACCACTGCACTCCAGTCTCAAAAAAAGAAAAGAAAAAGAAAAGGATGAAACAACATGATTCATACCACAAAGCGCCAGAAAGTACACCAGAGTTGATATGCCAGCACTAGTCACACAAATCCTTTTCTCCCATCAGTCAACATTTTAGACAGGAAAACTAAACACAGAGTGAATTTTTACTGTCTGCTTGACCTACTTGATTGCATTCCACAAAGCGGGGCCTGGAATCTGGCTGGTCAGAAGTTCTTATCTTTCTGCTGGCTGATCAGCTCCTGGTTTCCCTTAACTGTGGGCTTCCAAAAGAGCCAAACTTTGGCTTCCTGCTCACAGCACCAAATTTGCAGGGGCCAAGGGAAATCTTTCTTAGCACTCTGAAAGTTTGCTCAAAAATCGACTCACAGAGACAGATTAATAGGAGAAAATACACACAAAATATAGGATTGCCCAGCCCCTCAGTGAGGTGCAGGAGATTATATACCATCTTGAGGTTACAGAAAAAAGTGGATCATGGCAAAACAGGTTATAGGAGGGAGAAAATCTTTAAAGGTTCCAGACTCTCTGGTAATCCTTCTTAGCTCTGGATAAGAGGTCTGTACGTATCAGTGCAGATTTTCTACAGATGCAAATTTTTCCCACAAACCACGGCATGCAGGGCTACTTCTTTTGCTGGTTCTCTGATGGCCATATGAAAATATGTCAAAGAAATACATTTTGGGATTAAACATTTTTATTTCCTTCAAGGTGGAATATTAACTGTATGTCTCTTATAGTTTAAAATAAGTAAGGGAATCCACATTTTCTAATTTAAGATATGCTTTGTTTTAATAATAACCAGGGGTTAAATTTTTAAAAGGTTTTCTGCATCTACTGATATTATCACATGGCTTAATTCCCTTTTAATGTTAATGTGGTAAATAATATTAACTGATTTTGAAGTGCTAAAGCAATATTGAGTTCGTGGAATAAATCCCACTAGATCATGATGTATTTTTAAAAATATATGTTGTTGGATTCAGTATGCCAATACATTATTTATAATTTTTAACACCTGTGATCATGAGAGCTGTTGGCTAACCAACAAACTGGGGGATTGACAAGAGTGTTATATAAAATGGGCATGTAAATATTCATACCTTCTTTATACTTAAGGTCTTTTTATTTTTCTGCCCCACTCAGGCAGACTTATCAAATACTGGCATCATGTCTCATTCGGAGCCATTTGAAGGTCAATAGTGGCCTGAATCATTCTAGTTTTGTAGGTACCCCCATAATCTTTTCAATACAGATTGAATTATTATACAGCAGGAGAAAAGAGTCAAAGCATATAAATAAGGTAAACAGAGAGGCATATTTTATTGGCCTGGCTTCCCCAGGAAGCATTAACTAAGGTGAAAACTTATGTGACACTTTTTTTATTTTTTTATTTTTATTTTTATTTTTTTGAGACGGAGTTTTGCTCTTGTTACCCAGGCTGGAGTGCAATGGTGCGATCTCGGCTCGCCGCAACCTCTGCTCCCGGGTTCAGGCAATTCTCCTGCCTCAGCCTCCTGAGTCGCTGGGATTACAGGCATGTACCACCATGCCCAGCTAATTTTTTGTAGTTTTAGTAGAGACGGGGTTTCACCATGTTGACCAGGATGGTCTCGATCTCTTGACCTCGTGATCCACCAGCCTCAGCCTCCCACAGTGCTGGGATTACAGGCTTGAGCCACCGTGCCCGGCCTATTTTTTTTTAAGACGAGGTTTCACCATGTTGGTCAGGCTGGTCTTGAACTCCCGACCTGAGGTAATTGAATTACAGGCATGAGCCACCATGCCCGGCCAATATGACACTTTGAAATTCAGAAGTAGTTTTTTTTCAGAAAGCGGGAGTTAAAAGAGAGGGTAAGTGGAACAGGAAGGGGTAAGAGACAATTTGATGCTGTGCCACCTCATTGCCCCTTACTGGGTATCATGCAGGGTCAGAGGCAAATTTACCATGCAGCTAAGGAAGCTTAGCTTTTAGGACTCCTTTGAACAGGTCTGTAATTTTGTACTTAAATTTTTAATTCTTTTTCTTAAAGAGGATCCCCCACTACTTGTATGAACATTGGGTTCTATGAACTGAACCTACTCTGAACACAACAGTTTGCTTGATCACATTGGAACCATCTTCTGGGAAGCCCTATCTGTGACTGCGTCTAAGAATAATTCACTTAGGAGGAAACAAAGGGGAAGAATATATCCACTGTGGGAGAAATAAAACAATCCTGACAACGAAAAGACCCCTGTGTACCCAATAGAAGAGAAAGAGAGAACACTAGTACTGAGTTAGCCTTAACAGATTTACATGCATGTAAGGTAGCATGACAATAACTATAAAGCTGGGTCATATCTCATGTTTTGATCAAAGAATGTGGAAGAATGAGAACTTCCTTTACTGCTTCAAAAGAAAAGAGGGTTCACCTTATTACAGTTTCCTCTATACTGACAAACCCTCAGCTCATCCTTGGAGGTGCTGTTTAAAAATATGTTATTTTCGCTGGGCGCGGTGGCTCAAGCCTGTAATCCCAGCACTTTGGGAGGCCGAGGCGCGTGGATCACGAGGTCAAGAGATCGAGACCATCCTGGTCAACATGGTGAAACCCCATCTCTACTAAAAATACAAAACGTTATCTGGGCATGGTGGTGCATGCCTGTAATCCCAGCTACTCAGGAGGTTGAGGCAGGAGAATTGCCTGAACCCAGGAGGAGGAGGTTGCGGTGAGCTGAGATCACGCCATTGCACTCCAGCCTGGGTAACAAGAGCGAAACTCCGTCTCAAAAAAACAAACAAAAAAAACCCAAAAAACAACAACAAAAAAAAACATGTTATATTCCTATGGCCTTGGGAACATTCTGGAGACTGGGCTTAATCCCTAGAGATATTATATTTCCACTGCTAGAACAAAGGTTCAGAGTTGTTACCGTGTAGAATATAATATCACTGTTTTATTTCTTTTGTGGTTTTTAGGAATAGGACACACTCAGACATGAAAAACTGGCCTGGCTTAAAAGGGTTCCTGGCCTTACAGGTGAGTAAGAAATGTCACTTCCTGGCAGGCTCAGGAACATCTGGATATTTGGAGGACTTTGACAAAGGAGAATTCACCCAAATCTATAGATCTTTCAGGCAAAGTGTAATACCAAGATCCTGGTAGGGTTTCCTAGCCTTGAGAGGCTATTAAAAGTCTAATTTGAGATTCCTTATTAAAAGGTCCAAAAGCCAACTTAAAGAAAGCCTATGTGCTAAAAAACTGTTCCTGCTGCATTTGTGTAAATAATTAGGCCAACTTTAAATACACTAAATTTATTTTGCAAACAAATTACTAATACTTTGATGATGTTTGCTAAAAAAAAGGGGTAAGTATAGAGAAAAAAACTTTCAGAAGAAAATACTACAGTGCACCTGTTATTAGACTCTAGCTTGTTGTTTTTCAGGTTTTGTCATCTACCTGAAATCTAGACTGGATCTTGAATTTTTTGTTTCCTATAATATCTGGCAATGGGCTGAGTGTCAGATCTCACGCCTGTAATCCCAGTTTGGGAGGCCAAGGCAGGAGGATTTCTTGAGCCCAGAAGTTCAAGACCAGCCTGGGCAAAAGGTGAAACATCGTTGCTACAAAAAGTACAAAAATTAGCTGGGCATGGCGGCATGTGCCTGTGATCACAGCTGCTTGGAAGGCAGAGGTGAAAGGATTGCTTGAGCCAAGGAGATTGAGGCTGCAGTGAGCCTTGTTTGTGCCACTGCACTCCAGCTTCAATGACAAAGCAATAGTGTTGTTGAGGTTTTGGGGTTCAGGGGAGCCCTCAGCTCCCCTGAGAGGATGTTTCTCCAGGTTTTTGGTCTATCACTCTCTCAAGAATGGGAGAGGAGACCAGGGTAAATACCAGACTTGAAAAGTGTTTGCAGGAAGTGATTTATTTAGATAGAGAAAGAGAAAAGAGGAGAGGAAAAGAGAAAGCTTCCACACTGGGTGGAAGGGGACCCCAGAGGGAGAAAATCCAGGAGAGAGGAAGATGGCTTCCAAGAAGGGAGTGTTTGTAGAAGGGAATCCAAACATGCAGTCCAAAGGGGCGTGGAAGAAGGGGACTTTTAACCTGGGAGGAACCCCCACCTTCTCCAAGACCCCTAGCCAATGAAATGAGTTCCTTAGAACTTCCACTGGAGTGATTGACTTTTGATTCTTCCCGCAGCGAAAATAAAAACAGACACAGTTAAATCTTCTGATGGAGAGAGATGGGATGGGGGCATGGCACTGGGAAGTTCTTGCCCTTAAACCTGCGCCCCCTTGTAGACCCGGAAAGAGAACACCTTCCCTCACTGTCTCAAAAAAAGAAAAATAAAAAGGGGACTGGGCACATTGGCTCACGCCTTTACATAATCCCAGCACTTTGGCAGGCTGAGGTGGGTGAATCAGTTAAGGCCAGGAGTTTGAGACCAGCCTGGCCAGCATAGTGAAAACCCATCTCTACAAAAAAATGCAAAAATTAGCTGGGTGTGGTGGTGTGTGCCTGTAATCCTAGCTACTCGGGAGACAGGGGCAGGAGAATTGCTTGAGCCCAGAAGTGAATGTTGCAGTGAGTGGAGATGGTGACACTGTACTCCAGCCTGGGCAACAGAGCAAGACTTCATCACAAAAAAAAAAAAAAAAAAAAAAAAAAAAAAAAAAAAAAAAAAAAAAAAAAAAAAAAAAAAAAAGAAAAGAAAAAAACATCTACCTATGGCTTTTCAAACTAATGTATCTGATTTTTCTTCTACCCTTCTGGCTTGGAATTGCTGAAATTAAACTATGCTTTTCCTGAAGTCCTGTAAGCTGAAGCTGGATAGTTTAATATAGGTTGCAGAGAAATCACCACAACTCATGTATGGACTCCTCAGAAATTTCATCAGAATACCTCATGCAAATTGCAAACCAGGATATTCTGTCAGATTGCCACTGCCCACCCCCAATCAAACTGAAGACGCTTCAAACACAACATCTAGAAATTCCTGACTGGCTGCCCTCTGGACTCAAAAAACTGAGTTTATTGTTGGTTCTAACCATTAATTTTTTTCTTATGTTTCAATGAAAATATCTCTTATTAAATGAATCATTGCTTGCATTATATAGAGGTCTAACTTTGGTGGAAGCCCATCTGCAATCCCACCACCTGACTTGAGACAGTCCTGTTAACTGTTTAACTGGACTGATCTATTCTCGGGACTGAAGGACTGGTACGATGACAATTAGATAATATAGCTACCCAGTTCCTGAACTGAGAAACTTCATGGGAAGGTTTCTTTCTTTCTATTTTTTTTTTTTTTAAGAGACGGGGTCTCACTATGTTGCCCAGGCTGGAGTGCAGTGGCTATTCACAGGCGCAATCCCACTACTGATCAGCAGGGGAGTTTTGACCTGCTCTGTTTCTGACCTGGGCCGGTTCACCCCTCCTTAGGCAACCTGGTGTTCCCCTGCTCCTGGGAGGTCACCATATTGATGCCGAACTTAGTGCAGACACCCGATCAGCATAGCGCACTACAGCCCAGAACTCCTGGATTCAAGAGATCCTCCAGCCTCAGCCTCCCGATTAGCTGGGACTACAGGCATGCGCCACCGCGCCCCGCTGTGAGAAGGTTTCATGGTACCTTGGCAATTGAGAAAACCACAGAAGCAAGAAGGTCAGTATTATCACAAACACTGTGCCTTTCTGTGTGACAGCTGGCCATAAAAGAATTCTCTGATGTACCTCCCTGAAAGTAGGACATAAAACCCTTATTCCAGAGGGGTACTTCCCCACCTAGAGGCTAAAAAGAATCTGAACAGACAGCCATTTCTGGCTTCCTCAGAGCTCACTTATTAGCACTAGATAATGTACTTTTTGTTCAGTCATACTTCCATTTTATGACTGTCCATAAATTTCAAGCATAAAAATACATACTTTTCATTGGGTCTTTGACCTTCATTTCTGAGGGCTCTCTTGTCATGGAAAATTTCAATAAATAATTTTTTAAATTTTTTATTTTTTTTATTTTTAAAAATGAAGGGGGTTCACCATGTTGGTCAGGCTGGTCTTGAACTCCCAACCTCAGGTGATCCGCCTGCCTTGGCCTCCAAAGTGCTTGGATTACAGGTGTGAGCCACCATGCCCAGCCCACTAAATAATTTTTAATGCTTTTCTCTTATTAATATGTGTTTTGTGATAAGATTGTAAGCCATGACCCTGGCAATGGGCAAGGAAAAACTATTCTTCTCCCATACAATAGATACTGTTAGTAACTGAACTGTACTCTCCCATGGAATTTCCCTCACTTCCTTGTTTCTTGCCTGATTCAATAATAACAACCTTGCTGACTTTCAACTGTGCCTACGATTTTCACCTTAATCCTATCAGGTCCCAAGTAATTTTTCCAGGCAAATTAGGGATCATCCCCCAACTATTTGGACTTTGGTGTCTGCCATTCTGTATACGACAGAATATACTATAAAAGCACACTCGGTACTGGACTGAATCATTTACCGCCTTTCCTAGACCAGCCACATAGCTTGGCCTGATCTGGAGGCTAAAATATGGAGTTCCCATTCATCATCTTTGGAAGAGCTATCTTGAAGGCAGCATCTCCAGAATCCCACATGCCACCAGACTTAAACCTAAAAGAAGCTGGGACTGGGCACTGGACAACTTCACTGGACTCAGCCACCACTGCCAACGTCCCCAGTTCTGTGCACATATGAAGTGCAGTGCATTCAGGCTGCCATGCTGGGCTTACATAGGCTACTACATTTATTCCTGGAGTTTAAAGGGGACAAAAATGCTGAGACCCACATGTCTGGGGACCAATGGCTGAAACCACAAAGGAGCTACACTCACTTGAAAAATAGGTGTATGCTATAGACAACACAAAACAACGGGCCCTGCACCAGCCAGGAGATGCCAGCCAGAGAAGGTAGACAGATAGATGCCCAGAGCAACTCTCAGAACCCCAGATGCCCCCAAGAAATTGCTGAAAACTAAGGCTTAGGACAGACTAGAACCAATAAAAGAAAGGGACCCCAGTCTTGGTCATGGTTCATTGCACAAATCCTTTCTATCAATGCCCTGGAAGGAGCTCATGTACCCCAGTGGGAGCCCTCTTGCTGTTCTTGTGGCCTTTCATAAGACTGTGCCCTGCCTGGAGCTGGAAGTCTCTGCAGTGGAGATCCTTCTATATTTCGTTCTTCCCCCTTGAATGCTTCAAGTTTTTTCAATTGGAAAAATTATATTTGCATAATCAATATTATGTGCTAAGGAACTTTTAGATCTTCTCAGAATTCATAGTTCTTTGTACATGATAATTAAAGCCTTCTTCCGTATTCTCCACCTGTGAAATAGATTTGAGGTGGGTGGAGTCAGGATTAGAAATATATATAGGTGAGCAGCGGCATGAAAGGGACTGGTATCCAGGTCAGAGCTGAAGGCTGAACTCCAGGGAGCCTTTGAATAGCTATGGATACCAACAGGGTGGGAAGGGGCAGTGGGCCACTGTTCTTGGGTTCTCTTGAAACTGAGGTTGGCCTCTCTGCTGAGAGCAGAGAACAACCATCAATAAACGCTACTTCAATGATCTGAAGTTTACATTAACAGGGTGGAGGTGGAATTTAAATTTAGGGGGATATGAGGAAGACCCCCAGCCCTGTGCTTTTTGAATTGACAACCATGGGATTCCAGGGCATCAGCTCCAGGTCAGACATTCCAGGCAGTTGCAGAATTCTGTCAATGTGGGGCCTGTCCACCTCAAAAATCCACATGGATTGGATCTAGCAAAACAATATTCAGCAAAACTTCAAGATTCAACAATACTGGAGGCTCAAGTACATCACCGGTGCATACTTGGCCCAGGGAGGCTATTCTCTCACAATCTCTACCATTTTGGGGCCTTCAGCATCTGAGACTCACTAATTCCTGCAGGAATCCCAGAAGAAAGATTTATGCATCACTATAGATAGCTTCAACCTACAGTGTGTCAGGAATAGAAAATGGGTGTCTTTAGAAAGAGATGGAAAAAACATGCAGTAGCAATCACCCTTTGGACATTGAAGCTTTTCTGTCACCTTAGTTGTTAGAAACTAAACCCAGAAACTCGGTGTCCACATTAATTTTGTCTAGCTATGAGGACATTTTTTTTCCCACATATTCACGGTTCTAAATTTGAATACAGAGGAGTTTAGGTGCTACAATCTGAATAGAACATGAGAATAAAACTGTCTTTTCCTTGCACTTGTTAGATTGATTTAATACCAATTATCAATACAAAAAAATGGCAATAAATGGTCAGTGGAATTGGAAAGTGTTTTTGTGATTTGGATATGGAGCAGGGTTCCCATGTGACCATTCTCACTTCCTGTTCTGAAGTCTTAGTGTCTGCTTTTCTTTCTCTCCCTCTCCTCATTGTTTCTTCTAGTGGCTGGCATTTGCGTACTCTGGGAACTGAGCTTTCATCTCCTATGTTAGCCATAGAGATGAGGGCTTTGAGGGCACCATGGAATCAGATTTTTGGAAATGACTTAGAAATCACAGGCACTCAAGCCCAACAGAGCTTAAATGAAAAAAAAAAATTAATTAGGAGCAACAAAAACAAAATGAGAAGACTGTTAAATTCTACAATTCCATAGAGAAGAAT
>NW_016107395.1:2568468-2584406 GCF_001604975.1 Cebus imitator
AAAAAAAAAAAAAAAAAAAAGAAAGAAAGAAAGAAAGAAATGTAAAGGGAGCTGGAAAGAGAAATTGAACAACAGGAAATGGATGTCATGCTGCTCTGAAATAACTGCTGAAAATTAGAGTGTGTCAATTTTAGGGTTTATTGCATTATTATAAACAAGTAGATAAATATAAGGGCATGTACCAGTTATGAAAACATGTCTTAAAATAAGGACTATGATATCTCTATTACTCAATGTCATGCTTCTAATGGCCAGTTGTGTGTGTGTGTGTGTGTGTGCATTTTTTTTTTTTTTTTAATGAAAGAAAAGCCTCTATAAATGTGGCTCCTAAATGTCTAACCCTCGAGGTTGTTCTTTTGCAGGAGTTTGTTCCTTTTGCTCCGCAGCCGAACCTACGGAGGCAGCATGGGATGGAGTCGGCAAATGTCCTGCAAGTCCACGACCCATGAAGAGCCGCTATGGTAGTGCAAGGACCCCAAAACTAGAGATACTGTTTAGGAGAAGTGGAGCGATCGACCCATCAGCGGTGCTGCCACGGAGATCAATCCTGCTTGGGTGAATGAGCAGTGCTATAACTGAGAAAGTACCAGTATAAGGAAACAGGGTACTGGGACATAGTAAAAGGAGTTAGCCAGATTGCTTTAGGCACACAGTAAGGGAAAGGTCCCCAAAGAACCTCTGGAATAAGGGAACTTGCACATGCGGCTGGCCTAAATATGCCCTCTAAGGACTAAGGGCCCACATGCCGACAGGGGGAATGGTGGTGGAGCTACCAGGAATTCTCACCTTATACAAACAGGGAACACAGTTCCATTAGCTTTTATATAAAAGCTCTTGTATTCAAATGTAAAGGGGGCAACCCGAAACCTGCTTTCAGGACCCCTCTTTTTTGCTGTGAGCTTTCCTTGTCGCTTAATAAATTCTACTCCACTTACTCTTCAATGCCCAAGTGCCCATTTCTTCCTGATCATGAGACAAAAACCTGAACTTGACCGGGGACGATGGCTCACTCCTGTAATCTCAGCACTTTGGGAGGCCGAGGTGGATGGACTACCTGACGTCAGGAGTTCAAGCCCAGCCTGGCCAACACGGTGACTTGGTGAAACCCCGTCTCTATGAAAAATACAAAAAATACACGGGAATGGTGGCGTGTGCCTGTAATCCCAGATATTCCGGAAGCTGAGACAGGAGAACCTCTTGAACCTGGGAGGCGGTTGCAGTGAGCTGAGATGGCACCATTGCATTCCTGCCTGGGGGACAGAGCGATACTCCGTCTCCAAAACAAAGAAAAGAAAGAAAAAGAACCCGGACTTAGCTGAGCTAAGGAGCCAAAATCTTGCATCAATAGCAAGTGCCAACATTGAACAACTAGCGGTGTAACCAGAGGCAAACTATATTTTTGGCTCAGTTAAGCTATTACCACTAAGAAACTGTTGTCTCTCAGAAATATCGGGGCTTGGAAGGTTGTACGGTGCTTCCACGGAGAAAGCGCCTACCTAGTGAAATACGCCAGTGACAGAAAAACTGAGGCCAAGCCCTGCCAGCGAAAGTCTGGCCAATCACTGTACTGAAACAGACAGCCAGCCCGAGGAAAGCAGCGGTGCTAGGGCACTGGAAGCGATGCCACAAAGAACGTTTGAGTCTTGTGAACGAGGGACGCTGTTTTATTCAGCGCTACCAAGGGAGCAGTAACCGAGAAAACAAAGAGTCGCCGCTACTGGCGAAAGTGCGATGCGAAACTGCCAGTTTGGCATAGGAGGAGAGCCGCGGAAGAGAACCCTAATGGTCGGGCACCAGCTCGCCCCTGGTGCTGGCGGGAGAAGGCAAGTTAGCAGGAACCTGAGACGTGATACTGAAAATCAGTAGAAAATAAAGGCAACATTTACTTTACCAGGAAAGGCAGTGGGTAAGAAAAAAAAACAACCGTAACATTTAAATTCAAGTAGTGAATTTTTTTTTTTTTTTTTTTTTGAGACGTAGCCTCGCTCTGTTGCCCAGGCTGGAGTGCAGTGGCACGATCTTGACTCACTGCAGACTCCGCCTCCTGGGTTCATGCGATTCTCCTGTCTCAGCCTCCCGAGTAGCTGGGATTATACGTGCGTGCCACCACGCCTGGCTGATTTTTTGGTATCTTTAGTAGAGACGGGGTTTCACCGTGTTAGCCAGGATGGCCTGATCTCCTTGACCTTGTGATCCGCCCTCCGCGGCCTCCCAAAGTGCGGGATTACAGGTGTGGGCCACCGTACCTGGCCTGAAAATTTTGAAAGCAAATAGAAATGAAATAAAATACACCAATAACCTTGCTCCCAGAACAAGACACACACACACAGAGAAATTGCAAACAGTGTCGAACGGTGCCATACTACCATTCTGTTTGTTAGCACTAAACCCGTGCCTCTCTAGTGCGCCTATCCAGTTTCCTGGAGAAATAGCCATAGCGAAACCGGCATTTACGGCACCAAAAATTTCCTGTAGCTTACATACCCAAACTTCTATATGAGTGAAAAATTACCACCATAGCCAGGGCGAGACTACTGCGAAATCTAATTTGATATGACTAGAAGATTCCAGACACTACTAAATTGTTTTTTTAAATTGTATTTTGTAGTATCCAGATTAATACAGGAGTTATAAACCGCAGGCATGGCTATAAAGGGGGTTCCTATTACGAAACAGGAACTTGCTACTGCAAAAATTATGTAGGCGCGGTTAAAGCCAGAATTGTTACGACTAGAAATCGCAAACTGGAATAAATCTCAACTTGCTACGGTAAGAAATAACTAAACTCTGAGTTGGTGGGACTAAGAAATCAGGAGTTTGAGACCAGCCCAGGCAACATGGCGAAACCCCATCTCTACAAAAAATACAAACAAATTAGCCTTGCGCGGTGGTGCGTGCCTGTGGTCCCAGCTACTCCGGAGGCTGGGGTGGGAGGATCGCTTCAGCCCAGGAGGCAGAGGTTGCAGTGAGCCGAGATCGAGATTAAGCCACTGCACTGCAGCCTGGGCGACAGAGCCGGACCCTTATCAAGACAGAAAAGAAAGAGAACCAAAGAAAAGAAAAGAAATCACCATCGCACAGTTAAGTCTCCCTTGCTACACAGCTAAATAGTGACTTCCTAGGGCCAAGAAATCGCAGCCAAGACTAGACCAGGGTTTGTCCTAAATCGGGACTTGCCTGGGCTGAGAAAATCACATTTTGGCTGTTGACTTGGACAAGAGGTAGAAATCACAGGCACCGAGAAATCGAAACTTGCTAGGACCAAGAAGCCAACGACGCGAGAAACTGCAGGCGCCTGCGACAGAGGCGCGAGTGGCGCGGCCACAGGACTGGGTTCTGGAGGCCGAGCCGGAGACCGTGCGGGGCGCTGGTGGCTCTGGGAAGAGACTAGGCCCAAGCAGCTCCCCGCCACCGACTCCGAGGAGCAGCGGGCTCCCGAGCCCAGCGTCGCCGCCGCCGCCAGGGAATGCCAGACTCGGCGCAACTGGCTGCGACTCCAAGTCCCTCAGATCGGCGACCTGAGCGCTGCCAATCACCGAGAAAATGGAGGCATCCAGCAACAAACTGTGCCGCGACCAAAGAACTCGACTCGGCGAAATAGCAGTGCCGGGAGCCTGCGAGTGACGCCAGCCGGAGGGGTTGCCAAGGACAATATCCGTTTTGGCGCAACTAACGGTGCTGTCGCGGAGAAAATATCGACCCTCGGAAAAGAGAGGTTCTGGGACCGAGAAATTCGGTGCAACAAGTGCTGTGACAGAAAACCCCACCGCTCGGCGCTGCTGGCGAAAAAGCCAACGAAACGCCGGGTGCTGCGACCGTGACACCGACTTTAGGACACGGTCCTCGGATGGTGAAAGGGACTGCGAGGAGCCACCACATAATTTCCTACTCTGTTCAAATAGCGAAAGTGCTAACGAGAAACGGCCTGCTGAGTTTACCTATAGGTGCTTCGCGCGGGACCCGCAGATTCGACAAACCAGAGGGCCTGGGACCTAGTAGACTTCGACAGTGGGAAATGGCTTACCAGCACAAATATTGCTTCTGGCTCGATGGTGCTGTCCATGAACATCGGCTGGCTCTAAGAAACGAGCTGTAGTGTCGGTGAGAAACCATGGGCACTGACAAACTAGCAGGCTGCAACCGATCAACGGCCCACCCAGTGCCACTACGACAAAGTACTGCGGGCACTACTCCCACCCTCCGTCCTCAGATGAATCCCCTCCCGCTTAAGAAGAGCTTTATTTTTCAAGGCCGGGTGAGTGGGCTCACGCCTGTAATCCCAGCACTTTGGGAGGCCGAGGCGGGTGGATCACGAGGTCAGGAGTTCAAGACCAGCCTGGCCAAGATGGTGAAACCCCGGCTCTACTAAAAATACAAAAATTAGCAGGGCGCGGTGGCAGGTTCCTGTAATCCCAGCTACTTGGGAGGCTGGGGCAGGAGAATCGCTTGAACTCGGGGGCGGGTCAGGGCGGGGGAGGGCGGTTGAGGAGGTTGCAGTGAGCCGAGATCGTGCCACTGCACTCCAGCCTGGGCGACAGAGTGAGACTCAGCCTCAAAAGTAGAAAGAAAGAAAGAAAAAGAAGGCCTTTATTTTTCATAGCGAAGTCAGGATCCCTGATTACCCAGGGTCCCAGCAGCTGACCCGTTGCGATGTGCATGGGAAAAGGAGGCAGTGTAGGGACTGAGAACCGGGCGGATTGGGCAGGGCTGGGAACAAAGTAAAAGACATCCGAGTCCCCAACCGTTTCCCACTGCAAAGAACAGACCTTCCAGTGGCTGGGCTCGACCCTTCTCCTGGTCAGAGCCCTCAAGGCTCCTAAGGGCGAAGCTGACATCTCATCTCTTTGGAACTTGAAGCTCTCAGTCCAAGACCTCCGTAGAGAGTGAAAGACACAGTGCCGCCAGACACAGTGCTGCCTGACCCAGGCTCCAGGCCTGCCCTAGCAACCAGGTACCTCTTCAGGAGATGGAACTCTGTGGGAACTGCTATTTAATTCTGATGGTTAACTCTGTCAGATGGCCTTGAAATATGGGAATAATCGTTGGAAGATGGTAGGGGAAATAAGAACTGCAAGACTCTAGCAGAGGATGTGTAGACTGATGGTGAGGCCTCTGCTCTGTCTCCCTTTGAAATCCTCAAAGGGCAGTTCCCCATTTCTATCACCTTTGACCTTTGAAATTCATCCCTGATGTCTTCTCCATCTTTGGGAAGTGCAATGCAGCTTCAAGCTCTTGAATCTTCCCGCTCCCCCGTTTGTCAAATATACTGACGCCACAAACTCCTTTTTTAGAGAGGAAGCATGAAACTGCCATTAAGCAAAAGGAAAACATCACTTTCCGGAACCCTTCTGGTTTCTTTAAAAATCTGCACTTTTGGAAGTGATCCCCCAAAGAGACCTCCAGACTCTGCCATGAATGTCTCCAGCTGTATTCATCATGTCTAAGCCTCATCTAGCTTATCTTGTTCAAATCATTTCTACCTTTTTCTGGGTGAACATGGGTGGATGTCAGACCAGAGGAGAGCACAGAATGCACTAGACAGGTAAGAAGACCCATTTTTTTTTTTTTTAATAATATATATTTTTAGTATTTTATTTTAGAATTTCTAAAGTAGTTTGTCATTGATCCTATAATTTGTTATAAAGTAGGTCCTATAATCACATTTTTTAGTGCTGAAACTGAGATATAAACAATTCTGGGTTTTTTTGTGGGAAAAATTGGACAAAATACAGAATTATCAAAACTAGATTCACTGGCTCTATTATGTCTGCTAGGTGTAAGAAAATGACAGTCTTCTAATAGTTATTTATTCAGAATCTGTAGCTGTAGAAATTTTAAGAGATTTTGAGTCCATTCCAGTATAAATATAAGGCCAAAGTGCTCCTGTAAAATCATCATTAAAAGTATAGAGTAGAGATCTATCATTCAAATTATAAAAGGAAACCTTATTCTTTTCATAGTCTAAAAAAATGCCAGTCTTACTAGGTGTTACTTTTGGCAGCACATTAATATCCTTATGACCCAATATAATATAATTATCCCGACCAGATCACTAAATTCCCCATAATCCATCCTGTACTAAAGTTGGTGGACGCTTCCTCCTTCTGGGAAGAGAGTCATTACAGACACCAAGGATCCATTCAGGCTTGTTTTTCACTTCTACTTCCCAGTACTGCCGGCCACAACTATAGCCTTTAGAGCCCACAACAGCTGGGAGGCAATAAAGTCTTCTTGGGTTTGGAGGTAAGTTTTGCATTGTATTTCCATATCGCACAGTTTTTCTGTCTGCTGAGACTATAAGTTTATAATGTGCTGTTTCAGGATCTAGAATGACATCTACTTGAAATCGCTTGATAATTTTGTTTAGGCCAGAACATTGTGGAGGCAGACAGTAACCATATTCTTTTAATCTGAATGAAAAAGGTTGAGGGAATTTTAAATTTTTGTATCTGTGATAGATATCCTTAACATTTGCCAGTAATTCCAGTCCTGACTTCACATATATGCTCTCTATCTCCTTTAGTAGATATTTTAATGAGGAGATATAATCTGAAATTTTTGTTTACTTGTGCTAAAATAGCCATCTCTTCATCTTGTAATTGCCCAAGAACAGTCTCTTGCTCATTTTGGAGAAATAGCCTAAGTTGTTCAAATTCAGATTTGCCTCCTTCTTCCCTATGTTTTACCTTTTTCTTCAGTTCTAATGATTTTCTGGTTTGTATAGTTAGACTCATTTTGTGCTCTTACTTTTCACTCACTCCAAAGGTGGTTACCTCTAGTCCTCCCCTCTGTACCCCACCTTTTCTTCAGCTCCCAAAACCTGCCCTGGTACTTGAGTCATCTTCAATTGACTCCTTTTGCAGGCAGTAGAATAAAGGAAAGAGGTCAGTGTCAATAGAAGAAAAGTTACAGCCACTTCATCTAATTGACGATACTGTGCAGAGCCTTTGAAAAAACAAAATTATCTTGCCCACCATTCCTCTCTCTCCATTTCCACGCTAGCTTCCTATTTCAGCAAAAATGCTGGTATCAGCACCTCTGGAGGGAAGGGGTCACCCTTCCAGGTTAGGAGTGTGGAGAGGAGCTATGGAGCTCACTCCCCTAAAGGAGGGGGCATTGTAGTTCCAGCATTCAGATTCTATCTAATTCCAATATGGTGTTTGTGTGGGGTGGTCAGAGACAGGGCAAGTCAGAAACTGCATATTCCTCAGGAAGAGACTATAAGACATTTGCATTTGGAAAATCAGAAGAGGCGCTGATATGGTTTGGCTCTGTGTCCCCACCCAAATCTCACCTTGAATTATAATAATCCCCATGTGTCAAGGGTGGGACCAGGTGGAGATAATTGAATCATGGGGGTGGTTTTCCTCATGCTGTTCTTATGATAATGAGTGAGTCTCAAGAGATCCGATAGTTTTATAATCATCTGGCATTTTCCTCTGCTGGCACACATTCTCCCTCCCAGTAGCCCTGTGAAGAGGTGACTTCTACCATGATTGTAAGTTTCCTGAGACCTTCCCAGCCACGCAGAGCTGTGTGTCAATTAAATCCTCTTTCTTTATAAATTACCCAGTCTATTCCACCTGATTTTGGTAAAAATAAAAAAATAAAAAATAAAATAAATAAATGAATAAATAAATTATCCAGTCTTGGATATTTCTTCATAGCAGCTTGAGAACAGACTAATACAGATGTGGTAGAGTTGGGTGCTGGGTGGCAATGTCAGGTATATGCAGGTTCCAGGCACCAGATCAAATCTGGAATGCAAACTGTGGGACACAAACCACAAATGATGTCCAGCCTTTAATACTTTCCTTCATTGTTTATCATATAAAAAAAAGAAGAAAAGCTTTTTTTTTTTTTTTTTTTTTAAGACGGAGCCTTGCTCTGTTGCCCAGGCTAGAGTGCAGTGGCATGATCTTGGCTCACTGCAACCTCTGCCTCCTGCGTTCAAGTTATTCTCCTGCCTCAGCTCCTGAGCAGCTGGGATTACAGGTGCACACCATCACACCCAGTTAATTTCTGTAATTTTAGTAGAGATAGTGTTTCACCGTGTTGGCCAGACTGGTCTCAAAATCCTGACCTTAAGTGAATTGCCTGCTTTGGCCTCTTAAAGTCCTGGAATTACAGGCATGAGTCATAGTGCCCAGCTAAAAAGCATATTTTTGGGAAAAAAAATTGTATTTTTAAAAAATTTTAACAAGATAAACCTAGCTAAACTAATATATACTATATACTAATATAGTATATATACTAACAAAACGAGTTATTATTGACTAAAGGAAGGTGACACAAAATGGAAACATTTCTAAACATTCGAAAAAAAACAAAACCAAGGGTAGTCTTTACACAGAAGAGTTATGTACAGGTGAATTGTCTGGGAAGTCAGGAAGATGCACAGAAGCTACGCAAGTCATAGATTAGAAAGGCAAGAATCCACATTCATGCTTTCCAGAATAGATGAGGAGATACTTTTTCTCAACCTTCTTAGATTCAATGGCTGAGCAGGGAGTGCTGTGAATTCATCTGACAGCAGACAGGTTAACAGGAGAAAATGCATATATGTTTATTAAGTTTTAATCTAATATGCATGGAGGCATCATAGAACTGAATAGCTAAAAGAGTGGTGAAATTTGAGACTTTATATATCATCTTAATGATAGTGGCAGGAGGCAGACAAATCCTAGGGAAACAAGGGTGGGTCCCTGGTGAAACCCCACCTTCAAACTAAAGACAGTTTAAAGCCTGAAAGCCAAGCTACAAGTCTCCAATAAATCCACTGACTGGATCAAGAATCTCTCTTCTCATTTAGCACATTTTTCTCTGATTGATCCCCACACTTCCCCTAGTGCATTTTCCTCTGATTGGTCCCCGTACTTCACCTATTTTACATATACCTACCCTTCCCTAATTGTTTTTTTACACAGTTGTGCCTACCTTTGAGTGGTGCCTTTGTTTCAGCCTTTTTTTGCATATGCACAAACCTATCAGCATGCATGCCCCCATTCTGAGCCCATAAAAGACCCAGACCCAGCCACATTGGGAGAGAGACCACTCAACTTCTGGTGGAGGACCACTCTCAAATGCCCTCTCCACTGAGAGCTGTTTCATGTTTCAATAAAACTCTTCTCTGCCCTCCTCACTTTTTGATTGTCAGTGTAACCTCATTCTTCTTGGATGCAGAACAAGAACTCTGGACCCACCAAACGCAGGCACAAAGAAGGCTGTAACATGGGAAGCAGCTATTGGGCCAAGTCAGCCCCAGAGCTTTAGGCCAGCATGGGACCATGGGACTGATAGAGCTGTTAACACATTAACATCTGTGAGGCTGCAGAGAGTGGGACTAAAAGAGCTAATAGCATGTTGTAACACCCACTCTGGGTCTTTGGGGTTGCGGGTACCCCTGTTTGGGTGCTGCCACATTCTCCTCATCTGGACATCAGAGTCCAACATGGGAGTCACTTGCAACATGCCTGGTCCAGCCACAAGTCCCACACGGAGACTGCTCCTGTGCTGGCACTTGCAGCACCCAGTGCCAGCATAGGAGCACACTCACTGCCTCCTGCCAGGGGCTGAGTGCACAGTCACAGGGGCCACAGGATCTGTACCAGAGGGCAAGCTGGAAACAGCCCAGTAAGCTGAGTAGACAGGCCACCTCCTGTGGTGAGCCTGGGCCCCCAGCAACACCTGGGCAGGGGCGAGGGCATCACCAGCCAGAAGTGTCTGGCTGGCAAAGTGGCTGAGAAAAATCCTGTGTCATTAGGAGATGGGGAGGGGCAGAGGGGCACTTATGGAAATACAAATGACTTTTTTTAGAAGATAAATGGTCTTTTAGAAGAGTAGATAATAGATATGACAGCTTTTAGAGAATGTCTGTTTGGGTAGGGTTGGTGTAATCCCCCAACGGTTTCATTTTGCCCATTGTCCACAAAAGCCAATGCACTGAGAACAGCAGCTTTCTGCAGCAGAGAAAGAGTTTAATTATTGCAGGGCTGGCCAAGTAGAAGGTTAGGAGTTCATTCTGAAATCCATCTCCCTGAGAATTCTTAGGACAGGATTTTTAAAGGACAGTTTGGTGAGCAGGGTGCTAGGGGATGGAGACTGCTGATTGGTTGGGTTGGGGATGAACCATAGAGAGTTGAAGCTGTCTTTGTGCACTAAGTCAGTTCCTGGGTAGGAGGTCACTGGTCTGGGTATCAGTTGTTCTACCAGAAATGCAAAGTCTGAAAAATATCTCAAATACCGGTCTTAGGTTTTACAATGGCAATGTTATTTATAGTAGCAATTAGGGAAGTTACAAATCTTGTGACTACCCTTATGTGACTCCTGAGTAGTAAACAATGACTTGTTATAATTTAACGGTGCATAGGTGTTAGCAGAATTCAGGCACTTCCCAAAATTCTAATATTGTGCCCTTTCATTAGTTTTACAAAGATGGTTCTTCGGTTCCTGAACTACACAGGAGAGTTTAGGGAGGGGGCTATTATGTTCCTTGTCTTAAGATTAAACTGTAAGCTAAATTTCTCCCATAGTTAGCTTGGCCTATGCCCAGGAAGGAGCCAAGAGTCAGGTTAGAAGCAAGATGGAGTCGGCTGTCAGATTTCTCTCACTGTCATAATTTTTGCATAGGCAGTTTCCTGAGGACTTCTCTTAGAGAAGATTAGACTTGCTGTGGGGTGAGAATTAATGACAATTGAGTCTTCTCAGGAGACACTCTTTTTAGCCATAAAAAGAATTTCAGGAACTCAAATGCCTTCAGCTCAAAATAATTCTTATGCCAAAACAGTATATTTTGGGGTGACATATTCTGATCCCCTTCACCAATCCTTTTAGTCAGAGAAACTCCCAGTTTTAACAATCTTCTGCTCCTTCCTCAGATTACCGACTCTTGATTTGAGGCTGAGAAATGATGGCAACAGTTACAACCTGTTAGACCAGGTGAAAACAAAAATCATGAAGAATAGTGAAAAAATAAAAGAGAAAATACCACAGGGTATATAACTGTAAATGAGAAAGTAAAGAATATTGCCTGTTGTTTTTTGTAGCAAACGAGAACTCTACCAAGTCAACAGGTTCACCTGCAAAAAATGAAGCACTTGCTTTTAAACCTCCTGGATTAAAAATGCAGTCTACTGACTTCCTGTTTAATCTTAGTTTTGTATCCTTGCCTGCAGCTCAAAGGAGTTTCCTTTCAGACACTCTTCACAAATGTTTGATAGGTTGTAAACCCCAGGATCCACCAGTTCCTTCCAGTGCTGTGCATAGTAGCTATGTGACAACATTCTCAGTACAACTCTAGATACTTTCTTATCCCTGGTTCCTTGTTTTGTTTCTGATACATTTGCTTCTAGCAACCTAGAATTCAGACAGTGGCTCCAAGAGCTCACCCAATCTTGGCTTCTGACACAATCATGGCTAAAAACATCTGTTTCTCTCATGTGGGAGGAAAGCAGTGGTGTGTGGAGACGGTATGAACCTGGGCTTGTGACAGCAGAGCTCAAATTACACAGTGTATCCTGAATCCATGAATGTTGTGGTGCTAATTTGAACCACTAAGAGGTCTTGTGAATCCCAACCTCAGGTGATCCACCTGCTTTGGCCTCCAAAGTGCTGGGATTACAGGCGTGAGCCACCATGCCCGGCCCAGAAAACAATTTTTAAAATGGGTAGTGGGATTTCAGGCCTGGAAATAAACATAACTCTAGTTGATGAGGGCTCATTAATTTGGTAAACTTGAACATGGTGATTGCTTCATTGCTACTGAGACATGGATCACAGGCTATAACTTTTTATTGTCTGGAAATGAAGACTCCACTGGATAAAAACGTGTCTGAGTATTTTCTTCTATAGACCATGATGCTGGGATTGAAAACTACAACAACTACGGAGGGTGATAGCTGCTTCTAACTGAATTGCAGGATTTATAGGAACAAAATGATAGCTTCATGGCCTTAATTTTTTTATTAAGATATGATAAAGAATTTCAAAGATATTCCTTAAAGAAGCTATTTTTTTGTAGATCCAGCCATGTTAGAGGCAAAAGTCAGCCCAGGATTTGATCCTCTAACCAAGAGAATAAAAATGGCTGGGTGTGGTGTCTCATGCCTGTAATCCCAGTACTTTGGGAGGCCGAGGTGGGCAGATTGCCTGAGCTCAGGAGTTTGAGACCAGCCTGTGCAACATGGTGAAAGCCCATCTCTACTAAAATAAAAAAATTAGCTGGGTGTGACAGGGTGTGCCTGTAGTCCCAGCTACTTGGGAGGCTGAGGCAGGAGAATTGCTTGAACCCAGGAGGTGGAGGTTGCAGTGAGCTGAGATCACGCCACTGCACTCCAGCCTGGGTGACAGTGAGACTCCGTCTGAAAAAAAAAAAAAATGCAGAACGAAAATATAAGGCAAAGAGCAAGGCAAGCTGGCACTGCCTGTTGTCCCACCTACTCGAAAGGCTGAGGCCAGAGAGGATTGCTTGAGGTGAGTTCAAAGCCAGCCTAGAGAATATAGTGAGTCTCTAAATTACATATGTATTAGGTAAATTCACCTTTACCATATATTTTATGTACAAGCAATGGGATTGATTAACAAATAATGGGACTCTGTGAAATCGAATGGGTAAATTTGGGTAGATCTTAATAAATGTAGTAACCTTGAACCCCACAAATCTCTCTAAGCTTCCTTTAGAAAAACAGACTTTCTGTCTGAGTAGGTGAGTCCTTTTTTTGTTTGAAGATACTAGAAAGATCTTACTGTAAGGTCTTTTAGACTGACTGACCATGCCATGAATGGCATAGTAACCTCTGTGGTCTGCACATACACATCATAGGAGTTCCTGGAAAAAAATGATCAACCTTTGTGGCACAAATTTTCTTTCTTTAGCCTCTCACTTATACCAAAGACAAAGCATAGTAGGATGAATTTATTTGTAAAATATTTTCAGTGTTATTATATTTGGCCTGATTATTTGCATAAAGTGTAGCAAGAATGATTAGTGATATAGGCTTTTTTTTTTTTTTTTTGAGACAGGGTCTCACTCTTGCCAGGCTGGAGTGCAGTGGCGTGATTTCGGCTCACTGCAACCTCCGCCTCCCAGGTTCAAGTGAATTCTCCTGCCTCAGCCTCTTGAGTAGCTAGGACTGAAGGCACATGCCACCATGCCCAACTAATTTTTGTATTTTTAGTAGAGACAGGGTTTCACCATGTTAGCCAGTATGGTCTCGATCTCTTGACCTTGTGATCCGCCTGCCTCAGCCTCCCAAAGTGCTGGGATTATAGGCATGAGCCACCGCACCTGGCAATATAGGCATTTTTTAAGCTGGTGTTGCTAGAACTTTGTCATAAGGAATCTCAGATTAGGCGTTTTAAAGCTACTTAAAGTTAAGAAGCCAAGCCAAAGATTTGCCATCAGACTGTGCTTATAAAGCCAATATATAAAACAGTGTATAAAATATGTGTATATAAAACCAGTGAATTCTTCTCTTTTTTTATATCACAACATAGTTTATTATGTGAATTTTTTATAATACAAACAAAAAATACAGAAATGCAATATGTGAATACAGCTAAATACAGAATGGTGACTTTTTTCTCTTTAAGAGGCCATGATTCTCATTTCTAGTGAAATCAACAGATTGCATATATGTAGAAACATGTTGGTCATTACCTTCACAATTTGACCTAGAAATGATCTATTCACAATTTGGCCTAGAAATGATCTATAAATGCATTTTTTCCGCTTGCTACTTACCATAAAGTGTAAAAGGGGAGTTAAAGGAAAGTTTCCTTGTTGGTTCCTACCACATGAAAGATGCTATATGCTATTTTAGCAGGACTAATATATGGAAAATATCTAAATTAAATCTTTATTACAAAAAATGAAGCAGTAATGAGATTCTAGCTAAAGAGCACACTAAATGAGAATATATTTAAAGAATCCAAAACAAACAAACAAAAAGAGGTTATAAAAAAGCCCTAGGTGCACTGTAAGCACATAGGGTTTTTTTTTTCCCATGTGTATTTTTTTTTCTTTTCTTTTTTTTTAGTACTACTCTGCACTTATTGGTAAGATATTTCCATGTGTATTTTCAAACAATGGAAGTGTCAAAAAGTAGGGTCAACTGTGTTAGACTAAATTACATTATTGTATATGCTGCACTGAATGGAAACTTTCTATTATAATTAATCACAGAGAAGCATAGTTTGCATCATATTATGGCAATTTATCCTCAATGAAAACATTCCAGAGTCCCAGCATTCGATGTCTCTTCAATCATGATTCTGCATATAGGTAGTCCTCAAATTTTCTATCAACATAGTCAGTAACAGGCTGCCAGCAATTAATCTGTTATCCACTGCATCTCCAAATCCTGGGGTATCAACTATTGTGAGCAGTAACTGAACACCACCTTCTTTAATTAAAACTTTGGATTGTTCTACCTGTCTAGTCTTTTTAATTATATGAGAAGGACCTGGATACTCTAGAGAATACAAATCTCTGAGGAATAATGAATTGATTAATGTCAACTTTCCCAGTCCAGATTCACCCACTATCGTAAGCGTGAATTCAAAACCTCTCTTCACTGATTTTCTGTATACTTGATTTGGGAGATTGGCAGATCCCACATAGCCTTCAAGTTTCTTCTGTTGAGCTACCATGGTGCTGCTGTTGATGATCCTCTCCCCAGCAACAGCAGATCTCTCACTGACCAACATCCTTCCCCCCTCCACAAATTCCTCTCTTTTTGAGGTTCCCAGAATATTTGGAGATTCCTGGATCTGTCATAAGGTGATATTATTTACTTACCATAAGATCAGGAACCTTGTAAGGGAACTGTGTAGATGAGGCACCAAGCCAGTCTTCCCAAGGGGCCTTTTATTTGCTCTATGAAGACAACCTAAATTGCTCAAAGCAGTTTGGTCATATCCAAAAATATATCATTCCAGTTAAAGCCTTGGTAAAATAATCAGTATATCTAATTGTGACCTGTTACAAAAGAAAGCAGATTATTATTGAATGTATGCAAATAACTGTATTACCATAAATTAAGAATACTCACAAATAGCATCCAAATTTTGGATACATCAGGTATAGAAAGGTAAATGTTTCCATTTTATTCACAGAAGTATACTTTACCCAATTGTTGTAAGCTATTAATATTAATAGTTAAAAACAAAATTTTTTCTTGACTCAAAAGCAAAACACAAAAAGAATTGGCAATATTTTAAACAAAAAGTTATAAAAATTATTTTAGTTTTTTATCAGTTTAATTCCATGTAATTCATTCTTGTGCTGCTTGAAGTTATCAACTTTCATGAACTCATTAACTTTTTTTACTAGAGTCTTGAAAATTTTCACCTTGTTCAATGTTATGATCTCCAAAGTTATCAAAAACCTATATTCAAGAGTACTTGTCAGGATCCTTATTATGAATTTCCTTGAAGAAGAATCAAATTTTGGACTATAGCTGATTATAAACTTTTTCAAGAGGCATAAAAATAAAACAATAAATGTTTATGAATGGCGAAAGACTTAGAATAGCCATAATTAAAGACACAATTGACAAGAAAATTTGGTTATTTCTGTGGCATACAACAATTTAACACAATAATATCATGACTCAACACAGGCCAAGACATATCATAATTTTAGGAATCTCATATAATTTTGGAGCACATATTAATAACACATTTCTGCAAATGTAACTCAAAGTTAAACACCACTTCTATTTGGCAGTGTTTTCCATATGATTTTTATATACCAAAATCAAAAGTTATTTTGAGGTTAAAAAGACTTAATTTTAGAATATAAAATTTGATTTTGAGAAGTTTGTCAACTATCAAAGGCTTAAAACACTTGATAGAAAAATAAGAAAGTTTTCAAACACTGGATCAAAATAGGATTACATGTAAGTGTAAAGTAAGTTACTCTATTTTTTTTTTTTTTT
>NW_016107395.1:2586091-2588383 GCF_001604975.1 Cebus imitator
CTTTTTTTTTGGAGACGAAGCCTGTCACCCAGGCTGGAGTGTAATAGTGAGATCCTGGCTCACTGCAACCTTCACCACCTGGATTCAGGCAATTCTCCTGCCTCAGCCTCTCAAGCAGCTGGGATTACAGAAGTGTGCCACCATGCCCAGCTAATTTTTGCATTTTTAGTAGAGACAGCATTTTGTCATGTTGGCCAGACTGGTCTCAAACTCCTGACCTTAGGTGATTCGCCCATCTCAGCTTCCCAAAGTGTTGGGATTACAGGCATGAGCCACTTTGCCCTGCCAACTTTCTTTATTTAAAACATCCTTTTTGTATACATTGAATATAGAAGTGTTTTTGTATATGTTGTATGTATTTTGTATATAGAAGCATTTTTTTTTTTTTTTAAATCTAGAAGCCTTTTTTTTTTGAGAGAGAGAGAGAGGATCTTACTCTGTTGCCCAGGCTGGAGTGCAGTGGTATGATCATAGTTCACTGCAGCCTAGACCTCCTGGGCTTAAGCAATACTCCTACTTCAGTCTCCTGAGTAGCTGGGGTTACAGGCATGTACCACCACGCTTGGCTAATTTTATGGGTTTTTTTTTTTGTAGAGACAAGGTTTTACCATATTGCCCAGAATCATCTTGAACTCCCGGGCTCAAGCAATCCACCAGCGTTAGCCTTCTGCAGTGCTGGGATTGTAGGCATGAGCCACCATGCCCGGCCTAAAGTTTTAATGATATATAATAATTATAATATGAACATTTAGGCTGGGTGCAGTGGCCCATGTCTTGTAATCCCAGCACTTTGGGAGGCCCAGGTAGAGGGATCACCTGAGGTCAGGAGTTCGAGACCAGTCTGGCCAATATGGGGAAACCCTGTCTCTACTAAAAATACAAAACTTAGCCAGTGTGGTGGCATGCGCCTGTAATCTCAGCTATCCAGGAGGCTGAGGCAGGAGAATTGCTGGAACTGGGGGCAGGGTGGGGGTGCCAGAGGCTACAGTGAGCAGAGATTGCACCACTGCACTCCAGCCTGGGCAACAAAGCAAGACTAGGTCTAAATAATAATAATAATAATAATAATAATAATGCTTAGTAACTCTGATTTTTAGTGAAAAATCAAGTAAATAAGCAATTTTAACTGTTATGTACCAGATGTAGAACCCAAGACAAAGGAAAGAGCTCTCAAGACAATCTCTGTAGGATCCGATTTCTCTCAGCATGGCCAGGAGGCACAGCTGGACTACAGAAAATGATGTACAGGTCATGTCCCCAGTCCTCACAATGGCCACTGGTCTATGCCACTGGTATAGGCCTCGTGTGTGTGTGTGTGTGTGTGTGTGTGTGTGTATGTATATGACTTGAATATCAGCTTTTAATTAAGCTGACTTCTGACCATGTAGCTTTTTTTAAATTAAAAAAATATTTAAAAATTTCATATCAGATTTTAGCTGGGACAAACAGTTGACATTGCTGGCTTTTGATCTTTGTAACCAAAGGCACCCTACTTAACCAAGAATGCATGAGGTGTCTACAAAGAGGTACAAAGAAGTCCTCACAAGATCCAGAACTAACTTCAAAGATAGCTCAATGAAGTAAGAGTTTGGCTAATCACAAATGGGGTATAATTTACATCTGTCTGATTATATTCTCTAGGGTCTCAGATTCTCAGCTGGCCATCACAAATAAAGGCCCAAAAATCCCCATGGGCCCTCACAGCTAGAAGACAATCAAAAGCTGTCCGTGGAAATGAAAAAGATGAAAAACAAATGGGTACCCCAAAAGTAAAAAGTCACACAATTATCAAACCAAAAGGGGCTGAATCCCTGCCCAGGAGTCAAACCCAGGCCACTCGGTGAAAGCACAGAATTTTAGTTAGACTACAAGGTGGACCAGACTACTTAGTGAATCTTGAAGGAGATCCAAAGTAAGGTGTTTGAGCTCATAAAAGGTTTTAACTTTATTTTTAGTTAGGGGTTTGCTCTTTAATTTTGTCAAGATAATTTCTAAGGCTAGCCATGACACCATTATATGTCTTTCTTTTAATGTAATCTTCCTATACTGTACATACAAATAAGGCAATTGTTGAGAGTGAGAGAGCTTTAAAAATTTTTTTTGAGCTTAAGAGTCTTTCTAATTTAAAGGAGCCATTGTCTGGACATTGAAAATTACAATTTCCGGCGCGGTGGCTCACGCCTGTAATCCCAGCACTTTGGGAGGCCGAGGCGGGTGGATCACGAGGTCAAGAGATCGAGACCATCCTGGTCAACATGGTGAAACCCCGTCTCTACTAAAAATACAAAAATT
>NW_016107395.1:2589338-2609965 GCF_001604975.1 Cebus imitator
TGGTGTGATCTCGGCTCACTGCAACCTCTGCCTCCCAGGTTCAACTGATTCTCCTGCCTCAACTTCTCGAGTAGCTGGGACTACAGGCACGCACTACCAGGCCCGGCTAATTTTTGTATTTTAAGTAGAGACGGGGTTTCAGCATGTTGGTCAGGCTGGCCTTGAACACCTGACCTCAGGTGATCCGCCTGCCTTGGCCTCCCAAAATGCTGCGATTACAGGCATGAGCCACCACAACCAGCCCTGAGATGGGACTTTTAAAGACAAACTACCTCAAGAGCTTGACACATTTGGAACAAAATGTGTGTTGCTTCAAACCTTATGTGTCTCTGGTCCCCAGCCATTTTCAGACTGGCCACCAGACATGACCTGAAAATCATGCCACCCAAATGACAGAGACAAAGAGAGAGTGCTCCCACTGGGTCACAGGTCAAGCATTCAAGGACATAAAGCAAGACAAGAAGGGAACCTCATTCCATTTTTATTTTGGAGACCCACAGCAAAGTTTATATGCTGCTCTGATCACAATCACAAACCTGACCAGTTTCAGGGTTGGCTTGAAAAAAGGGCTTATAGGAGGTTTAGGCCCATGTTCCACACTGTGGTGTCCTTTATCGCCACACTATCGTGTCCTTTATCACAGAACAACACAGAAAGACAAAGAAGACTATTTCTGGGAGGAGAGAGCCCAGACAATATGAATAATCATCAGAGTTATTAGACTCATTACTAGCCACAAAAATATTTTTCTCCTATTAATCAAAATTTTGCTGAGGAAAAAGAGACATACAGTGATTTTTGCCATCCACTTGACTGGATTCCCCAGAGAGAGAGACTGTCTGGTAAGAAAATCTTACCTTTCTGCCATCTGGTCAGGTCCTAGGTTCCCTTCTCTGCAGTTTGCAGAACAGCAAAGAGACTTTTGGATCCTGCTGATAGCACCAAAACTGTAAAAGCCAAGGGAAAATTTCCCTTCATCCTCTGAAGGTTCTAAGAAAAATCGACTGACAAAAGGCCGATTACTAGGAGAGATGGTATAGAAATTTACTAGCATGCATTGGGGGAAAGTCACACTAACTCCGCAATGAGGTATGAATGTTTATATACCAACTTAAGGATACCGGAAAGAATGGGGGCTTGGAGCATGGCCCAAAACAGGTTATGGTGGTAAATCAGGTTATAGTGGCAAGGACAGGTTATGAGAGAGAGAAAGAAGAGGAGGCCTGGCTAGCAAATGTGGTCTTGTTGTAGTGCTAAAACCTCACAGGTAACAGCCGTCAGAGAAAATAAATGGCAAATATTTCTTGCAGACTTTTAAAAGGATCAGATTCTCAGTTAATCTTTCCTGTATACAAGAGAGACTTTCAGAAAAAGCCTGGCTACATCAATACAGGTTTTCTCTACAGAGGAGTCTCCCTCACAAAACACAGTTTTAGGACTACTTCTGTTTGCAGGCCCTCTGAACCACCATCACAAAGTATGCCAAAGAAATGGATTTTTTTTTTTGTTTTTTTTGCAACAGAGTCTCGCCCTGTTGCCCAGGCTGGAGTGCAATGGCGCAATCTCAGCTCATTGCCACCTCCGCCTCCTGGGTTCAAATGATTGTCTTGCCTCAGCCTCCCAAGTAGTTGAAATGAGCCACCACACACAGCTATTTTTTTTTTTTTTTTTTTTTTTTTTTTTTAGTAGAGATGGGGTTTTTTTTTTTTGGTCATGCTGCTCTCAAACTCCTGACCTTGTGATCTCATGATCCACCCACCTCTGCCTCCCAAAGTGCTGGGATTACAGACATGAGCCACCAAGTCTAAAGAAATAGATTTTGGAGTAAAATATTTTTATTTCCTCAGGAAACCAGCCCTAACAATTCTCAGGCAAGAAAAGGCTTCAGGACTGGATATGGGACTTATGTGACAGAAAGTTTCCTACCTCTTCAAGAGCTCAAAGATAATCTATTTTTGTCAAAGAAAAAATGGTTATGCAGTTGTTAAGATGCTAAGGCAGACTTTATGCAGAATTATTGCCATAGGTGTGCTTTGCACTAGCGGATAGAGATTGGGATTTACATCCAAGGACTGAGGGGTAGGGATGGAAAGTGGGGAAGAAGGGGGGTTAGTAAATGAAAAATTACTACAAGGATAGGTTAATTTTTTCTAAAGTGACCTAACAGTATCCTTGCTATAGGCAGACCACGGTGATCAGATATTAATTGGAGAATAAGGAATGTGGTCAGATATCGAGGGTGAATCAGATTTTTTTTCAGTCTTTCATATGATTTTGTTTTCTTCCTTCAACCATAATAGTATGATATCCAAATTTTGTCTTAACTGATGGGTCTGTAAACACAGGTTTATCCACCCCTCTTACAGGCAAGGCAAATGCTGCCTCTTGAAATAGTCCCACCATGGACCCCCTGGTCATCCAACCTTAGTCACCCCCTTGCCTGGCTTTATCTTCACTATATTGTGTGGCCACATCATTTCATCTCATCCCAGACTTTAACTTTTCCATGGCTTCCATGATTTTGCCATGTTTTTCACATACAATGTGTCTGACCTCTACTGCATTGCCACCACCTTTGGGACCTTGAGCGTTCTTGTCAGCACTGTCACTCCCGGAGGCTGCTCCCCTCTTCCCCGCTTTTCCAGAACCGCTTTTTCCTTTGGGCGGCATCTTGGAAACTTGCTGTTGAACTCTCGAGTGAATCAGATGTTGAAGACAGGGGATTCTGGCTAAAATTGGGCTCTTGAGGCTATGTCTAACTTCCAAGCATAGGTGAGGAGACTGTCTAGGGTTTGGTCAAGAGGGTCTTTATCAGTCCCTTCTACTTCACTCTGTAAACCCCCCTAGTTCTTTTATTGGAATCTTAGGGAAATTGTTACACAAACACAATTTAAGCTCAAGGTTCTCAGGAGATTTTGACCACTTCATCCTAGAAATTCATGTGGTGGCAACTGTGATGAAGGAAACCCACATATCCTGGAAGAAGGGAGGCTTTGCCCATTTCTCCCAAATCTGCTTATCCAGAATTGGCCTCACCAGTTAGGAGACTAAATTCATTTGGACCAATCTTGTCTTCCCACTAGAACTTTCCTGGTTCTACTTAATCTCATTTTCCCCAAACGTGCTCTTCCAGAATTGGCCTTGCTAGGTGACTGCTTGGTTCTCCCTGCTTCTTCCTCATGTGTCTTCCCAATTCAGCATAAGCCACCACACTAGTCCTAGGTTGATCCTTTCTTCAACACCTGGAACAGCATCCAGGAACCTAGACAGAAGTTAATTTGGCAAATTTGGAGATTTGTTTGGCATCTTGGTCCCCACCCAAAATTGAGGTCCTAGCTCTGCAAACCACCCCCAGAGTACCCTGGTATCTCCGTCCTGCACTCCTGCCTTCTCTTCCCATTCTCAGCTTTCTTATGGTGCAGGAAGGTGCCTCCCCTTGGCCTTACATCCCCAGTAACTTACTTGTGACAAAGTTGCAATGTAAAAATCCAGTTTGCCCATTTCTGTTGCCAGCATAATTTCACAAAGTTCCTCGTTCTGTGATGATGTCCACCTTTCTAGGAGAATGCTTTAAAGACAAAACAGGATACAGCATATTGCCCCCCACATCTCCTGTCTGAGTCACTATGTTCCTTAAAAGATAAATGAACTTAGTCCTTGCCTTTTCCTACAAATAATATGTGACAGGGTTAGTGATTATGTTCTGTAATCTATCACCAGATGTACTCTTGCACCCAAGCCTTGATGTGATTCTGCTTTAATGTAACTTCTGAGCAAGTTTGATGTAAGTTCTGAAGGCATACTGAAACCTCTGTGACATGTGTATAAGTTATGAGCAGAAATGCTGTTTCCAAGCAGTCTGAAAACTTATCTAAAAGACTCCTCCAGGGCTATAATCCTCAGTCCGTAGTCCTCAGAAAGACTTCTAAATAAAACTAAACTTAAATCTTTAAAAGCTTGATTTTTTTCTTTAGTTGACAAAGATTATCTCCTTGATCAATCTCTAGACAGGCTTCTGGGAGTACTCTTTACTAAGCTTCAACCTTGGCCTATAAAGACTTGAAAAACACTAACATAGTTTCTAACAGCTCAGGGCCACAACTCTGGGATGACCCTAGCCCTCCTTTAGATGCCTGGCTGAGAAAGGTCAAGGCTACAAAAATAATATACTGTGTGTTCCAGTCAAGACCTGAAGATACGGCTCCTGTCTCCCAGCCTCTGCGGGAGGGCAGGAGCCTAGCTTTGTTTAGCCCCAGTTAGGAGACTCAGTTCATATAGGCCAATTCTCTCTTTCCACTTTCTGTAATTTTTCACTTTCCTGTTTCTACTCAGGTCCTCTTCACTCACACCCCTCCCTATTCCCTCAGTCTCACTTTAAAACACTTAGTCACCTCTGTACAAATCAAAGTTATGTTCACACTGGATTCTTCCCTATTGCACCAAGGGCCATGCACCTGTCCTGGCCCTGCCCTAGCCACCAGCTCCACTGTTCCCTGTCCTTCCTCAACAGCCAAACCAGAAACATGCATGGGTAAGAATTTTGCATTTTTGTATGGTTTTATTGCATGGGCAAAAATATACATACAAATTTCTCTGCAGGCACGATCTCTACCATTGTGTTTGAGCAAACCTAGAGGTTTCATGGTAATAATATCTTTTGGCACGGGATCACCCATTGAAGAGTCTCAGTGAAAAAAATCTCAAGGAGGCTAAAGGCAGGTGTCAGAGGCAACTCTGCATCAACTCAGCTACTCTGCATCAACTCAGCTACTGGGCTCCACTGTCAACAAGACTTGGAACATTGGTTGGTGGCTGCTGGAGGCAGGAGGAGGTTGACGCTTGGTAGGTCTCCATCATCAGATCTCTCAGGCTCCAGCTGTCTGTTCCTGGAGCAGGGTGATCCAGCCAAATGAGGCAGTCAGGGAGTGCATAGGTAGGGCTCAAGGGAGGCTGTGACATCTGCCTCTCCTGGGGGCATCTGTTTCTGCTCTTGGGTTGCAGTCATATCAGTTCCTAGGTGGGTGGCTCTGCCCAGCCTAAATGTGCTACGCACTCTGGGTTCTTGTCTTAGGTGGACCCATTTCAGAAGTCCACAGGAATGGGAAAGCAGTTCAATGTCCTGGTGGTCCCAAGAGAGGTGGCCCAGCTTAGGTTAGAAAGGGGGCTGCCAGGGACTTGAATCCTCTGGTACACTGGAGCATGCTCTACGGAATCCCAGGCCTCAAGCACAAGTTGTTGAATGTGCTTCATAGCAGTCCTGTTCCAGGTGACAAAGAATGAGTGCCCTTTTCTTATGGTCTTCTGGCTGATTAGGCAGCCCTAAGCAGATAGGGGCAAGCTGGGTTGTGACAGGAAGCCCAGAGCTGATCATACCAGAAGAATGGCCTGGTATTATTAACATAAAAGCCAATCACCTTTGATGAAATTTTATAGAATAAAATCCTTTTGGTGATAGACTGGGTTAGAAATTCAAAAGTACTATCTTCCTAGAAGGAAGCTCTTTTGGGGGACACTAGCTGGTAGAAAGTTGATTATTGGCCCCAAATCATATAGGTAGATCTGAAACCCAGATCTCTTAGCAGAGGAATTATTGGGGAGATGCCTAAGGAATGGTTTGGGTTTTGGATTAGAGGCAGGGCAGAGATAGTAGTCCATTCTTAACTTGGACTTTCACAAGCCCAGTTTTGGCTTTTACTGGTGAATTGCTAAGTTAGAAGGACTTCAGAATGTGTGTGTACATGTGTAATAGCAAAAAGCCAAGTTCTCTGGTTGGCTGACTCGGTTAGCCAGCAGTGGTGTTCCTTTCCAGATGGTGGCCCTCAGCAAGTTATTTAATTTACCTGGATCTTATCTTATCATCTCTCAAGTGGAAGCAAAATTTGCTCTCATTTTACAAGGTGGCTTTCATGAAGACATTCCATGTAAAAGTGAATATTCAACAGTGCAGGGAAGAAAATAATTTGCTCAATTGCCATTAATACTAATATCATTATTATTGATTTTATCATAGATTGAAAGATAATGGGAACAAATGTAAAATGGTACATTTCTTGGAGTATTCTGTCTGAAAGTAGATTGTGTTTCCTTTTCATATCACAGCCATAATGAAATTGTATTGTAATACATTTTCTTCTGAGTCAAAGCTTCTGTTGGCAGAAACATCGAGGAGTAGGAGAACTAAAAATCAATTGAATGGACCCTCTATTGGTCAAGGAACCTCAGAGAAACTTGAGTTCTTAGCTATGACAAGACAGGAAGTCAGACATAGCTCATTACACCTACTCCCTTTTGCGGTTTAGACATGACTGACTGGTATTATTATTATAATAGGGATCATGAGACTGAAAGAACAGACTTCTTGTGGCATTAAAACACCAAATGTAATAGAGACCTAAGGCTATGCCAGGCAAGGGTTAAATCACACATCTCTACACTTAAATAACAAATTATGTTCTAACTACCACAAGGTTTTTCTTTTTCTCTAGCAGCTAATCAAGCACTGACCTCAAGATAAGCACTATTAAAACAATTACAGTTCATCCATAGCCAGACAGTGACTAACTGAGGCCCTTGTTCCACAAGCTATAACTGCAGCTTTGATTGGACAAGAGACTGATTTCAGTAACTTTCTCCTAATAAGAAGACTACCAGCATGGACTGTTCACAGAGGCTGCGCACTTGAGTGCCTTCATGTCCCTGCTTCACCTTTTGACATATATGGCCTAATTTTAATACATTTGAATGTTGTCTCCACCCCAGAATGAACATGGGCTATATGTAACAGGCATATTTATTCTGTATATATACATTAGAAACACCTTCATGAATATTCATATGCCTCTTGTAATCTGTTGAATATGTGTACTTGGCCAACCCATTCAACATAAATTTCTATTCCACCCTCCACTTCCTCAAAGTGCCTACTTCTGTCTTTGGCTGGGGGCTATACTTTCCAGCCTGTCAGAATAACCACCTTATAGGCTGTAACACTTTACAAGAAATAAAATTAAGTTGGGTGTGGTGGTTCATGCCTATAATACCAGCACCTTGGGAGGCCAAGGCAGCAGATCACTTGGGGCCAAAACCAGCTTGGAGTTCAAAACCAGCCTGGCCTGCATGGCAGAACCACATCTGTACCAAAAAGAAAAAGAAATAAGGTTGGCTGAGCACAGTGGCTCACACCTGTAATCCCAGCATTTTGGAAGACTGAGGCAGAAGAGTCACCTGAGCCCAGGGGTTTGAGACCAGCCTGGATAACATAGAGAAATCCCATCTCTACAAAAAGTACCAAAATTAGTCAAGCATGATGGCACATGCCCTGTAGTCCCAGCTACTAAGGAAGTGAGAGGATCACCTGAGCCCAGGGAGGTTGAAGCTACAGTGAGCCATGAAATTGGGTGATAGAGTGAGACCCTGTTTCAAACAAAAGAAAAAAAGAAAAGAAAAGAAAATCTCCTTTCTAAATTTATAATTGTGTGATTTTTTTTTTAAGTTGACAGATACAAATACAGATTTTTCTTGGTCAAATATGATTCTTAGTGTAAAATTCTGATTAGTTTCAACATTTCACAAGCATGTGTTGATATCCTTCTATATGCCAGATGCTGTGATGGGAGCCACATACACAAAGATGAAGGACTGGCTACAGCTTTCACAGAACTTGTAGTCTAGTGAGAGAGCAAAGACACAGTCAAGAGACCATTCAGAATACAGCCAAACTCCAAGACCACTGGGAGAGCTCATTTGAAGACCAGAAATGTTACTGAACATGATGACTCTCTTCAAAGCCAGATATTTTTCCTTGAATTTAGGGCTTAAAAAAATAACAGTAGGGCCAGGTATGGTGGCTCATTCCTGTAACGCCAGCACTTTGGGAGGCCAGGGTGGATCACCTGAGGTCAGGAGTTCAGGACAGCCTGGCCAACATGGTGAAACCCTGTGTCTACTAAAAATACCAAAAAGAAAAAAAAAAAAAATTAGCTGGATGTGGTGGCAGGTGGCTATAATCCCAGCTATTTGGGAGGCTCAGGCAGGAGAATCGCTTGAATCCCAGAGGCAGAGGTTGCAGTGAGCCAAGAACGTGCCATTACGCTCCAGCCTGGGCCATAAGAGGGAAACTCTGTCTCAAACAAAACAACACAACAACAATAGTAGAAAACTTAATGAGAAGTCACTGCACAGAAAAACAGAATAACAGAACGGGCAGAAGAAGCATAACACTAGAAGTTTACCTAGTTAAAAGGTTTATGAGACACTCAAGACAGAAGAGGTCTGCCTGTCTGGTTAGAAGGGTGGGACAGACAAGATTTATTTGAGCTCAGCACTTGAAGTCCACTCGTGTAGAGCAGCTAGCCCATGTTATGGATGCAATGGAAAAAGAGTCACTAGGGTGAAAATCAGCAATGGGTCCATCTTGTGGACGATGACATCAATCAGCAACAAGGTACATTTGCTACAGTAGATGATCATGCTTCCAAACCAGGTCCAAAGAGGCATCAGGGCTTTCAAGCTTAGGTATAAATGTTCACAGAATCTTCCTTTGGACTACATAAGACTCTGAATTTCTTGATGCCCACTAACCCCAGCACACTGATGATAGATATACATTGAATCTGATAGTGGCAGCTCAAACAGATTTTTAAACACCTGTTGGATGTATCTATTCATACACATTTACATATTAAAAACATGTCTTCGAGTTTGAGCTTATCTTGGTGTATCTCAGGTACCTTTTGACATGGTTCTCTTTTTATGGTGTGTACTAATAGAGTGAGAACTCACTCATTACTTGGGGGCTGCACCAAGCCATTCATGATAGATCAACCGCCATGACTCAAACACTTCCCTTTAGGTCCCACTTCCAACATTATCAAATTCTTTTTTATCTTTATTTTTATTTTTATCACGACAGGAGTCTCTGTGTTGCCCAGGCTGGTCTTGAACTCCTGGCCACAAGCTGTCCTCCCGCCTTGTCTTCCTAAAGTGCTGGGATTACAGGTGTGAGCCATTGTTCTGGCCAGGACCAAATTTCAACATGAAATTTGGAGGGGACAAATACTCAAACAATATCATTGAGATTAAAAATTATTAGAGAAGTTTCAGGGTTAGAAACATACTTCAGTTTAATCCTCAGTATAAGAATTATGTAGAACTAAAAATGGTGAGGAAAAGTTTGCCAAAATAATAAGGCATTGTTATATATTATGGAAATATTGATATAAAACTATCAAAAATAATTGAGGCTGGGCATCATGGATCATGCCTGTAATCCCAACACTTTGGAAAACTAAGGCAGAACTTTGGTTTCTGATGACCCAGAGGTGTAAAAGTACAAGACTAGAATTCTTGTTGCATCCTTCTCCTCACTCTCACCACAGATGTATTGTTTCACCATCTAGGAGCTTGAAGATTTGAAGGACTTCTGTGTTTATCTGCATGCAAGAGCGGAGATCCCAGGTTCCTGCCTGCCTACACAGGACAGAGGTCTGGACAACTTTCATGTGCTGAGTGATATCTCAGAGAACACCCAGTTTTGCTAAGATGGGAACTACTGTGTGTGCAGGGAAATGACAGGACTCAGAGACTCCATGAGCAGTTTGGAAGGCTGTCTAGACAGGCCTGCCTGGGGACAGATGTCCCAGTTTCAAGTGCCTTCAAGGGAAATGAGTGCTGCAAACCATGTGGCTGAGTGATTCTAAGAAAAGCCAGAAGACACAAGAGCTGGCAGACATAAGAGACTAGGGTCATGTTGTCCATGTGGACAGGGATCCTGGAACTCTGCCCTTCTCTAACTCTTGCCTTCTCTACTTAACATCCTGCCCTCTTGGCACTGGTGCTGTAGCCGCCAGCCTTCCAAATGCTGGGTTCTTCTTACTGCACATGCCACCTCTTGGATACCTTTCAAATTGTGTATCCCATTTTATTTCCAAGGGTTTAATCATTTTGGAATTTGCAGTTGCACTTTAACTTATTTTTTCCAAATCCTTTATTGAAAAGCACATTTCTGACCGGGAATGCTGGCTCACACCTGTAATCCAAGCACTTTGGGAGGCCAAGACAGGCAGATCACCTGAGATCATGAGTTCAGGACCAGCCAGGTCAACATGGCAAAACCCTGTTTCTACTAAAAATACAAAAATTAGCTGGGCATTGTGGTGTGTGCCTGTTATCCCGGCTACATGGGAGGCTGAGGCAGGAGAATCGCTTGGACACAGGAGGTGGAGGTTGCAGTGAGCCAAGATCACCCCACTGTAATCCAGCTTGGTGACAGAGCGAGACTCCATCTCAAAAAAAAGAAAAAGAAAAGAAAAGCACATTTTTTTTTTTTTTTGAGACAGAGTCTCACTCTGTCACCCAGACTGGAGTGAGTGCAGTGGCACGATCTCAGCTCACTGCAACCTCCACCTCCTGGGTTCAAGTGATTCTCCTGCCTCAGCCTCCAGAGTAGCTGGGATTACAGGTGTACACCACCATGCCCAGCTAATTTTTGTATTTTTAGTAGAGATGGGGTTTCACCATATTGGCCATACTGGTCCCAAACTCCTGACCTCAGGTGATTCACCCACCTCAGCCTCCCAAAGTGCTAGGATTACAGATGTAAGCCACCACACCCAGCCTAAGAAAAGCCCATTTATTTGTTTGTTTGAACAAATCTTGCTTGTAGAAGAAAGAGAACTTCAGGGTCAAAAGAGTATTTCCATTGGAATGTGTTATGTCTCTTGGTATATTGCCTGCCCACACATTATATGATCAATTCATTCCTGCCAGTGGTGTTTAAGAGTAACTACTTTCTAAATGTTTACCAATCTTGGATATACTGAAAAAGTTTAATATATGCCATTATGTAAGACAAATATATCACAATATCACAATATTTAATTTGCATTTCTTTGCTTTAAATAGCTCTGACATGAGTCTCTGTCATCTCTCTGTCCCAGGCCCATCTATGTCACTTCCAACCCTGACTCTATCCACCTAAAAGCACTTCCGTGGGTGGAGGATAAGAAAAAAGGCTTTTGGTCATTTCAGTAGTGCAAGAAGCATAATAATTCTAAGTAGATCTAGAAGCAAAGTTCTTTAGTACACTAGTAATGACATGAAGAGAGTTCTCCTAATTGAAAAATCTTTAAGTCATTCAGAAGAAGAATAAAATTGAAAATGTTCCCAATAGCTGAGCCCTGGAAGCTCTTAGGTCTGAAGGGTTCAGTCCCAGTGAAGTCCACAAGGTCAATATGAGGGCCCTCACTGGGGTGTCTGCATGGGAAGGGGGCAGTACTGTGAACCAGGAGCAAGTCTGGGGTTCCTTTCCTTTCCTGGTTTCACCATGTTAACCTTTCTTCACAGGTTCAGGGGTGGCTTGTGTGCTCCAAGGCACTCTGGACATGTCTATCTCCCCAATTGCTGGCTTTTAGTTAATTTAAGCCCCATTGGGCTGCAGCATCTGTGTCTTCTTTAAGGAACTGTATCATCTTGGCAAATTCAGTCATTGATTCTTGTTTTGGCTTCTCTCAACTCTGGGGATGTCTCCTTGCCCTGTGTATACCCAACACAACAGCCAACATGCACTGGAGTTCAAAAAGGACAGCTAGGTGATACTTAACCTGGTTCAGTGTTTTCAAATTTCTGACAGTTTCACTCTTAGGAACCCAGTTTGCACTTTGGTTCTGAGAGCCATTCCTGAAGTTCAGTTGAAAATCTGCCTTCACCTTTCCATCAAATTTTAAGTTATCTTTAACCCCTAATAAATCTCTATATGCTTAAACTATATGAGTGTGCTTTTTCTTTTTCTAAAAACCAGAAAAGAAAATATGAGTGATATCACATTCAATTTTATGTCTATAACCTTATTACATCCTTTAAAAAATAATATTTTTAAAGAAATGAATCTAGATTCCTTAATAAAACATGTAAATATTCAAGATATATTTTGTTTTTAGGATATTTTGAGAATGTTTATTTTTTATGATCACAACTTTTAGATAAGAAAAACATAAAAGAAGAAAAACTTTTCCCAACATTTCATCTTGAAAGTTTATAAATATTTTTTTCTTAATGCTCTCCCACAAAGAAGTGAGTAAAATATTTAAATAGACATTTTGATCTCTTTTGTACATGTTTATTGCTATCTTTTAAATTTTATTTCATTTTGCTTTGTGTGTGTGTGGCAGGGGTTCTCTCTGTGTTGCCCAGGCTAGTCTTGAAGTCCTGGCCTCAAGTGGTCCTCCTGCTTCAGCCTCCCAAAGCCCTGGGATTACAGGCATAAGCCCCCAAGCCCTGCCAAATTCCATTAACACGGTGTTGGGGACAGGACCAGGAGCTCCTCCAATCCCTGCTGAGCACTGAACTGGTCCAGAGATGGGGACATCAGGAATGTGATGTGCTTAGGACATGGGACTGCCTGTGGTTGGGTGGGGTGCAGAGAGAACCATGAAACTAGAAATGAAACATGAATATGAAAATGCCGCTTCTTAGATAGATGAAAATTGTCCAAGGAAAGGTTTCCCACTTAACCAGATTCCAGACCTACACTAATAACCAGTCGCACACACCCCAAGGTCGTATGGTTGAATTTCAGACCAATAATTGCAGCTCTATTGCCATTGACCACGCTGGAGTCGCCCCCACACAAGCCCTAGTCTATAGGCCTACCCTGCCTGCAAACAGAAAAATGTCATTCTCTAAACCCATGCTAGGATGATTGTAGAATAGGCCAGAATCAGGGGTCTGTCCCCTACCACTTGCTCTTCTCCAGCCTAGTTATTTGATCCAAAGCATAAAGAAGCAGGAGAACGGTAGAGATAACAGGGAGAGTAACAGGAAGGCTTCAGAAAGGCGCCCTAGCACACTCGAACAAAATGATAGGAGGACCCAGAAGAAGCATTTCAGCGTTAAGCACAGTTGGGGGGCTGTTGACTGTCCGCTGAAACTTTCAGCAGCCCAGCCCATGTCCGAAATTTTGACTATTGGCAGCTCTTTACCCTTGGCTTCCCCTTCCCAGAAGCCCTCAAACCCCAACTACAGCGCCAGCACAGACAACTCCACCACACACCCTTGGCCAACAAAGCCAAGCTACCTAGGACCAAGGGCAAGTTCCCCAATGAGCCTCCCCACCACCACCGGCCCCGCCAACTCCTCTTTCTGCAACGACCAGCCAGGAACACAAGCGAAATATATATATGTATGTGTATATATATGTATGTATATATATATATATATATATATATATATATATATATATATATATATATATATATATATATATATATATATATATTTGAAACCACGGCCGGCTAATTTTTGTATTTTTAGTAGGGACAGGGTTTCACCATGTTGGCCAGGCTGGTCTCGAATTCATGACCTCAGGTGATCCACCCGCCCCGGCCTCCCAAAGTACTGGAATTACAGGCATAAGCCACCCAGCCCAGCCAAAAAATAATAATTTCATAATGATGAACCATTAAATGGAAGTGACTACAAAATAGAATACAGAGTTCGGAGAGGACAACCTCTACTTCTGGGTTTGAGCAGACGCGCAGGTGGCTGTCCAGCGGTGTTTCACAGATGAGCAACCTGAGAAGCGCATGCGCAAAAGCCGTCTCAGGGCTTCCGGGCGGGGAAGGGCTGCGCGGGCGGAGGCAGCGCCGGCTCAGCTTGGCCACTGCAGGTCGTATCCACCAACAGCAAGTCTTGAGAGGTCTGGTCGTGGCTGCTGAGGGCAGGGCGACGGCAACACTCGGGAGGGTCTCGGCTATCAGAGGTCTCGGGCTCCAGTCGTCTGTTCCCGCAGCGGGACGTTCCCCGCCCGGAACAGAGGCTGTGGGCGTCGGCGTGGGTCGCGCAACTAGTTGGCCTCGGCTGGCTCTGCCTTTCCTGGGGGCGCCTTGACGTTGCCCCCTGGGATGAGGGCTCTGCGCCCTGGTGCCAGGTGCTTTGCGGTGTGGGAACCGGTAACTGGAAGGTTAAAGTGGGCGGGTCGATTGAGCCCAGGAAGTTTGCGGTCAGCCTACTGTGATACAGCCTGGGCTACAGAGCCAGAGGAGTCTTTTAAAAAAAAAAGTTAAATATTTTTTTGTTGTTGTTGGGTGGGGTTTTTCTCCAACTAGATTATTTTTTCCCTTGACATGTTATATCAGTGGTGGAATTTCATGGCAATATATACTTTTTTCTTTAAACAGTTGACAAAAGCATAAATGAATGCAATATTAATTTCCTGGATTCTATTTGTTAAAAGTCTGATTTTAACATTTAGGAAGCACATGTTTATAGCCAGGTGTTGTGATAGAAGCCAAGCACACAAAAGTGTAAACCTGTCTGCAGCTTTCACAGACTTTACAGGGAGAGAGCAGAATCACAATCAAAAGACCATCACAATACAGCCAATTCTGTTATGGTGAGAGCTGATTTGACAAAAAATAAATGTTACTGAATGTGGTGATACCCTCCAAAACCAGATTTTTGTCCTGACTAAACTGGGGTGGGTGGGGGAAGACTACAGTAAGAAGAAATAAATGAGAAATAACAAAAAAATTGAAACAACAGAATGCACAGAATAGATGGCAGATGGTTAAAAGCTCTAGCTAATTGAAAGGTTTATGGGAACCACTTGGGGCACTTACAGATAAATTGAAGACTAGGACAAAGATACTCAGAATAATTCTGCCTAGGTAGTTATGAGAGTTCAGCTGACTCAAACTTACCTGAACTCAGTGACAGTGGTTTGCTCCAAAGGAAAGGTGAGGCACATCTAGTCTGTGATATCAGTGCATCAGAAAGAAGTCAATATAGTAAAAAGCAGCAATAGGCCTCTCTGCAGGTGATGAGCATCCACCACCAACAAGAAGCAATGGCAAAATACATGATAAAAATAGTGGGGCAAGAACAAAGAAACAGGAGGGCTCTTGTGCTTGGATGTAAATATTGTCAGAATCTCCCTTTGGATTATCTAAGGCTCTCAAATTCAGACAGTATTTTAACTCATGATAGCCCCAACACGTTCATGTTAGATATTTCCTGAATATGACACCAACAACTCAACAGATTTTAAAATGTATTTATGTATGGATCTATTTTATATATATGGACATACATAAACCCCATATTGCAGCAGTTTGATGATGATGATTGAATAATGGAAACAGAGATACTTGTGTATACCTGAGTCCCATTCATGCACATCAAAAACACATTCACAGGGCTGAGCTAGGTGGCTCACACCTGTAATCCCAGCATATTGGGAGGCTGAGGCAGGCGGATCACTTGAAGGCAGGAGTTCAAGACCAGCCTGGTTAACATAGTGAAACCTGGTCTCTATTAAAAATACAAAAATTGGGCTGGGCGCGGTGGCTCAAGCCTGTAATCCCAGCACTTTGGGAAGCCGAGGCGGGCGGATCACGAGGTTAAGAGATCGAGACCATCCTGGCCAACATGGTGAAACCCCGTCTATACTAAAAATACAAAAATTAGCTGGGCATGGTGGCATGTGCCTGTAGTCCCAGCTACTCAGGAGTCTGAGGCAGGAGAATTGCTTGAACCTGGGAGGCAGAGGTTGCAGTGAGCCGAGTTTGTGCCACTACACTCCAGGCTGGTGCCTGGCGACAGAGTGAGACTCTGTATCGAAAAAAAAAAAAAAAAAATTAGCTGTAATCCCATCTACTCTGGAGTTTGAGGCAGGAGAATCACTTGAACCCAGGAGGTGAAAGTTGCAGTAAGCTGAGATTACGCCACTGCACTCCATCCCGGGCGACAGAATGAGAGTCTGTCCTAAAAACAAAAACAACAACAAAACAAACAAACCACATTCACAGACACCAAAATCCAACAAGTACACATGGAGGCATATATAATTTTTTAAAGTATGGAAAAATCACAGTAGAGCAGGAATAGAAGTGGTGGTTCAGGACAAGAGAAAATAATAAAATAGGAGTATGTTTTTGCAAGGATGACTGATGATAATTTGACATAACTGCATCTGTAGTCTAAACAGTAAAAAAAAAAGGTGAAGGGAAGTTACTTCCACAATGTGGTGTTCAAAAATATTCTTTTACAATTAGTTCTTATATGCTTATTTTCCATATATTTGTTTAAATGTTTTATACCTATACATATTAAATATTTTATTCACCTGAAATTTATTTTAGAATAAAGAATGCAGTAGAGAACCACCTTTGTTTATCCTTAGGAGTAGCTAACTAGATGTTACAGCATATTTACTAAATAATGTTTTCCCGTTAATTTGAAAAGCTATCTCTGTCATGTACTTAATTCCAATAGACACTTAATTAAGTTATAAATCATTACAAAAATTACTGCAGCCTGGCAAATGTTTGGAACTTAAAACACAAATATATGTATCTGAGTACCTTTGAGCCAAAGAAGAAGTCACAGTGGAAATTCTAAAATATTTTTACTGAATTCTAATGAATATTAAACACAAAGCTTAAAAAATGTACCTAACGATGCTTAGAGAAGAATTTCTTTTTCTAAGACGTCTTAGTACACTGCAAAGTGAGAGGTGAATTTCTTATCTTTAAATTACTGTATTAGAAAACATATGTGTGGCTGGGCACGGTGGCTCATGCCTGTAATCCCAGCATTTTGGCAGGCCAAGGCAGGCGGATCATGAGGTCAGGAGATAGAGAACATCCTGGCCAACATAGTGAAACCCCATTTCTACTAAAAACACAAAAAGTCGGGCATTGCGGGGCACTCCTGTAATCCCAGCTATGCGGAAGGCTGAGGCAAGGGAATCACTTGAACCTGGGAGGTGGAGGTTGCAATGAGCTGAGATCGCGACACTGCACTCCAGCCTGGCTACAGAGCAGGTAGAAACCAGCTGAGGTGGTAGTGGCAAGATGTTTATGCCTGACCTCTAATGCCTCAGGGGACTGCTTGGGCACCCTGGGTTGTGCACCTGGCTATGGAACCCCAAGGAGCCTGAATCCTATACTCTGTCTCAGGTGGGGTGAAGCTGGTCAGAGCTGGACCAGGCAAGATAAGAGTAGGGGGCAAGGAGGTCCTCAAGCCCCTGGCAAAATTCTTGGGAGAGGAGTGACTGTCCCTACACTGAGGTCCTGCCACGGGGTGGCTTGGGCCACCAGTCCCAGTGGCCATAGACTTAGCCAGTAAGTGGGGTGCTCACATCCCTCCCATGCCTCAGTCCTGGCAGGGCTCCCTCTCTCATTTGTGCTTTCACAGACCATTTTGCAATTCAGTCAGAACAGGCAATTTGTACCTAATTTGTAATTTTCAGCCCCAGCTCAGGGCTGCAGCCATCCAGCTCGTGAACTGTCCTCCACAGCAATTCTCATCTTGTTCAGGACCCAGAGAGATTGCCTGGCTCTAGCTCCAGCAGCTGAAGCCCTCTCCAGCCTTGCTTTTAAGTCCAGGTTGTGTGAGCCCAAGTTTCCCTAATGCCCAGGACCGATGCCACTCTTCCCAGGAGAGTGCACAGTTTGTTAAGAACTAGGATCAAGAATGGCATTTTAGGCCAGGCACAATGGCTCACACCTATAATTCCAACACTTTGGGAGGCTAAGCCGGGTGGATCACTTGAGGTCAGGAGTTCTACACCAGCCTGGCCAACATGATGAAGCCCGGTCTCTACTAAAAATACAAAAATTAGCCAGGCATTGTGGTACACACCTGTAGTCCCAGCTACTTAGGAGGCTGAGGCAGTAGAATCACTTGAACCCAGGAGGCAGATGCTGCAGTGAGCTGAGATTGCGCCATTGCACTCCAGCCTGGGTAACAGGAGTGAAACTCCAACTCAAAAAAAGAAAAGAAAAGAAAAGAAGAAAGAAGAAGAAAGAAAGAAAGAAAAGAAAGAAGAAGAAAGAAAGAAAGAAAAAAAGAAAGAAAGAAGGAAAGAGAGAGAGAGAAAGAAAGGAAGAAAGAAAGAAAGGGAAAGGTATTTTACTGTAGCTACTTAGGTCTCAGGGAGACTGTGGGACCCAGGACATGTTACCTCCCTGGAGCAGTTTCTTCTCAGTCTCGTGGCCACTCCCCAAGTCAAATTCAGTGATTGAGAGGGTTTACTCCTATGGTCTGAACTGTATGATTTCCCAGTGGGAAAGTGGACCACAGAAGGACACCCACTCACCCTCTCCCATTCTGAAGATTCACTCCTGGTTTCCAGCCAGTTGTGGCCATGCAAGCTGCCTATCTTCTCCTCTTCTGATTTTGGAATTTCTTTTCTCTTCTTTGTTGAATTCCTGTGTTCACTCTTGGAGAAAGCATTCAAAGTGTAGCAGTGAATCCAGTTTGCTCTTTTTTCTGGTGTTGCCCCAGAAACACCAGCATCTATTCTGGTTCCTCTAGATGGATGAGACATGCCTGAAATGCCTTGAGGCAGTCATCTTAGAAAAATGAAAGAAAACCAAAAACACCTGTATGTTTTCTTTTAAGAGAAAAGAAAGTCTGTGCATGGTGGCTCATGACTGTAATTCCAGTACTTTGGGAGGCCAAGGTGGGCGGATCATGAGGTCAGGAGATCAAGACCACCCTGGCCAACATGGTGAAACCCCATCTCTACTAAAAATACAAAAATTAGCTGGGCATGGTGGCGTGTGCCTGTAATCTCAGGTACTTGAGAGGCTGAGGCAGAAAAATCTCTTGAACTTGGCAGGCAGAGGTTGCAGTGATCCGAGATCATGCCACTGCACTCCAGCCTGGCCACAGGGCAAAACTTCATCTCAAAAAAATAAAATAAAATAAAATAAGAAACAATCTCATGCAATAAAATTTAAATGAAGATGTATGACCAGCATATTTGTTTATTCCTATGATAGAATCCAGTCAGGTAACAGAAACTATACCAGTTAACTGAAGAGATAGACTTTAAAATGTAGAATTGGTAATTAGGTAGAAAGTTATCAAATAGATAACTGAAAGGGTGAAAAGAGAAGTCTAGGCTATCACAGAGATAGCAACTGCAGGAAGGAGCTGGGAAGCAGGGAAGAAGCTAGATTTATTAAACTATGACATTTACAGAAGAGGAGTTGCAGAGCCAATCCAGATTAGGGAGGTAGAACAGTGCTGGGCTGGTGCTGGTTCCTCTCAGCTCAGTGGAGGGACTGTGGGTCTGGGACCCATATCTTTGAGGAGAGGGTACCTGCTGGCTGATGCTGGTGTTTCTGGGGCAACAACATGAAGCTGGTTCTACATGTATTAGGAAAAAACAGCAAACTGGATTCAGCTGCTGCTACGAAAAGACAAACTATCCCTCCAAAGGTAAAAAATGCTGCTTCAGAGAACACCATCAGGAAAAACAGGAACCAGCCAGGAAGGAGCAAGTCCTTACCCTCTCCTCTCCTGGAAATTTCCAGTCAGCTTCATATTAGCTTCTCCCTTGGCAAATATTAGAAGCCAGAAGCAGTGTACTTGGCAGGTATGGGTACTTGGCATATCTTAAGAGCCTGCTCCTAAGGGCAGGTGCTTGGGCATCATGGCTGCCCAAGAGCTTAAGAGCCTTTTTGACTGCCAAATACACAGCTTCTGCAACCACAAATATGAAGAAGTGTGGTTTGCAGGATTTTTACTCCAATATCACAAAACAGTATAAAATAATGGGTTTAAGGTTGTAAGAAAAACATCTTAATAATTAATACAATTCTGCCAGGTGTGGTGGCTCACACTTGTAATCTCAGCACTTTGGGAGGCCAAGGTGAGTGGATCACCTGAGGTCAAGAGGTTCAAGACCAGCCTGGCCAACATGGTGAAACCCCACCTCTACTAAAAATACAAAAATATTACCTGGGCATGGTGACAGATGCCTGTAATTGCAGCTACTTGGGAGGCTGAGGCAGAAGAATCACTTGAACCTGGGAGACAGAGGTTGCAGTGAGCCAAGATCACGCCATTGCACTCTAGCCTGGGCGACAAGAACGAAACTCCGCTCAAAATAAATAAATAAATAACTTATACAATTTCATATTAATTTCATTCATTCCCCAGAAGGACACTCCATATCTTCCCACAAATTGATTCCAGCAGGAAAAAAAAGTAGATGGAAAATTTTGTAAAATAAAAGATTTCCTATCTGGGAATGGTGGCTCATACCTGTAATATTGGCATCTTGGGAGGTTAAGTCAGCCAGGTCACTTGAGTCCAGGAGTTTAAGACTAGACTGGGCAACATGGCAAAACTCCATCTCTACAAAAAATTAGCTGGCATGGTGGCATGTGCCTGTAGTCCCAGCTATTCAGGAGGCTTCCATGGGAGGATCAACTGAGCCCAGGAAGTCGAGGCTGCAGTGAGTGTTGCTCATGCCACCAGCCTGGATGACAGAATGACACTACTCTGTCCAAATTAAAAAAAAAAAAACAAAAAAACAACCAGACCAGGCACCGTGGCTCATGCCTGTAATCCCAGCACTTTGGGAGGCTGAGGCAAGGGGATCATGAGGTCAAGAGATCGAGACCATCCTGGTCAACATGGTGAAACCCTATCCCTACTAAAAATACAAAAATTAGCTGGGCATGGTGGCACACGCCTGTAGTCCCAGCTACTCAGGAGGCTGAGGCAGGAGAATCCCTTGAACTGGGGAGTTGGAGGCTGCAGTAAGCCTAGATGGTGCCACTGTACTCCAGCCTGGGCAAGAGAGTGAGACTCCATCTCAAAAAAACAAAAAA
>NW_016107395.1:2610560-2636057 GCF_001604975.1 Cebus imitator
TAAAGCTTTTAAAAAACCCAACTCGTTTTATATCTGAAGTCAGGACTTCAAAAGCAGGAATCAAGGGACATGGAGGACAGGAGAGCTCCTGTAAAATGAAGAGCCAAACAAAAAAGGGAAGAAGAGATAGAGAAAGAAAAGTGAAAATTAATGCCCAGCTCCCAGAAAACTGTAGACACTTCAGAACATGGAATTTTTCCCAGAGTCTCAAGCCAAACCCTCCTCTTCTCCTCCTCTCCTCCCACACGTTCGCAAACACTCCTTCTTTCTGCCTAAGGACTTTTGCAGGCACCTCACATAAAAGAACCACCTGGAACATCAAACCCCTCAGTTGCAGTCCTTGGAAAGAATTCCAGCTCTCTGCTCAGTAAGAAGGCAAGTATCAGGAAAGCCTTCCTTATTTTTCTGTGTTTGGAAGCAAATAACTAAGTCCAGCCCACTATCAAGAGAAGGAGATTACAAGAGAGACACAAATACTACTAGGTGGGGGGGATCCTTGGGAGCCATCTTAAAGGCTACTGTAGGATGAAAAGTAGTATCTTTTCTCATCCATTGCTAGATTCATGGCTGAGACTCCTATAACGACAGACAGATTAACAAGAGAAAAGCATACAAATTTATTAAATATAAGTTTTATGTGACACAAGAGGCTTCAGCAATGAAGACTGGAAGAAACAGGTTAAACTGTATTTTTATGGAGAGTCATGCAGCAGAATGGAGGACAAAGCAGATGACCTAGCAGTATTAAACCGGTGAAATTTAGCAAGGCCTGTTTGTTCAGATTCTTCTTGGCATTTCTGTATCTTGGGCTCCTTTCCTCTAGGAATAGGAAAGGCACCTACTTCAGGGAAGGTCAGAGAACACTTTTATGGCCAGCCTCAGTGGAGAAAGGTGGAGCACGGAACAGAGACCTTCCTGCTTCTGCTGTTCTCTCAAATGTCAAGGTGCCATATTTTGGGGTATCATGTCCTGACACTCATCATTACCTACCACAGTGGGCAAGGTTCTGAGGCCAGAAAGTGTGAAAAGAACATCTATATCTAAGGAGGTGGGCCAGCAATAGAGTGTCAGAGCCCAGGGCAATTAGGAGATACTAGGAGTGTCACAGACTATTGACAATTGGTTATATATAGACAGGTTCTAATATTTGTTTTTCTTACTTAGAATCAGGATATGTCTTACAAAGGTGTTGTTTATATTCTGTGAAATGCTATAGCTTCTAAATTGTGCAGAGTTGTTTTTAGGGTCAATATTGTGTTCCATTGGCTTGTTGGTCTGTGCCTGATAAGGCATTTAATTGTTTAATCTCTTCCATGACAATGGACTCAAGTGTATCTATGAGAGTGAGAGAGCCAATGAGGAGCAATGAGGAGCAGAATTACAAAGAATTGAGTCTTTTTTTTTTTTTTTTTGAGACTGAGTCTCACTCCGTCACCCAGGTTGGTGTGCAATGGCGCAATCTCTGCTCACTGCACCCTCTGCCTCCTGGGTTCAAGGGATTCTCCTGCCTGCCTCAGCCTCCCGGGTAGCTGGGATTACAGGTTCGTGCCACCACTCCCAGCTAATTTTTGTATTTTTAGTAGAGACGGGGTCTCAAACTTTTGACCTCAGGTGATCCGCCTGCCTCAGCCTCCCAAAATGCTGGGATTACAAGCGTGAGCCATCACGCCCGGCCAGGTCTGTCTCCTTTTAAATATCATCTACATTTATGCTGCACCCCTTAAAAGCTACATGAATCCTGATGATGGCTTTGGAAAAGATGGTGAGGGCACAGGAGCTAGGAACTATCCGAGCGGGTGACTCTAGGGAGAAAAATAGTGTGGAAGAAAGAAAACTGAGAGGACAGGAAGCCTTGGTTGGGAAATATAAACAACAAACCAGGAGAATTGAAGAGTGATTCAAACGACAATGGACATGTCACCTTTTGTCCACTAGAGACACTACCGCCACACGCCCTCCCTCCCAACAGTAACCTAAATGCATTTACTGGGGTAGGGGTTGGAGGGGGTGTGGACACAGTTTGGCTTTGGGTTCCTGCTTGCAGATCCATTCTGTCCTCAGTCCTCCTCCTCTTGGTGTTGCATCCTTGAAAGCAGGGGATGGCACTGAAGAGGACTAGCGGTGAGATCCTGCATCTCAGTTGAAGGACAAAATAATCCTCCCAGTGTTGGACCTAATGACTCTTGCACTCTCGGGCGCCTTGAGGGGAGTACCGTGGACATGGCTGGTTTCAGCAGCCCCGCAGATTTCAGCGTTTGATAACCTGGAAGTTTTGCTGCTCCCTTACAGTGAGAGAAAAGCGGTGGGCTCTGCACAGGCCGAAGAACCACTAGAGAGCAGCAACACACCGGACTCCGTAAGGCTGTAGTTCAGCGTCGACCCGGGCTCACAGAGTGCTAAGAGAATTGATCGATGCTGTCGTTCTAAATTCAGCCACGAGGCGGTGGTGCTGCTTTCCACAGACTGGGATGTTTCGCTAACTTTCATGTACTCAAGCATACATCTGAGATGAATCCAGAAAGTCCCTCAATGAGCTCATCCTTGGTTTTGTCCCTAATAAAATGGGTTCATGGGGTGAGGAGTTGAGATATAGATTTACTGTATTTACTGCCTTCCCTCTCCCTCCACACATGCATCATTTATGCTTCTATTTTTCCATACCAGAAATTTGAATCATGTTGGGAAAGCATGAAGACAATCATCCACTGGAAGTTTAGTAACAGTTTGGGAAAGCCTGAAAATTATGTGTAAAATAGTCTTTAGGAGTCCTAGCGACTGAATAGCAAACTCATTTTCTGGCATCTTGACTTTCAGAAGTCAAGAGAATCAGTCTTACAACATTTGTTCAAAACAAATGTCAACAAACATTTGTTGAGTGTCTGCCATCAAGCAACCATTGTATTGGCTCATGGTACAAAGATGAGTAAGACCAGGGCCAAGACAAGAATTTGGGCTGAGGGAGACAGCAGGCACATTTGACTCCGCACTTCTTATACATGGAAGGCCTCAAAGACAAGCTACAGTGACAGGACTGAGCGATGTCAATTCTTCAACTTTAAACTTTTGTCCCCGTAGGGCATGATGAATTATTAATAATGTTCTTTATTAGAATCCCAAAACTAAGCTTTTGAAAAACATGATTATATTGTATTATATTTTGATTATGAGAAAGTAGAAATTTGTCAAATGTAAATATTTAAAATAGGCTACAATTTTTGGAAACTTGGGATTTCTTGCTATTTTAATATACCAGGAACCTCCAAAATGAAAGTGGCCCTGATGACCCCTAGGAGACCACAGAGAAAATATAGTCTCAGTTTCCTAAATAAGTTTCCAATCTAGGAAAGAGAAACACATTAACAGGCCACTTTAGTACTGTGTAAGATGCAGCCTTCTTAAGCCCTACGCATGAATTCTTCAAGACAAACCAATAATAACAATTTACCAAAAACACATTCTAAACTGCAGTGCTCAGTGCTGAGAGAAAGCATGCTGAATTTTTTTTCTTTTTTTTTTTTTTTTGAGATGGAGTTTCGCTCTTGTTGCCCAGACTGGAGTAATGGTGTGATCTCAGCTCACTGCAATCTACACCTTCCTGGTTCAAGTGATTCTCCTGCCTCAGCCTCCCGTGTAGCTGGGATTACAGGCATGCGCCACCACACCCAGCTAATTTTTGTATTTTTAGTAGAGACGGGGTTTCTCCATTTTAATCGAACTCCTGACCTCAGGTGATCTGCCTGCCTTGGCCTCCCAAAGTGATGGGATTACAGGCATGAGCCACCGTGCCCAGCCAGCATGCTGAATTTTTAAAAATATTTTTTGAGTCAGAGCCATGAGAATGCTGAATTTTATCATCCTATTTTTTTTCTTTATTTTTCAATTAATTCCATGTCCTATTCTGCTATTTTTGTTTGTTTTGGTTGTTTTTTTAGATGGAGTCTCACTCTGTCACCAGGCTGCAGTGCAGTAGCACAGTCTTGGCTCACTGCAATCTCCACCTCCTGTGTTCAAGCAATTCTCCTACCTCAGCCTCCTAAGTAGCTGAAATTACAGGTGTGCACCACCACATCCAGCTAATTTTTGTATTTTCAGTAGAGACAGGGTTTCACCATGTTGGTCAGGATGGTCTTGATCTCCTGACCTCGTGATCTGCCTGCCTCGGCCTCCCAAAGTGCTGGGATCATAGGCGTGAGTCACCATGCCCTGCCCCTATCCTGTTATTCTTGTCTCCTTTTTTTTTTTTTTTTTTTAAGACAGGGTTTCACCATGTTGCTCAGGCTGGTCTTGAACTCCCGACCTCAGGTGATACAACCACTTTAGCCTCCAAAGTGCTTGGATTACAGGCGTGAGCCACCACACCCAGCCTCCTTTTTTCAATAAAGATTCAAAATGTGTTGACATGGTTACCTTGTATGTTTTTATATAACTAATGTCATCTTATTAAGTGATATTATTAGTAGTCTCTATTTCAGGAAAACACAAGTTATTTGATTAGAAGTATATTGAAATAAGAGTCTGCACTGAAACCATCCAGATCTTCTCCCTATCACAAGTTAGCAACATAATTCTCAATGTCTCTGTCTTCACCACTATAATGTTATTTTTTAGCCAGGATTCTGTTTGCTTGGTCCTCGGAGAAAACAACAGGAGCTTAAAAGATTCAGAAGAACCCAATGAACTTACAAGAAAGCGCTACCTTCAGCCGGGCGAGGTGGCTCACGCTTGTAATCCCAGCACTTTGGGAGGCCGAGGCGGGTGGATCACGAGGTCAAGAGATCCAGACCATCCTGGTCAACATGGTGAAACCCCGTCTCTACTAAAAATACAAAAATTAGCTGGGCATGGTGGCATGTGCCTGTAGTCCCAGCTACTCAGGAGTCTGAGGCAGGAGAATTGCTTGAACCCGGGAGCCAGAGGTTGCGGTGAGCAGAGATCACGCCACTGCACTCCAGCCTGGGTTACAAGAGCGAAACTCTGTCTCAAAAAAAAAAGAGAAAGTGCTACCTTCGAGGCCAGGCATGATGGCTCAAGCTTGTAATCCCAGCATTTCGGGAGGCCAAGAGGGGATGGATCATGAGGTCAGGAGTTCGAGACCAGCCTGACCAACATGGTGAAACTCATCTCTACTAAAAATACAAAAAGTAGCCAGGTGTGGTGTCTTACACCTGTAATCCCAGCTACTCAGGAGTCTGAGGCAGGAGAATCATTTGAACCTGGGAGGCAGAGGTTGCAGTGAGCTGAGATCGTGCCACTGCTCTCCAGCCTGAGCACAGAGCGAGACTCCGTGTCACCCCCACCCCCCCCAAAAAAGTGCTACCTTCATTACTAAAAATAATGCTTTGGACTCTACACACAATAGGTGATGAGGGAGGGAGCTTGACTAAACTCATGGCTCTTCACTATCTCTCCCTAGTTTTCTCCTAGCCTTCTGAAACTCTTATTGACCACTATCACTATCAAGCTAGCCATGAGAATGGGCACTACTTCCCTTTTAACTCTGTCCAGCTCAATTAAGGACAAAACTGATTACCAACTTACAAAAAAATTGAATATTTAAAGGAGTCTTTAGTGATAGCATCTACATCTCAGAAATGAACAAAGAGAATAAATCCAAACAATCTTAATAAAGAGGGGACCTCAGATGTGTGTTAAAAACCTAAGGTGCCTCACTCTAGGAATAAAGGAGAACTGGTAATAAACTAGTCCTTAAAAGAAAGTAAGTTAATCTTTGAATTATATCAGTTTCTAAGTTTGAATTAAGGTTATCCCAATCGCCAATACCCCTAGCTGCCAGCCAAAAGCAAAAATATTCTATAGAGAAGGATAAAATTATTGCAGGCCTCAAATTATTTCTAAAACATTTCACATACAATATCCAGGACCCAATTTTAAAAAATGATTAGGTAAGTAAGACAACAAAACAACATGAAGAACCACCAAGAGAAGTAACAAAGAAACAGTCTCTAGATACTGAGACAGAGACTGTGCAATGCCATTCAATAGGAATAAGAAAATAAAAGCCAAGATTGGGAAGCTCATAGAAAATTAGAGATGATAAAAAAGAAGCAAAAATAACTAAAACATAAAGCAGCCATGGCCAGGCGCAGTGGCTCACGCCTGTAATTCCACCACTTTGGGAGGCTGAGGCAGGTGAATCACTCAAGGTCAGGAGTTTGAGGCCAGCCTGGCCAACATGGTGAAACCCTGTCTCTACTAAAAATACAAAAATTAGCTGGGTGTGGTTGTGGGCATCTGTAATCCCAGCTACTTGGGAGGCTGAGGTAGGAGAATTTCTTGAACCTGGGAGGCAGACGCTGCAGTGAGCTGAGATTGTGCCACTTCGCTCCAGCATGAGCCATAGAGTGAGACTCTGTATCAAAAAATAAATAAATAAAACATATAGCAGTCAAATCAATAACTCAATGAGTTTAACAGAAGATTAGCACAGATGAAGAGAATTAGTGAACTAGAAGAAAAATCAGAAGAAAATGTCCATGAGGAAACAAGGAGAAAAGACAAAAGATGGGAAATATGGAACAGGCGGGAAAAAACACAGAGAATACAAGAAAGTCTAATATACAAGTATTTGGAATTTCAATAGGTTGAGAATGAAGAAACAGCAACATGAAAAATATTGTGCCACTTCCTTCTGGCCTCTATGGTTTCTGATCAGAGATTTGCTGTCATTTGAATTGTTTTTCCCTGTAGGCAAGGTTTTGGGCTTTGTTTCTTTTTCTGACTACTTTCAATAGTTTTTTCCCCCTTTAATTTTTATAAGCTTAATTACAGTGTTTCTTGGTGTTGATTTATTCTGGTTTATACTTTCTAGGGTTTGCTCAGCATCTTGAACCTGTACCAAATCATACCAAATTTGGGATGTTTTCAGCCGTTCTTTCTTCAAGTACTTTCTCAGCCTCACTCTTTTTTCTTCTCCTTCAGGGTTTCTGAGAACATAAATGTTAAATCTTCTGTTGCAGCCCCATAGATTCCTGATGTTCTATTTATTTTTTGTTTTCTTTTTCTTTTCCAGTTTATTTTTGCTCTGCTCTTTAAATTTGGTTGTTTTGATTCTTTTGTTTTCCAGTTCACTGATTCTCTGTATTTTCTAGTATTCTGTTCAGCTCATCCACTTAACTTTTAATTTCAGTTACTGAATTTTCAGTCCTAAAGTTTTCATTTGCTTCTTCTTTATATCGTCCATTACTTTACTGAGTTTTAAAAAATTTGTTTCAAGCATATTCATAATTGCTCCTTGAAGTATTTTTATCATGGCTTTATCATGGTTTTTGTCCACTTTTAAATTTTTTTTAATTACAACATCTCTTTTATCTCAGTGTTGGCATCTATTTATTGTCTTTTACATTTAGTTTGAGAGTTTCCTGATTTTTGCTTTGAAGCATGAGTGATTTTAAAGATTGACACCTGTATATTTTCAGAAGTTATGAGACTCTGAGTTTTATTTGAACCATCTGTTTTACCGGGCTTTTTATGACACTGTTCTCATAGATGAAGGAGGTGGAGAGTTAGCTCATTACTGCTAGATGGAGATAGAAGTCCAAGTTTCCCACCTGACCTCTGTTGACACCCAAGGAGGTTGCACCTGGTTACTTGTGGGGAGGTGCAGGAGTTCTGGCTCTCTGCATGGTCTGCACCAGCACTGCAGTGGAGATGGCCCTATTTCTGTGGGATAATGGTGAAAGTCCTGACTTTCACCATTTATAGGAAGAGGGAAGAGAACCCTGTAACTGCAGGGTGTGGCTGAAAGTCTGGGCTCCTACTTGGCCTTGGACACCACCCCATAGGAAAGGTGGGAGTTGAGGTACTTCATTATAGCCTAAAGAGGGCAGATGCTTAGGCTCCACACCAGGGTCTCACTCTGTCACCCAGGCTGCAGTGCAGCTACTCACTGCAGACTCAACCTCCCCAGGATCAGGTGATTTTCCCACTTCAGCCTCCTGAGTAGCTGGGACTACAGGCACGCCACCACACCCAGCTAATTTTTATATTTTTAGAAGAGACAGGGTTTCACTATGTGGGCCAGGCTGGTCTTGAACTCTTGAGCACAGGTGACCTGACAGTCTCGAACTTCCAAAGTGCTTGGATTACAGGCAGAAGCCACTGTGCTGGCCACAGGAGCCCTACTGACGTGGATGCAGGTGGGGCCACATTTCTTTCTGTGGTATTTGGCCTCAATAGTATGGCTTTTGTCTAAAAGTTTTCTATTTTGCTACACAGCCCCTTTCCTGATCTTTTGGCTAAAGAGCAGGCTTTCATTAAGAGTTTTGTTTGTTTTTGCCTGTGCTCATTGGCATTCCTGGCTTGCCTATCTTCTTTAACCTAAAGTCTGGGATATGTGAAAAGAAAATTCAGGGAGTTTGCCACTGTGTTGTTCTTCAGGTTTTGAGGTGCCTATAGTCAGTTTGCTTTCTTCTATTTTTTTTTTTTTTTTTTTGAGATGAAGTCTCACTTTGTCTCTCAGGCTGGAGTACAGTGGTGTGATCTCAGTTCACTGCAACCTCTGCCTCAGGTTCAAGCCATTCTCCTGCCTCAGCCTCCCTAATAGTTGGGATTACAGGTGCCCACCACCATGCCCAGCTAATTTTTTGTAGAAACGGGGTTTCACCATGTTGACCAGGCTAGTCTCAAATTCCTGACCTCAAGTGATCCGTCCACCTTGGCCTCCTAAAGTGATGGGTTTACAAATGTGAGCCACCGTGCCTGGCCAATTTTCTTATGTTTGTTTTCTAGATCTTATCCAGGGTTTTAAATTGTACTTAATGGCAGAAATAAGAAAAAATATAACTACTCCATCTGCCCCAAAATGAAAGTCTTACATTCATTATGCTTTTTAAAAATGTTGTGTTAAACCATTATTTACCTTTATTTCTGAGTTTTTGGCACCCCAGACAAATGCCACACCCTCCTCACTCTAATCCTGGCTCTCTTTGGAAATTATCTTAAAGGCTGCCTATCCAGCAAGTAAAACAAAGATGGTTTCAGATAAAATCTGTGAGAATTTGTCACCACGAGAAAGTGAAAACAGTTTGAAGTTTGGAAGTAGAGATTAAATGATGAGCAACATAAAGGAATTACCCTTATATGCAAATCTGAATGGAAGTTAACCACGTAAAACAATCAAAACAATGTCTTGTGGGATTTAAAATAAATGGATTTAAAAAGCAAAAGACCTGGGTAGAGGGAGAATGAAGGAAATTAAAGTGTCATTGGTTGGGAAAAGTATAACCGTGATTTAGATGTTTTAAATCTAGAATTCATGATGTAATAATCTCTAGGTTAACCACTAAAAGAATGTATAACTATCAAGTTAATAGAAAGAGAAGCTGGAATGATTTTTAAAAATCCAAAAGAAGTTTGGAGGCCAAGGTGGGCGAATCACCTGATGTCCGGAGTTCAAGACCAGCCTGACCAACATGGTGAAACCCCGTCTTAAAAAAAATAAAAAAATTAAAAATTAAAAAATATGAAAAAAAATTAGCTGGGTGTGGTGGTAGGCACCTGTAATCCCAGCTATTCGGGAGGCTGAGGCAGGAGAATCCTTGAACCCAGGAGGTGGAGGTTGCAGTGAGCTGAGATAGGCTGTACTCCAGCCTGGGTGACAGAGCAAGACACCATCTCAGGAAAAAAAAAAAAAAAAAAGGGATGAACTGGGGCACTCTAATGCTAAGAGGTAGAGGAAAAGAAGCTGATTCACAAAAAGACCAAGGAGCAGGATCCAATGAGTTCCATGTTTGCAATAAAAATAAAACAATAAGGGCAGCAGCACTTGGATTTTAGTGGACCCTTTGACAATAACAGCCTGGAGGTCTCCAATCTAGGAGGGTAGAAACCATTTCCACACCTGGTTGTTATTGCATTTCATATTATTATGCCATGATGGGACAAGAGCCAAAGATGGACAAGGATTTAGCTGCCACCGTTGTAAGGTTTATTGCTGAGCTAAAATGAGGAAACTGAGGCCAGTATAAGAAAATGAAAAGCCAATTTATTCACTTCCCGGGTGAGGTTCTATGGTCCAGGAAAGGGGCCAGAGAAGTCGTGCTTGACTTCCCAGGGCATGGGGTTTTATAGCAATGAAGGCGACTACATTGGTCACAGGGAAACAAAGCGAAGGCAATTTCATTGGTTATAGGGAAACAGGACGTGGACGGGGCAGGCTGCTATTGGTAGGCGGGCAGGACTCTGGTAAGTGGGCCGGGTCATACAGGGCAGACTACTATTGGGCAAGTTTTGGCGGGGTTTTCTAGGGGCAGGCTGGGTGTTGAGTACATAGTTTGGTGCTGAGTGTAGACTTGGGTGTGGTATGCAGAGGTGGGTGCAGGGAAGCTACACAGAGACGCCAGATGCTGAGTAATGAGCTTGGAATGATGACGTAGTTTCCAGACACGGAGAGGGATGGGCGTGTTCGTTTAGCTCCTGGTGAGGCAACCGGCCTTACAACCGTGGACAACATTGCTGAAAAGAAAACTTCTGGCCTGGTGTGCAATTCCATACTTAACACAGTACCTTCTGTGATTTTTGTTGTCTGGCCCCTGTCCTGCCTTCTTTCCCAGCACCATAGGAATGATGTAATACCCTCCAAATTAGGAGTTTCCAAGCCAGTATCAGAGTTTAACTATTATGTAAGTAAAGGCTAATATTCACCAGCTGGTAAACAACAAAGTAACTTTCCTTAAGTGCATGCTACCTTCCTGAGTCCAGTAGCTTGCCTGAAAAAGAAAAGGAAATAGCCCTAACAATTTTGTCAGTTTCTTATTTGTGGCATATGTAAAATATCATGTGCTCTTCAAAAAAGTTTGGACCTGTCATGATCCTTTTTTCATCTTGCTGATCTGAGGGCTCATTGGGGATGCCCTGAATTTTTAGTTCCTTTGGGCAAACACAAAGACAAGCTCATTTGTTCCATAAATGCTTTTTTTACTTTCAGACAGAATCTCGCTCTGTCACCCAGGCTGGAGTGCAACGGCGGGATCTCAGCTTACTGCAACCTCCACCTTGCGGGTTCAAGCCTCCTGCCTCAGCCTCTTGAGTAGCTGGGATTTTAGGCGTGTGCCACTGTGCCTGGCTAATTTTTGTATTTTTTAGTAGAGATGGGTTTTTTAGTAGAGATGGGGTTCACCCAGTCATGCTGGTCTCGAACTCCTGACCTCGTGATTCACCCGCCTCAGCCTCCCAAAGTGCTGGGATTATAGGCGTGAGCTACTGCGCATTGTTACCTTTTTTTTTCCCCCCAGTTCAGCAGGTAGAATGTAAATCTTATGCTGGAATATAACTATAATGACTGCTGAAAGCTAATATATACCAGCTACTAACCCAAGTGCTTCCTGTATGTTACCTCATTTGCTTCCCACAACACTGTTTCAAAGGTGAGGAAATGGAAGCTTAATGAGGAAATGGAAGCTTAATGAAGTTAAACTACTTGCCTGAAATCACCCAGCTATTAAGCAGAAACAAGATTTCAACTCGGGCTGTCAAACCAACCTTTAGCCACTCTATTATTTCCTTCCTAATGTTGCCTTGAAACATATAAAGGGATACCACTAGGGTAGCCAGAACGATTTGTCAGTTCTTACTAAGTTGAATAATCTATTTTGATTCCACAGAAAATCTATAAACCTTATTAACTGGCACAACATCTGCACCACAGGGAACTGTGTTTTAACACTAACTCATTCTAAGTCACTTACCATATATACCTGACTACAAATGCTACTAGTGGAAATTATGTCTGGCAAACTGCTATCATATAAATTCCTGGCCACCAATTCCTACTGCATGCTGTTTTTTTTTTTTTTTTTTTTTTAAAGATGGGGTTTCACCATGTCGGTCAGGCTGGTCTTGAACTCCCGACCTCAGGTGATCCGCCCGCCTTGGCCTCCAAAGTGCTTGGATTACAGGTGTGAGCCACTACGCCCGGCCCTGCATGCTATTCTTACTGTGCTTCCTGTTGATGCTACTGTGATATTACTGTGTCCAGGGTCCATTTCAAATCCCTTCCATTCTGTTCTGTGGTAGGCAGCATCTATGACTGTTCCCAATGATCTTGCCTTCTATTTGTGCCTTTGTGTCATTACTCTCCTTTGAGTGTAGGATGGCCCTGGTGGCTTGCTTCTAAAATACAGAATACAGCAAAAGTGATGGAATGTCACTTCTGAGATTGGAATAAGACTTTGGTTTCTGTCTTGCTCACCCTTTTTTGCCCTCTCACTCTGATGGAATCTAGCTGCCATGTCCTATGGAGAACCTGGCATGAACAGAGGCCTTGTGGAGAACTGAAGTCTTCAGTCTGAAAGCCGGGGAGGAACTGAATTCTGTCAAGAACCACTTGAGTGACCTTGGAAGCAGATAGTTCCCCAGTGGAGCCTTGAGATTAAAGCCACCTTAGCTGATGACTCGATTGGAGCCTAGTGAGTGACCCTCAAAGCTCAGCTATGTGATACTTAGATTTCTGACCCACAAAACTATTAAATAATAATATTGTTTTAAGCCAGTAGGATTTCTGATGGTTATACCGCCTTCAATAATGAATACATCTTCCAATCTCAAACTTCTCCATCCCCAAAACATACACTTTTTCTCTCCTATTCTTGACTTGTTAGTAGATGACCTGACCACCTATTTCAGGAAGAGAATAGAGGTCTACAGTTTCAGAGAAATTTCCTTAACTTCTCGAATGCAAATCTACACTCCTAAGAACTATCAATGCATTAATTCCTGTCTTGCACAATTAGCTCCTTTTCCTCTTGTACTCTTATCTTCTTCCTCCACTGGATCCTTCCCCCTCACCATTTAAATAGCCTAAGTCTCTCCCATCCAAACACAAAAATAGTAAAATTGGCTAGACTCTACAGGTACTCCCTTCATCTCTTCTCTCATTTTTAAATGAGAGTTCTAAAATTGCTGTCCCAATTTCTTTTCCTAGCTATTCCTTAACCTACCTGAATATAAACTTCTTACCTCCCTTTCTTCCCCTCAGAATTCCATTAAACCTTTTCTTGCTAAGGTCTTCTGCCAAAGACATCCATGATGCTAAATATACCAGACCATTTCCAATCTTTTTTTAGCTTGACCACTTGGCAGCATTTGGCACTGCTAACCACACCCTCTCTTTTTTTTGTTTGAGACAGAGTTCTGCTCTTGCCCCAGGCTGATGTGCAATGGAGCCATCTCAGCTCACTGCAACCTCTACCTCTTGGGTTGAAGAGATTCCCCTGCCTCAGCCTCCAGAATAACTGGGATTACAGGCACCTGCCACCACATCCAGGTAATTTTGTATTTTTAATAGAGACGGGGTTTCTCCATGTTGGTCAGGCTGGTCTCGAGCTCCTGACCTAAGGTGATCTGCCAGCCTCAGCCTCCCAAAGTGCTGGGATTACATGTATGAGCCACTGGGCCCGGCCCACACACTCTCTTTTGAAACACTCTCCTCTCAAGGCCTTACTGATGTCATACTCTTCCAGTTTTCCATCTTTCTTCAGTTGCAATACTCAATCCTTTCAGGTCCTTCCTTTCCTACTCAATCCATAAACGTTGATACTAATTTTTAGGTAAAAAGTCATACACTCTCTTCCATTCTGACCCCATAGACTAGGAGTACCAAACTCAAATGCCTTAGGACTAAGCAAATAACAAAAATGAATGATAGCTGAGTCTAAATCATTAGAAACTGGTGGTGACTGTAGTAAACCAGACAGCTCAAATCTTATGTAGAAAAGGCTTCTCCATCCTGAAATACCACAGGGGAAAAGAAAAGGAAAAAATAAAATAAAATTAAATAAAAAGAAAAGGTTCTCCATTTGGTTAAATTCAATTGCTGTACAAGAAAAATGGCCTTAGATACTGGAATTTCCAAAAAGTCTATTTTTATGTACAATTTCTTCATCTTAAGAAATACTGTGGCTGGGCACGGTGGCTCATGCCTGTAATCCCAGCACTTTAGGAGGCTGAGGCGGGTGGATCATTTGAGGCCAGGAGTTCAAAACCAGCCTAGCCAACATGGCAAAATCCTGTCTCTACTAAAAATACAAAAAATTAGCCAGGCAGAGAGGTGGACACCTGTAATCCCAGCTACTCGGGAGGCTGAGGCAGGAGAATTGCTTGAACTCAGGAGGTGGAGGTTGCAGTAGTGAGCCAAGATGGTGGCATTGCACTCCAGCCTGGGCAACAGAGCAAGACTCCGTCTCAAAAAAAAAAAAAAAAAAAAAGCTGTGTGAATAACAATGATTATATATATATTTTTATTTTTTATTTTTTGAATTCCTGACCACGTGATCCGCTCACCTCAGCCTCCCAAAGTGTTGGGATTACAGGTGTGAGCCACCACATGCCTGGCTGATGATAATATTTTAAAACACCCATTCAATCTACAAGCTGTTAGCCTATCACCCCCGCAGATTCTCTTCAAACAATCCCATCTATTCTCATTACTTCAATATTCATTTTATGCTGTAAACTTGCAAATCTCTATCTCTACAGTTAATCTTCTTCCCTAAACTATATACAGGCCCATATATCCAAGTGCCTCTGACATCATCTCCTTATAATAATCCCTCTCATTCCATCCTCTCTCCCCATCCAGCTTCTCCAGTTGTATTTCCTATTTTGGTAGATGGTGCCAATAATCTACCGGCTCAAGCCAGAAATTCAGGAGCCATCTTTCACTATTCCTTCTCCCTTTCACCAATATATCCAGCAATATTTGTATCTATGGCATGCTTTACAGCCAATGTTGGTTCTATCTCTAGATTTTTTTTTTGAGACAGGGTCTCACTCTGTTGTCCAGACAGGAGTGCAGTGGCACCATCTCAGCTCACTGCAGCCTGTCTTCCTGAGCTCAAGCTATCCTCCCATCCCAGTCTTCCAAGTAGCTGGGATTACAGGTGCACAACATCACTATTTTTTTTGTATTTTGTAGAGACGAGGTTTCACCATGTCATCCAAGCTGGTCTTGAATGCCTGGGTTTGAGCAATCCTCCCCCACTGGGCCTCCCCAAAGTGCTGGAATTACAGGCCTAAGCCACTGCACCTGGCCTATCTCTAGATTCTGTCCACATCTCTAATTCCATTTTCCACCACGGTTTCATCTACATTACTAACAGTCTCTGAATTGGTCTCTGCTCCTAGCAGCTTGTCTCATTTAATCTGTTCTCCATATTGGGGCTAAAATTATGTCTTTAAAAAGTAAATATTAGGCTATCACCAGGCATTAAGGCTTCCCCTCGCAAAAAGAAAATCTAACATTTTCAACACTGTTTAAAAGGCACCCTTGTGCGTCTATCAAGCAACATTCTTTTAGTTTCCTGAATGCTATAATCTTGGCGCCTTTGCATGTGCTTTACCTTTGACTGAGACCACTTAGACATCACATCACTTAAAAAAAAAAATCATGGCCTGGCCTGGTGGCTCACGCCTGTAATCTCAGCACTTTGGGAGGCAGAGGCAGGCGAATCACCTGAGGTCAGGAGTTCAAGACCAGCCTGGCCAACATGGTGAAACCCTGTCTTTAAAAAAAAAAAAAAAATCAAACTCCTGGGCTCAACCCCTCCTCCCCAACTTGGCCTCCCAAAGTGCTGGGATTACAAGCATGAGCCACCGTGCTGGCCCACATCTCTTTTTATAGGTCCTTGGCTTTCCTTGACACCCAGTTACTTCGTTCTTCACGTGTTGCACAACTCACCAGTAAGCATTTAGGCAATTACTGTTCAAAATATCTATGACTTAAGATTACCAGATTTAAGACTACCAGACTAGATTCAGAAAGGCAGAAGCCACATATATCTTGTTCGTAGCTGGATTTCTCAGTGCTTAGTACTAGGACTCTCAATACATGTCTGTTGAAATAATGATTACATTCACCCTTGCATATAGCTATTTGAGTCCCTCCCTAATCCCAATTCTCAAATTCTTTGAGAGAAAAGAATAAGTAAATCTCAAGTATAGGATTATCCTCAAAATGTATCAATACTAATACATGTATTTCTTTGGAGGAATGAAGGAAGCAGTTACATGCAGCCGACTGTGGGTCACTGGACTCTTTTCTCTCTAAGGTGGGGGACAGAGACTGGCTCTGTCGTCCAGGCTGGAGTGCAAAGGCGCGATCTCAGCTCACTGCAACCTTCGCCTCAGGGGTTCAAGCGATTCCTCTGCCTCAGCCTCCCGAGTAGCTGGCATTACAGGTGCCCACCACCGCCTCCGGCGGATTTTTGTATTTTTAGTAGAGACAGTGTTTTGCCGTGCTGGCCAGGCTGGTTTCGAACTCCTGACCTCAAGAGATCCGCCCGCCTCGGGCTCCCAAACTGCTGAGATTACAGGCGTGAGACACCGCGTCCGGCCTAGACTCTTTAAACGAGCGGGGAGGGCCTGCAGTAAGGGGACCCGGTGTAAATAATTCTAAGCAGCTCCAGGTGCTAAGCCTAGCGAACACGTGCTGCGGCCGGGAGCCGGGAGGGAGCGCTTCGCGGAGGAAGATCACCGGCGACCCGAACGTGCTCGCGCCCGTCGCTACCGCTGCCGGTGCCGCGGTTGCCCGGGTGTCCAACCGAGCGCACGTGCGCCAGCGGGGCCGGAGCAGAGGGAGAATCGCAGTTCGTGCGGGGAAAATGGAGGGCGAGCCATGGGTCAGGGATCGGGAAAAGTGTGGGGCGCATTATGCCCAGGGAGGGGAAAGCACTGAACCAGGGGCTCTGAGGCACAAAGAGGAAAAAGGGCGGATCACGAGCTAGGTAAGACTGGCGGACCTAGGTCTCGGAAGGAAGGGGGCGGGGCACGACGGGGCGGGAGGGGCCGCGCAGCAGCTGGGCTGTGAGGACGTTTGGCGAGATCTTTCTGGGCTCAGGTCTGAAAGTGTCCGCACCTGGAGTCAAGCTGGGCTGGGGCGGTGAAAGGTGGAATGGCGGCGACTTAGGCTCCCAGCTTCTGGCACAGCCAGTCCCCGAACGAGCCCAAGTACCCCGCAGCCGGGTTTCCTCTCTGAGTGCAAGCCCTCGCCCTTGGTGAGCGCCAAATCCCCGCGCTCGGCCCCGCCCATCCACTGAGGGGTGTGGGTAGGGGTGTGGCCCGTTCCCCCGCTGGTCGGCGCCCGGAAGGCGTTGGCGTCAGCCGGAGCCCGACGCGGTGACGCTATACGTCGACGTAAGTGACGTGCAAGTCTGGGCCGCTCCTCCTTCCCTCAGTGAGTGCCGGCCCGGTCGGGGCGGGGGAGAAGAGGGAGGGCGGGGGAGGGAGAGGCGACCAGAGAGTCGTTGTGGGCCGCGGGCCGGACCGGGTCCCGGGGCGGCGGGAGCCCGGGCTGGGCAGAAGGGCTGGGCCGTTAGAGGGCCGCCGCGGCTGTCGAGTCCCCTCCCTTGTCGGACTTGCGCGCCCCGGCGCTCGGAGCCTCCGGCGCTGTGCCCACCCCGCTCCAGCTCGCGTCTCCCGACTCCAATTAGGTCAGGCTCGGAGTCCCGCGGCCGCGGCTCCGGCCCCCAACGCAGGGCGCCGCTCGGCTCGCCTTTCTTTCTTCCCTCGCCTTTCTCTCCTCTTGCCTCACCCTCCCCCCTTCTTTTCACGTTGCTGGGTTTTTTTTGTTGTTTTATGCTTTAGGGGTTTTGTTCCTCAGCCCGAGCTCATGGGTGTACATTATCATGCTCTTCTTTTGTAGAGCAACCCGACGGCCATGGAGGCTGAAGAGACGATGGAATGCCTTCAGGAGTTCCCTGAACATCATAAAATGATCCTCGACCGATTGAATGAACAGCGAGAGCAGGACCGGTTTACTGACATCACCCTGATTGTCGACGGTGGGTAGGGAAGTGGGCAGAAGAACGAATTTTTGGCTTCAGTTTTTCTCTGTCCTTCGGACACCCGCCTTTTTTTCTTTAAACCCATTCTCTATGGTCTCCCTACCAAAGTCTTTAGAGTGTGTGCACTGGGACCAGATTGCACTTGTCAGTGTCCACTCACGCAGCGTGCTGCAGAAGGCTGGTTGGCCAGTCACGCTTTCCACGTAGTCTGGTGTTCATCTCATTTTAACTTCTTGCATCCTGTTGAAGTTTTCTCTTTGCACTTGAGTGCAAGATGATGGCGTTGGGGATAGGACATCTCAAAATGTTTGGTTGATAGCCTCTTGTTGGTAAGCTGCTTTGAGAAGTCCCTCACAGGAGGCATTTGGGAAGTTGATTCTTTTCTGGTTTCCCAAATGGTCTTGGAGGGAGAATGTGAGAGATTCCTTTGCAGCACTCATACCCCCTTTGAGAATCTCCAAGATAAAATGGGGTCTTTACAGTCTAAGGAGTTGCCACTGTAATGGAAGCAAATCTAGCTTGGGTATGTTTTGTGTTTAGTGAAAATAGGTTTCTTAAGGTAAGCTGTTTTTAAAATTATAGGTCTACCATAGATTGAGTTTCCAAATATTAGGCATATTGAAATGTTTTTCATAGCAGACATATCCATCTTTGTGCTTACGGCTTCTTCTCTCTTTCCAAATGATACGTGACCTTTTGGGTTGTCCTTTTATTTAGCCGTTTAAACTGAATTGGATATGCTTCTCACTAATTAATTCAAAATAACAAAGTGGTAAGAGGCTCCTTATTTAGTGTTGTAAATTAGCCTTTATAAAACTAACTTAAGGTGTTTGAAGTGAAGATTTAGCTTAGTGTTTGAGATTAAAATTTGCCAGGATAGCTGCCGAGAATATTCTGCATTTAGTTCAATAATTTATATAGTTATGTAATTATCAAGAAAGACCTATTTTACTTTTTATGATTTTTAAATCTCTTTTATAGTTATACATTTAATTTTTGTGCTTGTGTATGATTTTTTTATTTTTATTTTTATCTAGGACACCATTTTAAGGCTCACAAGGCTGTTTTGGCTGCTTGCAGTAAGTTCTTCTACAAATTCTTTCAGGAGTTTACCCAAGAACCTTTGGTGGAGATAGAAGGTAAATGCTTGTTTTATTTTTTTATTTTTCATTTATTTAATAAATCAAAGAAAGCATTTTATTTAAATGCTTGTTTTAAATACGATACTGGAATTTAAATACTTGTGTTTAGCAAACAGTTGGTGAAGCAGTTTTAGTCCTGTTTATCAAGACACCATAGGAAATAGGCATCAATAGTTCCTATAGGTAAGTAGATAGATAAATTGTTCTTTTGATACCTGAGAATTCTTTGTTTCAGTAAAGTGCTTGGTTGAATGATCTTCTAGGAAAAACTTAGATGGTAGATGTTGGTCTTTTCCATTGTGGAAACCGGTGGTCATTGTCTTTTGAAAACACGTATTAAAAGTGAAATACCATCTTTGTTGAGTGGGCTTATATTTTAGACTGGTGGAGATGCTGCAGGTTACTAGTAGAACGCTTTACTGTACTCTTACAGCAGAAGTAATGATACACTAGCAGAGGTACAGGTGACATGTACAGTGTGAAGTGGGCTGCCATAATAGGGAGAAAACTAGGAAAGATGAAGTAGTGTTCAGAGGAAATTCTACTGGTTATTGAATGGGATGGATCAGTACCTGTTACCTTGAAACAAAAAGTGATTTATGTACTTGCTAGACATTTTTCTAATAATAACCTGCCAACTGCCTGGCATTGTGATATGTAGTTTGTGTCTTATCTAAGGTTCACAGCAGTCCTTTGATGCTGGGCACAATGGCTTGTGCTTGTCGTTCCAGCTACTTGGGAGGCTGAGGCAGGAGGATTGCTTGAGCCCAGGAGTTCAAGGCCAGCCTGGGGCAACACAGACTGTGTTTCTTCTTCTTCTTACAGACTGTGTTTCTTCTTCTTCTTTAAAAACAAAAAACCAAAAACCAAAAAAAGAAGTGGTATTATTTCTAATAATTTACACATCAGGAAAACAGGCTCTAAAAGGTTACTTGCCCAGGGTTGCCCAGCTAGCAAGGAATTAAGTTCGTGCTATTAATTACCATACTTTTCTGTTCTGCTACTGCAGTAACTCCTTCCCTACCACCACTGTCAAAATCTGAAACAGTAGGAAATAAATCCACTTGCCTGCATAATTGCAGAATTTTAGCTTCTTTCAGGGTTCTTCGGTTTTGGTTTTATGTCTGGTTCTTCTTCTTTTTTTTTTTTTTTCACCTGGATGCAGGTGGTCTAAGGCCGAAAAGGGCATTAGCCTATATCTGTTTCATTGTGTACATATTCTTTGTTCTGAATGGGTTGCCTAGAAACATTTTTTTTCCCCTTTGATTCCTAGGGGAGTAAAGAAAACAAAAGAATTAAGAATATTCTTTAATTTTGGTTTAACATTTTAGCTGATATATCCACAGCTAGATTATCTTTTGATATCTATGATCAGGACAGAGATGGAATAATGGAAATCCGCAAAACTTACAAAAGTGAGAATCTAACTCCCCAGATGATACTGGTTTCTACTACAAAGCAAGCCTCCATGAATTCATTCACCTGAGACTTATTAAATATGTGACCCCAGGCAGGTTACTTTACTTGAATTGCATACTTTTCTCATCTGAAAAGTAGATTCATAGGCTTATAAAGACTAATTGCAATAACATGCAGAATGCCTGGCATAGTATTTGGTGCATTGTCAAAGCTTAATAAATAGGGGCCCGGCCTAGGAAACATTAGGGAGACCCCTTCTCTACAAAAATTTAAAAAATTTAGCTGAGTGTGGTGGCACATGCCTGTGGTCCCAGCTATTCGAGAGGCTGAAGTGAGAGGATTGCTTGGGCCCAGGAGGTCGAAGCTGCAGTGAGCCATGATTGTGCTACTGCACTCTAGCCTGGGTGACAGAGCAAGGCCCTGTCTCAAAAAAAAAGGACAGTTTATCATATTGAGTACCTATTATGTATTATGCTAGACCCAGGAGATGAATTAATGAATAAGATGTCCCTTAAACAACTCAAAAATTTCATAGCAGGTGAGCAACAGGCAAATAAGCAGTGCAGAAAGTATTACAAAGACTATTACTATGAAATGGTATCACTGAGGAGGGAATGTGGTCTTCCTTAAAGAGGAAAGATTTCAAAAAGGAGTTTGAGTCTGAGCAGAATCTTTAAGTCTTAAAAAATAAGTGCCCTAAACTGGAATATTTGTTGCTGGTAAAGTGAGCACACTGCCTGGAGAAGTAGAGTCTCGTCTTCTGAAGACTAATTACCTTGAGATTTTCTCTTGTACCTCTGGCCTGTTATGTTCTGTGGCACACACAAGTCTTCATATTTGAACTCTAGATAGATAAGAAAGCAAAATAGATAAACACTCTTTTTATTTCTGTCATTTGGTCAGGCTCGGGTTTAAATAATTAATTTGGCTCAATATCTTAAGCCCTTAACTGGGATTACTGTGCTGTCTAGCAAGATCACCTGGCTGTGGAGAAAGCCCTGGGCATATAGTTGGGAAACAGTTTTAGCCCTCGCTTTAACTGTATGTTGTGTGACCTTAGACATCTTAGCTTGTTTTTCATTTGTAAAAATATGTAATTTGGAATTACATATTACCTTTGTAATTTTGGAATATGTCATGGACATTTGAATATTTTGTTACAAGACTGGCTGCTGTTAAAATCCTGAAAAATCTTTTTGGTTTTGTTTTAGTAGGGAGTCAACCTGGTTAGGTTCAGACTGCCTCTGTGAGCTATGGGTCCAATTTGAACTTGGTTTTCAAAACCTTCCTATTGCCGTTCACGTCCTAGATGTGCCATCCATGCCATTGTGCAGTTCTCAAAGCTTTTGCTTTGGGTCAGTTCCACACATGGGCATCTTGATGGTGAACTTGAGATTGTATACACAGATTTAAAGGACTTTTCTCCTCTCCATGACTTCCTTTGTATACAAGGTCTCCAGAGTTTCTTTTCATGGTTCTTTGGCGAGAAAACTGGGATTTTAGCTTCTCTGTGCTTTGATACGTTTTCTGTAGAGGGGTTTGTTTCCTGAACAAAATATAGAGAGAGAGAAAAGTGAAAGGAAAAAAATAAAATGAATTCCCTCCTCCATACTCTTCAGATAATCATCTTTTTCCTAGTTCTTTTGTCAGAAGACTTTTTTTTTTTTTTTTTTTGAATCTTGCTCTGTTGTTGAGGCTGCAGTGCAGTGGTGAGATCTCAGCTCACTGCAACCTCTGCCTCCTGAGTTCTGAGTTCAAGCAATTCTCCTGCCTCAGCCTCCCAAGTAGCCGGGATTATAGGCGCATACCACCATGCCCACCGCACCTGGCTAAATTTTGTATTTTTAGTAGAGATGGGGCTTCCCCGTGTTGGTCAAGCTGGTCTCAAAATTCTTGACCTCGTGATCCGCCTGCCTTGGCCTCCCAAAGTGCTGAGCCAAGGCCCAGCCGGAAGAGCTTTCTTGTAGAATTTAGGAGACAGCCACAGGTGTGCAGCCTCAGAATCGGGGCTTGCCTTGAGGCAGAACTGAGAGAGAAGAAAAATTACCAGGTATTCACCCCTCTCCACTGTCCCTCCCGCATTCATTGTCTTTTCTGGTTCTCTAGCCAGAATGAGTTTCTCTTGGGACTTTTCTGTGTCTCCACTCACTGCACAGTTAATGAGAGTTAGGCTGTCCTCAAGTCTAAGCTGACACGTGTAGGAGAAAAAAAACCAAGAAACTCATTACTGTTTGAGTTTTGATGTCTCTCTCCGGTCTGCTTTCTTCAACTTGCTTTTCAGAGTCCTTGGATATTTGCTTTATTTATTTTTAGTTGTAATCAATAGACAAGATAGGGTGGAGTGTGCTTTTTCCATCTTAGCTAAAACTGGGACCCCCTACGCCACTTGTAAAATATAAATAATGACTTATAGCATGGCACATTAAATGGGCATTAGAAACACCAGGGAACCTTTTATAAATATAAATGCGCAGGTTTTATCTCCAGAGAATTATGTCTTTCAGGAATGGGATCCAGGCAACTGTATTTAAAAGTTCTCTAGGTTCTTGTTGTGCAGGTTGTTATCTGAGGACTAGTGATACATGGGGTTCATTTTTAAACTTGTTAGAAATGTAGACTCAGGTTCCACTCCAGATGTGCTGAATTGGAATGAGATCCCCAGATGATGCCTATGCACAGTAAAATTTGAGCAGCCCTGCCCTAGCATGATTCTAATGTGCAGTCAGTGTTGAGGACCACTGTCTTAGAGGATTGTGTAAAAGCAGGTGACATGTATATAAAAGAAATTTAGATTATAATATTCTCATGAGTATAAACTCATTAGGTGCAAGATGAGCTCACCCTCCTTGTTTTCTATGTTCTTGGTTATAAAGTAAGTTACCTTTGATTAGAACCAACTTTGACTTCAAATCAGATTTATTGCTATTGAAGCTAATGCATCCCAGCTCAGCTTTGTGGCTTGGATTCATACCACATAAAATCTTAAAAAGACGTTCAACCCGTGTTCAGAACACACAACCTTCTAACCTAAACCTCCGTTTTTCTAAATTCATTCTTTTTCTACTTCACCTGAAACCACAGATCCATAGCACTTAGTTTCTTTATAACAGCAACTCTACCATGGTGTCTAGAAATTTTAGTCCATACTATCAAGGACAAAACATCCTTGTACATGTTTGTACATCTTTTTGAGTATCAGTTTTCGGCTGGTTGCAGAGATTCCCTAAGTATAGAGGAATGCCAGAACGCTGCCCCCTTTTACTCCTTTGCTGTCAGGGAGAAGACTCAGATTAAGTTGTTCACTTTAAGATTTTCCTTAGATACGTTTAGAAAAATTGTATTCCGCACATTTCTATTATGAAAGGAATAAGGGATTGATGAGATTTCTGTTACCAAACTAGTATTGATAGATTATAATTACATCTACCATCACTTCACTTACCTGAGCAAGTGTTACCGGTTTGGTTCATGTTAGCTACTTAGGTCACTGGTTTGTTCCTAGAACAGTGTTGGGCTGATCATGTAAGAAACACCTAGGGTGCTCGTAATAATTAAAAAAAAAAAAAAAAAAAACCTAGATATTTATCCCAGTTTTGATTCCAAAGATCAGATATCAGTACCTTTTTTTTTTTTTTTTGGAGACAGGGTCTTGCTGTCACCCAGGCTGGAGTGCAGTGATACCATCATGGCTCATTACAACCTCGTCCTCCTGAGTTCAAGTAGTCCCCTGACCTCAGCCACCTGACTACAGGCATGTGCCACAAAGCCCAACTAGTTTTTGTATTTTTATTTTTTATTATTATTTTTATTTTTGAGATGGAGTCTTGCTCCATCGTCCAGGCTGGGATGCAGTGATGTGACCTTGTGCAACCTCCACCTCCTGGGTTCAAGCAGTTCTCGTGCCTCAGCCTCCCGAGTAGCTGGGATTACAGGTGTATACCACCATGCCTAGCTAATTGTTGTGTTTTTGGTACAGAAGGGGTTTCACCATGTTGGCCAGGCTGGTTTCAAACTCCTGACCTCAAATGATCTGCCTGCCTCAGCCTCCCAAAGTGCTGGTATTGCAGGTGTGAGCCACCGCACCCAGTCTACTTTTTGTAGAGAAGAAATCTCACTACTCTGCCCATGCTGGTCTTGAACTCCTGGCGTCAAGCAGTCCTCCTGCCTTGGCCTCCCCAAGTGCTAGGATTACAGGCATGAGCCACCACACCTAGCCCTTAGTACCAGTACTTTATTTAGTCTACAGGTGATTCTGCTCAGTCAAGACAGGGAGCTAGGTTCACAATTCCTTATTCAAATCCTTGGAGGCCAGACATACTTCTCAAATTTCCAGATTTTAGAATTTTTCTAGGGTAATGCAGAACACATATAATACTTGCAAATATTAATAGTTTAGCAGCCATGCATGTTACTGTTCACTCTAAGTGGAATAAGGACTTGACATAGCTGCATGTCAGTTGAAATCAACCATGCCCAACCTCCAAGCTTATCACTTTGTTTTTGTTTTTTTGAGATGGAGCCCGAGCTCTAGTTGCCCAAGCTGGAGTGCAGTCGCGCAATCTTGGCTCACTACAACCTCCGCCTCCTGGGTTCAAGCGGTTCTTCTGCCTCAACGTCCCGAGTAGCTGGGATTACAGGTGCGCGCCATCATGCCTGGCTGATTTTTTGTAGTTTTTTAGTAGAAACTGGGTTTCATCATGTTAGCCATGCTGGTCTCGAACTCCTGACCTCGGGTGATCTGCCCTCCTTGGCCTCCCAAAGTGCTGGGATTACAGGCATTAGCCACTGCACCTGGCCCTTACCACATTTTTTGACTGGCTGTGTGTTGACAGTACATGGCATATGGAGTTTTCTCCAAGTGGAAGATTCCCCTCAAGAGATTGTCAATAGGTATTTGGACTTGAGCAGGAAATCAGAGGAATGATAATGAAATTTTAATATATTTGAGAATCTTGGTGGTATTAAGATTTTTCTAGCTAAATTAGTTTACATTCCTAGCATATGGTTCCCTCAGAGTTCAGCAAAGCCTTTCTGGTAAAAATACTAATAAAACTCAAGATGTAAATTGGAAGAATAAGCAGTAATTCACCCATCCTACCACCAGAGAATAACATGGAGGGGTAGGTGTATGTGTGTCT
>NW_016107395.1:2636662-2661031 GCF_001604975.1 Cebus imitator
TTTCTTTTCTTTTTTTGAGACAGAGCTTCACTTCGTCTCCAGGCGCCAGGCTGGAGTGCAGTGGCGCGATCTTGGCTCACTGCAACCTCCACCTCCCGGGTTCAAGCAATTCTCTTGCCTCAGCCTCCCGAGTAGCTGGGACTACTGGTGCACGCCACCAGGCCCAGCTAATTTTTGTATTTTTAGTAGAGACGGGCTTTCACCATGTTGGCCAGGATGGTCTCGATCTCTTGACCTCATGATCCGCCCGCCTCGGCCTCCCAAAGTGCTGGGATTACAGGCGTGAGCCACCGTGCCCAGCCTACATATTGTTTTAAAAAGAATTTTTCTTGGCCTGGCGTGGTGGCTCACGCCTGTAATCCTAGAACTTTGGGAGACTGTGGCGCGCGGATCACGAGGTCAAGAGATGGAGGCCATCTTGGGCAACATGGTGAAACCCCGTTTCTACTAAAAAATACAAAACTTAGCGAGGCATAGTGGCGCGCGCCTGTAGTCCCAGCTACTCGGGAGGATTAGGCAGGAGAATTACTTGAACCCGGGAGGCGGAGGTTGCAGTGAGCCGAGATCGTGCCACTGCACTCCAGCCTGGCGACTGAGCGAGACTCCGCCTCAAAAAAAAAAAAATTTTTTTTTCTTGTGCTTTTAAACTTTTGACGAAAACTTCTGAAAGGCAGCAAATGCTAATTGTGTTTTCCTTGGGCTACTCAAATGCTAAAGGATAAATGAGAGCAACAAGGGGAAAAATTACTAAGGGAACCAAACAAAACTAGCCCTCAGTGAGTCCAGTTACTTTCTTTTTTTTTTTTTTTTTTTTTGTGACGAAGTCTCGCACTGTTGCCCAGGCTGTAGCACAGTGGCGTGATCGCAGCCCACTGCAACCTCTGCCTCCTGGGTCCAAGCAATTCTCCTGCCTCAGCCTCCTGAGTAGCTGGGACTACGGGTTTGCATCACCACGCCCAGCTAAGTTTTTTTTGTATTTTTAGTAGAGACAGAGTTTCATGAGGTTGGCCAGGATAGTCTCAATCTCCTGAGATCCGCCTCGTGATCTGCCTGCCTCCCCAAAATGCTAGGAGTTACAGGTGTGAGCCACCATGCCCGGCCGAGTCCATTTACTTTGCTTATTTGATGGAGTGTAACTTGGTCTTACTGTATTTTACGGTGTTTATCAATATTCAGATTACTTTTAGACATTTTGAAAATGAGTCTGCTGAAGCTCAGAGGTTCTGAATTGCTCCAAATCACTCAGTTCATGGGAGAGCTGTGAGTAAAACGTGAAAGTTCTAACTTCCTGAATGGTATCCATCCTTTTCCTTTTTTTTTTTTTTGCGACGGAATCTCTTTCTGTTGCCCAGGCTATAGTGCAGTGGCATGATCTTGGCTCACTGCAACCTCCACCTCCCAGGTTCAAGTGACTCTCCTGCCTCAGCCTCCCCAGTAGCTGGGATTACAGGCACATGCAACCACACCTGGCTAATTGTTGTATATTTTTTTATAGAGACGGTGTTTTACCACGTTGGCCAGGCTGGTCTCGAGCTCCTGACCTCAAGTGATCTGCTCACCCCTGCTACCCAAAGTGCTGGAATTACAGACATGAGCCACTATGCCTGGCTAGTAACCTTTGTTTACACAAATAGGGGATGCTGCTTTTGAACACTTAAATGATATTCCACCAGTATTCTTACTGTTTTCTGAAACAGCGCATCACTTTAGGACTAAATTTTAAACACAAAACTGGCAAAGAAGAGTATTAATGATAAATGCATAATTTTGAAAGCGACTTTAGGCCGGCACTGGCTCATGCCTGTAATCCCAACACTTTGGGAGGCTGAGGTAGACGGATCATGAGGTCAGGAGTTTAAGACCAGCCTCGCTAACGTAGTGAAACCCCATCTCTACTAAAAAGAGAAAAAATTAACTGGATGTGGTGGTGGGAACCTGTAATACCAGCTGCTCGGGTGGTTGAGGCAGGAGAATAAGAGAAACACTTGAACCCAGGAGGCAGAGGTTGCGGTGAGCCAAGATCAGACCGTTGCACTCAGCCTCGGTGATGGTGCAAGACTCTGTCTTTTAAAAAAAAAAAAAAAAAAGAATGTGACTTTAGTGTTTATTCATTTATTACTACTTTGTGTTCCTGCATTTTAGGAAGCACTGTTAGGTACTGTGATGTGAGTGTGCAGATCAAAAATCATTTTCCTCAAGTAGCTTACAGTCAAGAGATGTCCATAAACTGTCATTATCAGAACCGGTACAGAGTTGAGGCTTGGAGAAGTAATAAAGAATGTTTCATTGTTAACCCATTTGTGCTTGAAGTTGTAATTTTTTTAATTTGAAAAATCAGACCTTGGTGATGACTTTGAGCAGTAGGGTATAAATAACTTCCACATGCTTAGCGTTTCAATAATGGAGCACTAGGCATAGATGGGTTAATTTATGAAGGAATAGAAGATGTGAACAGACCTACAACTGCTATTGAACTTGTATCAGTTTTCAGAAACCTCCCAACAAAGTGTAGGACTAAATGGCTTCATTGATTAATTCAGTGAAATATTAAAAGAAAAACTAATGCCAATCCTCATATCCTTCCAAAAAACTGAAGAGGAAGGAATACTTCCAAATTCATTTGTAGGCCAGCATTACCCCAGTACCAAAGCAAGACAGAGATGCCACAAAAAAAAACTATAGCTCAATATCCTTGATGAATGTAGATGAAAAATCCTCAGTGAAATACTAGCAGACTGATTCTAATAGCAAGGTAAAAGGATTAATACTCCATGACTAAGGGAGATTCATCCTTAGGATGCAAGGGTAGTTCAACATATGAAAATTAATAAATGTGATATACCATACTAACAGAATAAAGGAGAAAAATGACATGATCATCTCAATAGATGAAGAAGAGGCCTTTGGCAAAATTTAATACCCTTTCCCAGTAAGAACTCTATACAAACTAGGAATAGAAGGAAATTATTTCAGCATAATAAAGGCCCGTAGCTAACATACTCAGCAGTGAAAAAGTGACACTTTTTTCTCTTAAGATCAAGGAAAAAGACAAGGATGCCTACTCTTACCACTTCAGTATAGTACTGGAAATTCTTGACAGAGCAATTAGGCAAGAAAAGTAAACGCTATCCAAATCAAAAAGGAAGAAGTCAGTCTCTTTTTTGCAGATGACCATCTTATATGTATAGAAACTTTAAAGACACCACAAAAAAACTACTAGAATAAATTTAGTAAAGGTGGAGGATACAAAATAAGCACACAAGTCAGTTGCCTTTTTTTATTTTATTTTTTTTAAGGAGCTGTGGTGTGACCTCAGCTCACTGCCAGCCTCTGCCTCCTGGGTTCAAGTGATTCTCCTGCCTCAGCCTCCAGAGTAGTTGGAATTACAGGCACCCACCAGAATGCCTTGGTTGTTTTTGTATTTTTAGTAGAGACAGGATTTTACAATGTTGGCCAGGCTGATCTCAAACTTCTGACCTCAGGTGATCCACTCACCGCATCCTCCCAGAGTGTTGTGATTACAGGCATGAGCCACCACACCTGGTCATCAGTTGCCTTTTTTAAGCACTAACAATGAATTATCTGAAAAGGAAATTAGGAGAACAGTCCCATTTATATCGGCACCAAAAAGAATAAAATGCTTAGGAATAAGCTTAACCTTTCACCGTAGGTGAGAGACATACAGTACTGAGAACCATAAAACATGAAAGAAATTGGGCCTGGGTAACTTTGGGAGGCAGAGGCGGGTGGATTGCTTGAGGTCAGGAGTTTAAGACCAGCCTGATCAACATGGTGAAACCCCGTCTTTACTAAACAAAACTTAAAAATTAGCCAGGTATGGTGTCCCGTGCCTGTAGTTCCCGCTACTTGGGAAGCTGAGGCCGGAGAATTGCTTGAACCCAGGAGGATGAGGTGGCAGTGAAGAGATGCACCGCTGCACTCTAGCCTGGGTAACAGAGCAAGACTCCATCTCAAAAAAGAAATTAAAGACACAGTAGATCTTCATGGATTTGGAACACTTAATATTGTTAAATTGTCCATACAGATTGAGCATCTCAGATTTGATAATCTGAACTGCTGGCCAGACACAGTGGCTCATGCCTGTAATCCCAGCACTTTGGGAGGCCGAGGTGGGCAGATGACGAGGTTAGGAGTTCAAGACCAGCCTGGCCAACGTAGTGAAACCCTTTCTCTACTAAAAATACAAAAATAAGCAAGGCATGATGGCATGTGCCTGTAGGCCCAGCTACTTGGGAAGCCGAGGCAGGAGAATTGCTTGAACCTGGGAGGTGGAGGTTGCAGTGAGCTGAGATTGCACCACTGCACTCCATCTTGGGCAACAGAGTGAGACTTCATCTCAAAAAACAAAACAAAAAAAATTGAACCGCTATAAAATTTGAAACTTTCTGAGTATCAACCTGACTCAAAGGAAATGCTTGTTGGAGCATTTTGGATTTCAGATTTTCAGCTTTGGAATGTTCAAACAATGTTAAGTATAATGCAGATATTCTAAACTCCAAAACAGTTGTGATCTCAAGCTTTTCATCTGAGGGATATCCAGCCTGTATTGCAGAAAGTGGACTATAGATTCAATACAATCCCTCAAAATCCTGATGGAATTTTTTATTTTTTATTTTTTTTTTTATGAAAACAAAAAGCAATTCAGAAATTCATATGGAACTACAGATAGTCCTGGAATAGCCAAATCAGTCTTGGGAAAGAGTAAAGCTTAGAGGCATCATACTTTTTTTTTTTCTTTTTAGGGAGTCACACTCTGTTGCCCAGGCTGGAGTGCAGTGGTGTGATTGTAGTCTGCTGTAGCCTCTGCCTCCTGGGTTCATGTGATTCTCTTGCTTCAGCCTCCCAAATAGCTGGGATTACAGGTTTGCACCACCACCCCCAGCTAATTTTTTTTCTTTTTTCTTTTTTAGTAGAGACTGAGTTTCACCATATTGACCAGGCTGGTCTTGAATTCCTGACCTCAGGTGATCAACCAGCCTTGGCCTCCCAAGGTGCTGGGATTATAGGCATGAGCCACTGCGCCCAGCCAACATCATACTTCTTGATACCAAAATATTTTACAGAGCTACAGTAGCCAAAACAGTATGGGACTAGCATAAAGACATGCGTACAGAACAATGGAGCAGAATGGAGAGCCTACGAGTAATCCATGCAAATAATATGGTCAGCTGATCTTCAAGGGTGCCAAGAATGCACAATAGGGAAGGAATATTCTCCGCAACAAATGATGTTGAAAGAATTAGATATTCACATGCAAAAAGATGAAATTGTACCCCTATCTTTTACCGTACAAAGAAACTCAAAATGAATTAGAGACTTAGACATAAGACCAAAAATGAAAATCTCCTGGAAGAAAACATGAGGGGGAGTCTTCATGATGTCATTCTTAGCAATGATTTCATGGATGTGACATCAAAAGCATAGCCAACAACAAAAAATAGACAGCTGGGACTACATCAAACTAAAAAGCTTCTGTACAGCAAAGAAAAAATTGAGTGAAAGGAAATCTAAGGAGAAAATATTTGCAAAACCAAATAACTGATAAGGAATTAATCCCTAAAATATATAAGAAACTCCCACAACTGACAGTAAAAAAAAATCTACCCAATTAAAAAATGTGATAACTCAAAAAAGTGGCAACTCTACAGTCCAAATGATGTAGAAAAAATTAAAAATGTTTTTAAAATGTTCTAAGAACTTGAATAGACATTTCTCCAAAGAAAACATACAGATGGCCAACAGATTTATGAAAAAAAAGTTCAGTGTCGCTAGTCATCAGGGAAATGCAAATCAGAAGCCTATGAGATATCACTTCACACCTTTCAGGATGGCTGTCAAAAAAAAAAAGATGCTCACGCCTGTAATCCCAGCACTTTGGGAGCCCAACGTGGGTGGATCATGAGGTCAGGAGTTCAAGACCAACCTGACCAACATGGTGAAACCCTGTCTCTACTAAAAATACAAAAAAAAAAAAATTAGCTGGGTATGATGGCACACGCCTGTAATCCCAGCTACTCAGGAGACTGAGGCGGGAGAATTGCTTGAACCTGGGAGACCGAGGTCGCAGTGAGCCAAGACTGCAGCACTGCACTCCAGCCTGGGCAACAGAGTGAGACTCCCTCTCAAAAAAACAAACAAACAAAAAAAATGACAACAACAACAAAAAAAACTAGTGTTGGTGAGGATATGAATAAATTGAAATCCTTGCACATTGTTGGTGGGAATGGGTGCAGCCATTATGGAAAACTATGAATGTTCCTCACAAAATTAAAACACCATACGATTCAGCAATCCTACTTACTGGGCATTTATCCAAAAGAACTGAAATTGGGATCTTGAAGTTTTAGCATTCCTATGTTTATTGCAGCACTATTTACAGTAGCCATGAGAGGAAATAACTTAAATATTCATCAACAGATTAATGGATAAAGAAAATGTAGTACATGTATCTAATGGAATTCAGCTTTTAAAAACAAGGGTATGCTTCATATGCAACAACATAAATGAACATTGAGGACATTATGCTGTGTGAAATAAGCCAGTCACAGAAAGACATACACTGCATATTTCCATTTATATGAGGAATCTAAAATTGTTAGTTCCACTCATAATATGAGCTGTCTAAAATAGATTGGAAGTCAGAGTGGAATAGAGGTTACTAGGGGCTGGGAGGGAGGAGGAAATGGACATTTACTAATCAATGGGCGTAAAGTTTGAACTGAGCAAGATGAACAAACCCTAGAGATCTGTACAATGTACCTATAGTCAACAATAATGTATACTTAAAAATGTGTTAAGAGGGTAGGTCTCATGTTCTTGAATGTTAAAAGGTTTCATTGAACATGTACCATTAAAGTTGGACCTTTAAGGGGTGGTAAGATGAGTATAATCAGAGATAAAATGATTAAGCATTCAACAACTAGGAGGGTGTTAATAAAGCCAAGTCAGCTATTAGAAAGTACAGGGTTTAAGAAATAGTATACAGTGTATATGTGAAACAGTTTAAAATTTGGAAAGGTAAATAGGAAAATAATGTGAAAGGCCTTGAAATAAAGTCAAAGAGATACTGAATTTTGTTTGCTAAGTTGTGAAAAACTATTGAAGATTTTGGAGCTGACTTGGCACAGCTGTAACCTCCCTGGCAAGAAATGTAGCATGTCTGACATGTAATAGCCAATTCATATATTTGAGTGATACACTCTTACTGTTCTTTCTCCAGAGCCTCAAGAAATCTTTGGGGAAAATCTTAAAGCAGTTTAAGATTTTCCAGCTAGGTAGTGCTGGAATTTGACTGTGATATTACTGTATTGCTAATGAGATTTCTGCCAGAAAATAGTTTCCAAAAATAAAAAATACTGATCAAGCTCCAAGCCCTTAGCTTTTCTTTCTTTACTAAATGTTACAAGATTTTGAGTCAATATGAATACATGCTCTAATGTACATCTTCTTTACAGGTGTTAGTAAAATGGCCTTTCGCCATTTAATTGAGTTCACATATACAGCAAAATTAATGATACAAGGAGAAGAAGAAGCCAATGACGTATGGAAAGCAGCAGAGTTTCTACAAATGCTAGAAGCTATCAAAGCCCTTGAAGTCAGGTACTTATTTCTTTAATGGGGTTCAGATAGTCATATTCAGTCATGTTCATTCTGTTAGTGAAGAACTAAGAATATTTAATGATCTATAAAAAATCTTCTGGATACTGATTGTTCTTTCACTTGACTTTGATATCCTATTCATGTGTTAAAACTGCTAAGATTAAATAAAGTAGCATCTTTGGTATCTAATAAAATAAGTCTAGACAGCTTTTTAAGGATCTGGATCCCTATAAAATGTTTTGTTGGATTCAAGTTGTTGTTTGTACCAAGCCTTATTTTACGTAGGGTTTGGCTTACAAAGATTAACATAACACTATTTAAACAGGGAAATTGGTGGAAATAAATAGATCAAGTGGGAATAAGGAGATAATCATTTCATGTTAGAAGTATGATAGCCAAAAATGCATACCATAAGTCTGCATCGTAGATGGGCTAAATCTAGCTCTAAGAGCACATAGTTAAAAGAAAAAGAGTTTTCAGTTACATTATTCATTGTTAGAAGACCAGAACAAATCAATTGCTGAGGAGCCATTCCTAGTGTTAAAATTTCCCCTAAGAAGTATTAAGAAAACATTAGGCCAGGCCCAGTGGCTGACTCCTGTAATCTCAGCACTTCGGGAGGCTGAGGTGCATGGACGGCTTGATCCCAGGAGTTTGCAGCCAGCCTGGGCAACATGGTGAAACCCCATCTCTACAAAAAAATACAAGCATTAGCTGGGTGTGGTGGTGCACGCCTGTGATCCTCACTACTCAGGAGGCTGAGGTGGGAGGATCACCTAAGCCTGGCAAGGTTGTGGCTGCGGTAAGCTGTGATCACGCCACTGACTGCATAGCAGCCTGGGCAAGAGTGAGACCCTGTTTTTTGTTGCTGTTGTTTTGACATGGAGTCTTGCTCTGTTTTCCAGACTGGAGTGCAATGGTGCACTCTTGGCTCACTTGCAACCTCCGCCTCCCAGGTTCAAGCAATTCTCCTGCCTCAGCCTCCTGAGTAGCTGGGATTACAGGCAGTGCCACCATCCCTAGCAAATTTTTGTATTTTTAGTAGAGCCATGGGTTTCACCATGTTGCCCAAGCTGGTCTCGAACTCCCAATCTTAAGTGATCTGCCCACCTTAGCCTTCCAAAGTGCTGAGATTACAGGTGTGAGCCACCGTGCCTGGCTGGAGGAAAATTTTTTTAAAAGATAAAAATTTAGGTAACTTACTGAACTGCACTCATCCATAATATCATCTCTTAGTTTAACAGTTCAAGATTAAACTTTTCTGACAAGAGCTTGATATGTATATATATTCTTTGATTCTTAGCACCTGGCATATAACAGGTGTACAGGAAACATTTCTGAATAGATAGACAGATGCATGCATGCCAATTAAAACCAGATCAGTACTCTATTGCAGAGAGACCTGAGCATGGATGTCGAAATAGAGATGTGTTCTGAGGATATATACCTGATCAGGCCATCTCTTCTCAAAAAGATTAAAGGAAATATATATAGATAGGGTGATGTCAGATTTGTGGTTAAATCTTGAATGAAAGAATGTTCTGTGTGACCCTTTTGCTGCTTGTGGTAGTGAGTGGTATGTCAGTTTGGAGAGGTTCTTGGGAGCAGAACAGTGAAACGTTCTGTAACAGTGGCCTAAATTGGATTTGGGAAATATAATTGAGTTCATGTCATTGGGAGATGAAGTGAGACTCTGTCTTAAAAAAAAAAAAAAAAAGATTTTTGGTTTTTGTGTTTTTTTGAAAATTTTATTTATTTATTTTTTTTTTTTTTGAGATGGAGTCTCGCTCTGTCACCCAGGCTGGAGTGCAGTGGTGTGATCTCGGCTCACTGCAACCTCTGCCTCCCGGTTCAAGCAATTCTCTGCATCAAGCTCCTGAGTAGCTGAGATTACTGGTGTCTACCACCGTACCTGGCTAATTTTTTTGTATTTTTAGTAGAGATGGGGTTTCACCATCTTGGCCAGGCTGGTCTCGAACTCCTGACCTTGTGATCCATCCGTCTTGGCCTCCCAAAGTGCTGGTATTACAGGCGTGAGCCACTGGGCCTGGCCAAAGATTGGATATTTTTAAATAAGTTGTATTTAAATCCCACCCCCTACCTTCCCACCCCCTTTCTCTCTCTCAGACATGGTTTGTTTGAGTTTGGTTCGGTTTTGTTTTTTGAGGCAGGGTTTCACTCTGTCGCCCAGGCTGGAGTGCAGTGGCACTATCTTGGCTCACTGTAGACTCAATCTTCCATGCTCAAGAGATCTACCCACCGTAGCCTCCCAAGTAGCTGGGGCCACAGACACTTGCCACCATGCCTGGCTAATTTCTGTGATTTTTTGTAGAGACGGGGTTTCATCATGTTGCCCAGGCTAGTCTCGAACTCCAGGGATCAAGAGCTGTGCCCACCTCGGCTTCCCAAAGTGCTGGGATTATAGGCATAAACCACCATACCTGGCCAAACATGGTTTCTTTTTTTTTGACTTTGAAACTTTAAGTGCAGTGATCCAGGTTGGATTTTAAATCTTCTTAAAAGGAGCCACATCCGTGGACTGCACATGGTCCTCAAAAGCAGTGATCTGTTTCTCCAGCATATCTGTTCCAACTTTATCTTCAACTACATGCTGTGTTTGAAGTTTAATTCCCTATCCCACTGGAACTAGTTTAGATGAGCCAGACATGGTTTCTTACTGTTATTGGTTTAGTGACTTTCCTGGACTTCTGTTAAGTCCTCTCCTGTAATTCTGTACAGCCTATATTTTGAGTGTGTGGCCATTGAAGTCTCTGCTTAGGTAGTTTACTGAACAAAGTGATCATTGGATGGAAATTTTCTTAAATGTCCTAAATAATTAAGTCTCCACATTTATGTTGGGGAGCTGTCTTTGTAGGGTACAACATCAGTGTCCCATCAAGCAGTTTACAACTGCTTTTGCCTTTACTTCCTGTGTTAACAGAACCTCAAGGTCAGATAGAGATGAGAGTTTGCTAAGGTCTTTCCTGGACATCTATACAGCTCTGTGCATGTGCGTGGCCTTCTAGGTTCTCTGGCGTATGTCAGAGCTTTTTGTTGAGACAGAGTTTTGAGTTGCCCAGGCTGGAGTGCAATGGCACAATCTCAGCTCACTGCACCCTCTGCCTCCTGGGTTCAAGCGATTCTCCTTCCTCAGCCTCCCGAGTAGCTGAGATTACAGACGTCACCATGCCTGGCTAATTTTTTTTTATTTTTGGTAGAGACAGGATTTCACCGTGTATGTTGGCCAAGCTGGTCTGTAACTCCTGACCTCAGGTGATCCACCCCTCTCAGCTTCCCAAAGTCCTGAGATGACAGGCATGAGCCACTGTGCCCGGCCTGTCAGAGCTTTTTAAAGCCCCCTATGAACATCTCATTCTCCAGTTTTCCCTTTCAGTTTTTGTTCAGCTTCTTGATAGCCCAAACTTGTAATGCCATCACAGTAGCTGCAATGATAAACAGTTGCTGTTGATTGTTGTTTTTTTGGTTTGTTTTTTGAGACGGATTCTCACTCTGTTACCCAGACTGGAGTGCAGTGGTACGATCTCCACCTCCCCGGTTCAAGTGATTCTCTTGCCTCAGCATCCTTTGTAGCTGGGATTACAGGCTCCTGCCACTATATGCCTGGCTAATTTTTGTATTTTTAGTAGAGACAGGGTTTCACCATGTCACTCAGGCTGATCTGGAACTCCTGAGCTCAGGTAGCCTGCTGTGGCCTCCCAAAGTGCTGGGATTACAGGTGTGAGCCCCACCGCATCCGGCCGATTGTTTTTTGCAAATGCCTTGTGGTTAGGGCTATTGAAAAGTGAGCTCTGAGTCAGATGAAATCTCCAAATATTTTATCCTGTTTTAGATCTGTCTTTTACGGAAGTAGTATGTGTAAAGCTCTTAAAACAGTACCTGCCACATAATAACATGATTATGCATATGTTCTATTCATTTCTTGGATTGCCATCTGTCTGCTTGTTCGTTGGCAAAATCTTAGTGAAATCTTACTCATCTTTCTGGGCTCAGGTGAGAGCCAACAACCTGAAGCTTTTCCTCACTGAGTGAAGCAGGTTGACTTAGGTACTTCTATTATTCTGTATTTTTATCTTTTATATTTTCCATTACAACAATAATCATATTAGTGCTCCCACATTTCACATAGTGAAACCCTGTCTCTACTAAAAATACAAAAATTAGCCAGGCATGATGGTGTGTGTCTGTAGTCCCAGCTACTTTGGGGAAGCTGAGGGAGGAGAATCGCTTGAACCTGGGAGGTGGAGGTTGATACCAGACAAGTTGAGTTTGTCATTTAAAATGTGTTCCAACTGATGATACTATAAGTTGATCCTTAAGAAGAAAGTTATGGTAGAATTGGTATTGGAGCATTCCAAAGTGGGGTATTAAGTTCATATTAATGGAGCAAATGTTTGTCATCAAAGGAGTGACAGTAACCAAGAGCTTTATGGGAACTTAGTAGTGAAAACATATGATTTAACAGGCCAAACAATTTAGGAATAAAAATTATTTTAGTTGGACTGCATAAGGCAACCGTATAACTCTTTTGCAGTTACAGAAGGTGCATATCTTCTCACATATGCAGAAATAATTGTGGAATTATTTTTGGAATATAGTGTAAACATTTTGAACGACACTGAAAAAAAATTAGGACCTCATTTTGCTTTGCTGAAATTACATTATTGTTTACTTAAAACTGTGTGTAGACTGGGAATGGTGGCTTATGCCTGTAATCCTAGCACTTTGGGAGGCTGAAGCAGGCAGATCATCTGAGGTCAGGAGTTCGAGACCAGCCTGACCAATATGGTAAAACCCCATTTCTATTAAAAATACAAAAATTAGCCGGGGTTGGTGGTGTGTGCCTTTAGTCCCAGCTACTCAGGAGGCTGAGACAGGAGAATTGCTTGAACCCAGGTGGTGGAGGTTGCAGTAAGCCGAGATCTCACCATTGCACTCCAGCCTGGATGACAGAGCGAGACTCTGTCTCAAAAAAAACAAAAAACAACAACAACTGTATATGAGGTTTCTGTTGTTAGGAAGCTGCAGTTAACCTTGTAGATTCTTCCTCCCCAGGCTGTTGAGATGTAATTTACATGTAATACCATTTATTCATTTTAAATGTAGAGTTTGAATTTTGGTAATTTTATACAGTGATATAGACACCACAACAGTCAAGATCAGGGGAACACTTTTATCATTTTAGAAGCTTGTCTCATGATTCTTTGCAGTTGATCCTAGCCCCAGGCAATCATTGATCTGATTTTTATCACTGTAGTTTTCCCGTAGTGTACAGTACAAAGTTCATGTTTTACTTTATTTACCTTAGCATTGTGTTTTTGAGATTTGTCCATGTGGTTGTGGGTGTTATTTTGTTCCTTTTCATTGCTGAGTAGTATTCCACAGTGTGGGTATACTACAATTTGTTTTTCTGATGACTTTGGATTTTTTTTAGTTTTTGTCTGTTAGAATAATGCTGCTGTATACAGATCTTTGAGTGGATATGTGTTTTCCTTTCTCTGAGTAAACATCTAGAAGTGGAATAGAGCTTAGTTATTTGGTGTACGTTTAACTTTGGAAAACAGTTTTGACAGTTTTTTTTAAAAAGTGGTTTTGTGTGCTGGGCATGGTGGCTTATGCCTTTAATCCTAGCACTTTGGGAGGCTAAGGCAGGAGCATCCCTTGATCCCAGGAGTTCAAGATCAGCCTGGGCAACATGGTAAGACCCTATCTTTACAAAAAAAAAATGTTTAGCTGGGTGTGGTGGCACATGCCTGTAGTCCCAGCTACTTGGGGAGCTGAGGTAGGAGAACTGCTTGAGCTCAGGAGGCTGAGGCTGCATTGATCGTGTCGCTGCACTCCAGCCTGTGCAACAGAGCGAGACTCAATCTCAAAAGAAAAAAATGGTGGTTTTATTATTTACATTTTTGCTGAAACACAACCACTTATGCCCTGTCTTCACCAACACTTGATATTGTTAAGGTTTTTTTTTTAAACTTGAGGTCAGGAGTTGGCAAACATTTTATTAAAGGGAGATAAGTATTTAGACTTACATGCCATATAGTTTCCGTTGCAGTTACTCAGATCTGCTGTTGTAGCAAGGCAGCTATAGACAGCATGTAAATGGTTGGGTTTAGCTATGTTTTAATAAGACTTTGTCGACATAAAACGGGCTACCATTAGGCCAGAGTTCTCTGACTCCTGCTTTAGGCATTCTAATTGGGTATATAGTAGTATGTTATTGTAGTTTTAATATTTTAAAATCTTTAATAAGGTATAATGTACAATAAGCTGCACATATTAAATAATACAATTTGATGACTTTTAGCCTACATGTACATTCCTGTGAAGCCGTTAGCACAAACATTGATAATCACATCCATCACTCTCCAGTTTCCTTGTGTAATTTTGTAATCTATTTCTCTCTCCCTATTCCTATCTTAATCCCTACAATTTTATGTACATGTAATGGTATGGTAGTGCTTGTCTAATTTCTTTCATTTACCATAATTATTTTGAAATTTATGCTGGGCGTGGTCACTCACGCCTGCAATCCCAGCAGTTTGGGAGGCTGAGGCAGGTGAATCACCTGAGGTCAGGAGTTGAAGACCATCCTGGCCAACATGGTGAAACCCCATCTCTACAAAAAATAGCCGGGCATCATGGTGGATTCCCCAGCTACTTGGGAGGCTGAAGGGGGAGAATCACTTGAACCCAGGAGGCAAAGGCTGCAGTGACCTGAGATCGTCCCATTGCACTCCAGCCTGGGAGACAGAGCGAGACTCCATCTCAAAAAAAAAAAAAAAAGCAGGGTGCGATGGTTCACGCCTGTAATCCCAGCACTTTGGGAGGCTGAGGTAGGTGGATCACGAGGTCACGAGTTCAAGACCAGCCTGGCCAAGATGGTGAAACCCCGTCTCTACTAAAAATGTAAAAATTAGCCTATTGCAGCAGCAGGCACCTGTGATCCTAGGTTACTCAGGACGCTGAGGCAGGAGAATCGCTTGAACCAGTGGGGGTGGAGGTTGCAGTGAGCCGAGGTTGCGCCACTGCACTCCAGCCTGGGCAACAGAGTGAGACTGTCTCAAAAAGAAAAAAGAAATTCATGTCATATATATTATTGTGTATCAGTAGGTAATTCTTTTTCCTGCTAAGTATTATTCCATTGTATGGATATATCACAATTTGTTGATTCACCTGTTGATGGACATTTAGGTTGTTTTAAATTTTGGGCTATTACAAATAAAGTGGTTATGAACATCTGTAATGAGTTTTTGGAATATGCTTTCATATTTTTGGTAGATAACTCTTAGTAGAGTAACTGGCTTGTATGGTAAATACATGTTTAATATTTTAAGATACTGCCAGACTCTTTTTCAAAATAGTTGTGCCATTTTACATTTCATTCTGCAGTCTATCAATACTCCAATTTCTTCATAGCCTTGTTAGTACTTCATATGGTCAGACTTTTTTATTTTAGTCAGGCTGGTGGGTATATAATGGTTTAAATTTGTGTCTTTCTAATGACTAATGGTGTTGAATATTTTTTAATGTGCCCTTTTGCCATCTGTTTGTCTTCCTTGGCATGGTGCCTGTACAAATCTTTTGCCTATTTTTTTAAATGGGGTCATTGTCAGAACTGAGTGGGGGCAGCATTGTGGGGGTCTGAGATTTTATCCTATTTGCAAGCTAGTAACTTAGCCAATCAGTTTCATGGATGCTGGCAAAAGACATAAGACTCTTGAGTCAGAGATAAAAGGGCCTGATTACTTAGAGCAAAGAAAGCAGCGTGAGTTCCATGTTTCTGTCAGTTTATCTTGCCCCCATCCCCCTAGTCCCTCAGGGGTGACACAGGGTCTAGGTGTGTACCGTGCTCACAGTTGTTTGCATCACAGTTGAGGAATTGTGAGCTTTGGGAAACTCAGATCTTTTATAATGAGCTGCAAGCAAACCTGCCCAACCTTTGCCCAAGAAGAAATATTATACTGGACAAGAAATAAACCTACCCTCCGTTCTGGAAGAGGACAGGCTCTTGTCTTCCAAAGCTCTTTGCTGTACAGATAACTGAAAAGATAGTACAAAATAAAATGCTGTCAATGCCTTTGTTTATAAGACATGCAGAAACAGGATCCATGGAGAGTCGTCTTGTTCCATATCCTGGTTTCTGTATTCTGGCTGGTGATGAATTTTTCCCATAAGTACAGCACTCCTTCAGCCACTCTGATTGATCTGACCATAGGGATCAGGGCCTGGCCTGGGGAGGTGGCTCACGCCTGTAATCCCAGCACTTTGGGATGGGAGGCCGAAGCGGGTGGATCATCTGAGGTTAGGAGTTCGAGACCAGCCTGATTACCATGGTGAAACTCCGTTTGTACTAAAAATACAAAAAAAAATTAGACTGGTGTGGTGGCACGCACCTGTAATCCCAGCTAGTCAGGAGGTTGAGGCAGGAGAATTCGGAGATTGCAGTGAGCGGAGATCACATCATTGCACTCTGGCTTGGGCAATAAGAGCGAAACTGCATCTGAAAACCCCCCAAAAAATAGGGAATAGGACCTAATCTGTTCAGTTTTTCTCATACTGGGTTTATTTAAATATTTATTGAAGTCAGCGGAACTTCAAGCAGCAGGATTTGGCCACTCTGCCGTGTTGACCTTAATTATATACCCACCCCATAAGGTTCATCCTGGATTAACAGGTGCCTTTCAGTTTCTGTATTGACGTTTCCACTTAGCCCTGGGCATTAATCTAAGTATAGCAAGATGTTTTAGCAAGTATACAGGCTCCACATTGTCCCATAGGGAGGATGTCTACTAGGGCAAGTTTGTCATTCGTAATAAACCTGGCCAGTGGCTTAAAGCTGACATAAATGTCTTCCAGAGCCCAAGTAGTATCAGTGATCACATCAGCGTAAGTCATGCATAAATGTTGTTAACGCTTTTTTTTTCTTGAGGTGGAGTTTCCCTCTTGTTGCCCAGGCTGGAGTGTAATGGCACCATCTCAGCTCACTGCAACCTCTGCCTCCCGGGTTCAAACGATTCTCCTGCCTCTGCCCCGCGAGTAGCTGGGATTACAGGCATGCTCCACCATGCCTGGCTAACTTTGTATTTTTAGTAGAGATGAGGTTTGTTCATGTTGATCAGGCTGGTCTTGAACTTCAGACCGCAGGTGATCCGCCCGCCTCAGCCTCCCAAAGTGCTGGGATTACAGGCATGAGCCACCGTGCCCAACGTGTACCACCTTTTTTTTTTTTTTTTGAGACAGAGTTTCACTCTTGTTGCCCAGGCTGGAGTACAGTGGCACGATCTCGGCTCACCACATCCTCCACCTCCCAGGTTGAAGCTATTCTCCTGCCTTAGTCTCCCAAGTAGCTGGGATTACAGGCATGTACCACTACACACAGCTAATTTTGGTATTTTTTAGTAGAGATGGGGTTTCACCATGTTGGTCAGGCTGGTCTCGAACTCCTGCCCTCGTGATCCGCCCACCTCATCCTCCCAAAGTGCTAGGATTACAGGCGTGAGCTATTGTGCCCTGCTCTGTACCACTTTTAAAAATTAGATTAATCCCATTTTTAGAAAAAACTGCCCACAGGATGTGCATAAGTAAGTCAGTTATTACTCTAGGAAGCTTTCCTTTGAGAATTTCTAACCAAGAGTAGCCTTATTTTAGAAACCTCAACAGTAATCCAAGGGCTGCTTGATCTTCCTTAAACACTCAGTGGTCTCCTAGAACCACCTCTTAGGTTTAAGTAATCTTTTTTTTTTTTAAGCTTTTTTTTTTTTTTGGAGACAGAATCTTGCTCTGTCACCCAGGCTGGAGTGCAGTGGCACAGTCTTGGATCACTGCAATCTCCGCCTCCTGGGCTCAAGTGATACTCCTGCCTCAGCCCACCGAGTAGCTGGGATTACAGGCACCCACCACAATGTCTGGCTAGTTTTTGTATTTTTAGTAGAAACGGGGTTTTGCCATGTTGGCAAGACGGGACTCGAACTCCAGACCCCAGGTGACACACCTGCCTTGGCGCCCCAAAGTGCTGGGATTACAGGCATGAGCTACCGTGCCTGACAAGTCACATTGTATTTTTGTGAGGCAAGGAAATTAGTACCTGGCTTCCATATAAGAAGTAGTCCCAGGGTCACATAGAAACCCTGGAAGGAAAGTACTATTTGCTATTGTTTGTGCCTCCAAAATAGGACCTACATTAGTGTAGAGTCACAGGTTGACATGGCCTACAATGTAGTCTGCTTTCCCAGTTCAGTTAGAATGACTGAGTCTAGTTCTGGTTTTCGGAGGGACTGTGAGGACAGCTAGTTGAGTCTGTCCTATTTATATATACGTATAGAAATATATATGATAGGCTGGGCGCAGTGGCTCAAGCCTGTAATCCCAGCACTTTGGGAGGCCGAGGCGGGTGGATCACAAGGTCAAGAGATCGAGACCATCCTGGTCAACATGGTGAAACCCCGTTCCTACTAAAAATACAAAAAATTAGCTGGGCATGGTGGTGCGTGCCTGTAATCCCAGCTACTCAGGAGGCTGAGGCAGGAGAATTGCCTGAACCCAGGAGGCGGTGGTTGCGGTGAGCCGAGATCGCGCCATTGCACTCCAGCCTGGGTAACAAGAGCGAAACTCCGTCTCAAAAAAAAAAGAAATATATATGATATATGATATCAGATATATCACATATCTGCTATATATATGATATATATTACATATATCAGATACATATCTGATACATATATCTGAAATATATATATGATATATATATATATATCTCATATATATGAGATGGAGTCTCGGTTGCCCAGGCTGGAGTGCAGTGGTATGATCTTGGCTCACTGCATCTCCCTCCCAGGTTCAAGCACTTCTCCTGCCTCACTCTCCCCAGTAGCTGACACTACAGGCACGTGCCACCAGGCCCAGCTAGTTTTTGATATTTTTAATAGAGATGGGGTTTCACCATGTTGGCCAGACTGGTCTCCAACTCCTGCCCTCAGGTGATCCGACCACGTCAGCCTCCCAAAGTAGCTGAGATAAGTGCCACCATGCCCAGCTAATCTTTTTAAATTTTTTGTAGAGATGGGATCTTACTATGTGTTCCATGCTGGTCTTGAACTCCTGGATTCAAGTGATCCTCCTACCTCACCCTCCCAAAGTGCTGAAATTATAGGTGTGAGTCACCATGCCCAGCTTGACAAAGATTATTATCCCTGCCTGCCCCATATCTTCTGGAGTCTAAGATGTTTCTCTCCCTAGATGGCAAGGTTGTCATTCCTTCTTCACCTCTTTTTCAATCATCCCCTCCTCTTATCCAGACCTTTCATCTGGTATGGTCAGGTGCAAGAAGGACAAGGACATTTAAAACTGAGACCCATTATGTTTCCCACTTTGGTTCACATGGGCCATAATAAGTGAGTATCCTTGGCAAGCAGTGAATTCAGTCATGTGGTCAGTGTTCTTATAAGATGATGTTACTCCATTAACAGAATCCAGATGGCTGAACTAGAATGAAGTGTGAATTTCCTAAGCCTGATTTTGACCAGGCTGTCACCTGGAAGAGGTACCAGGTTGTCCCAGGATTATTGTTGGGGGAAAGAAAATGTTTAAGAATGTTCAGGGCGGGCCATGTGCAGTGGCTCACGCCAGCAGTTTGGGAGGCCGAGGCAGATGGATCACCTGAGATCAGGAGTTCGAGACCAGTCTGACCAACATGGTGAAACCCTGTCTCTACTAAAAAACAAAACAAAACAAAACAAAAAACAAAATAACCTGAGCATGGTAGCACATGCCTGTAATCCCAGCTACTTGGGAGGCTGAGGCAGGAGAATCAGTTGAACCTGAAAGGCAGAGGTTGCAGTGAGCTGAGATCATACCATTGCACTCTAGCCTGGGCAACAAGAGTGAAACTCCATCTCAAAAAAGATATATAATGTTCAGGGCAGAGTCATACTTTTTCAAATTAGGTTTAGATAACTCCCCCCGCCTCTTTTGTCTTCATCATCCAGGAAGCAACCAAGAAGAGATGATCCCTTTCTAGGGACAACTAGAATCAGTGATCAAACTGCTTTATTCAGATTTTTGGACAAAGAAGGTGAGGGAAGTAGAGTTAGAAATCATTTTGAGTCATTGAGAAAGGTGTTGCCATACTCAACAAGATACTGAGTATCTATGGATGGTAGCATGAAAGGTCCATCAATATCTTGACTGTTAACCAATTACTGATTAGCTTTTGTGGTTATTTGTGTGTGTATGATAAAGGTAAGCCATTATCAGACTGCAGATGATCTAGAAAGGGGAACATATGACATAGATTAGTTTCAAGAGCCACAGTGGTGTGGCCAGAACTAGCTGATGAGACTGGAACAGCAACAGTGTAACCTAAGGAAGTGTCGCAATGGTGAAGCACCACTGATAGCCCTGCAGTGGGGTCACAGCTCCAGTGTAGTCAGTCTGCAGGGAACAGTCAGAAACAATGCCCTGTGTTTTCTGGTCCTTTACTACAAGACAAGCAGACCAAGTTGTAGCAGGTGTCACAAGTCTGACGTAACAGTGGCAAACTTCTGCATAATAATCGTAGGGTCCTCTAATTTGTGCCCAGTCTCTAATGGTGGTGGATATATTACCATATCCAGAGTAATGTTGGCTCTAGGCTTCATTAGTGGCAATCTGGGCAGTGCAGGCTTAGCAGCTTGATTCCAGTTCATCTCATTAGAGAATAGTCCGTTAGCATGCACATCTAAATGAGTGACCCAGATAGTTCTAGCAGCATGTGCTGTTTTTTCCACAGTTGTGGCTCCAGAGGCATGGATGTCTTTAATCTGCCAAGTCTTCCAAGTAGTAGACTAAACAGCTAGACCACTGGCAACAACGTAAGTGCCAGTAAAAATATAGCAAGATAATTTGGGGGAATGTTGACCAGAGTCATGAGGACAGCCTTGACTTCCGCCCACTGAGCAGAGTGACCATGCTTCGGGTTTTCATTTTTGGTACTGAGGCTGAGCACTTGCAGCAGCCCAGTAAACACCATCAAATTTCAGCTTAGCTAAACTATCAGTGAATTAAGGGCTCCGTTAATCTAGTGACTTCGCTTTGTGCAACAGTTGGGGAGCTGCTACTTTTTCATGATGACCAAGGGGCCCACTGCTTTCTTAAGTATATCATTTCTATTTAACAAGTGACACTTGGTGGGCATTTCTCACCTTGTTAGTCATGAAGTCTGAGTTGACTCACCCCCAAATGGGAATATCAGGCTGGAGAACCTCAGGGTCTGCATGGGTGGTTAGGGATCAGTTTCAGCAAGAGCCCAACGGCAAGCTAATATTTTTTTCTCAGATTTGGTGTACCTTGGGAACTGTGTCAGGGGGTCAGCAAGTCCAAAACCCAAAGAATAACCTTTGGGTAGAGGCTGCTTCCCTTGGCCAGAAGCTCTAATCTGCAGAAGCATCAGGCTCAGACTAGTAGCTCAAAGCGTTCATTAGAGTTGTGGGGCCCTAAAGATAGAGAGAATACACTGCAGTTCAATGGTTAACTTCTAGAGCAGCCTGCTGGTTGGAGCCCCACTTAAGAGGTTGCTGATTTGCTTGCAGGTTAGCTGATACAAAGGAGATAGTAGAATGCCTAAGTAAGGCACATACTGTCTAGCACCCAAAGACTCCAATAGGATGCTGGGCTTCATTTTTGTTGGGAGGAGAGAGGGTAGGAGAAGAAACTGTTTTTTTTTTGACTGCTTGATGGATTGAGTGTTGTGAATCTATCTTTATAAACATTACCTGACGAGTAGGCCTCTGAAATTTGATAGGGTTTATCAGCAACCCCTGCTGATGGAGGCGTGGTAACACTGCAGTCAGGGCCTTTGAGACTGAGACATCTGACTTACCAATCAATAGGATATCATTATTATAACCTAAACTAGACATCAGAAAATAGAGACACTGCATTAAATCTTGACCTCACCACTAATGACAAATGTCAGGGAGATTTGCTCCACTGTTCTGTTAGCTTTTCTTCCCGGTTGGGGTGATTCCCTCTGGTACTTACGGGATGAAGAAGTGTAAATGCACTTTTATGCTACATTCATATGTTGTAGCAACAACAGTATACATAGAATCAGCCCTACCACAAGGTCAGGATAGCTTCCCTTTCCTGCTGTGAACCATGCCCAATCCCCATCAGTTAAATGCAAGTTCATCCTCTCCCCATGGAAAAGTGGTAAGGTGAGTTTGGCACTTTAACCTGACATAGCCATAGAAGTGTGAGTCCTCCCATTCCTGAGTGTTCCCCAGGATACTTGGATGAGTATATTCTTTTCAGTCCCCCTTGGGGCTAGGGAGAATTTGGCTCCACTTCTAATTATATTTCTCCTAAAGACACTGAAGTCAAAGAAGATGGGAAAGGAGAGGGTAGAAGAGGAGGAGTTGTGGAGGGAGAAAAGTGACTTCGTGCCGGTAAGGCACATTTACTTTTGATTTCAAGCATCACAGAAACTGGCATGTGGCTTGACTAAACAAACTTCCGGTGTTTTCAGCCCACCTCAGTCAGTGCAATGTCGTCCCTACTGACACCCATCTATTTCAGCTTCGGGGATTCCTTGATTCATCAGTCCCCTCCGTATTACTTTCTATTTGCGGTTATTAGGTTTATGTCTTTTGACTTGACTCGGGTTTGACTTGGACAGTAATGACTAAAGAGTACACGTTGGTTGGGCATGGTGGCTCACGCCTGTGATTCTAGAACTTTGGGAGGCACAGGTGGGAGGATCACTTGAGCGCAGGAGTTTGAGACCAGTCTGGGCAATATAGTGAGACCTCATCTCTCTCCTCCCCACCAAAAAGTTAAAAAATACGTCTTAATTCTGGACACTGCTGCTCTGTCATTCTTTTGCTTGATTTTAACATAAAGGTTAGGGAGCTTTTCAGCAGCGCTGACCACAAGAATTCATATTACTTTGGATCCTTTTCTCATTCCCCAGTGAGAATCTTCATCAGCATTATAAACCCAGTTGGACTGGAAGGCTCTGTCTAGTCAGTATCTTATCTATGGTTTCCCATAGGAGTTTGTCTCAAAGACATCTTTCAAAGAGGGCCTTTATAGAAGCCAAGACTGACTGCAAAAAAACTTGGAAAACTTTTACTGTCCTCTCCAAATGAATCATAGGTGGGCATGATAAACTGTAGGAAGGACTGAACCCAAAGCTGTCCCAGCTGTTATTCTTCTTCCTTAATAAGCATTATGTTCTTCCCTCATCTCCCATGTGAACCATCCAAAGTTGTGATTCACCTGGCTTCTGCCAATAGCCATCAAAAATTTCCCTTCTTTTACATTCAGTGTAGGTGCATATTATTGTAACTTGTCTGAAAAGAAGCAGAACCTTCTGTCCCACCCACCCATTTCTTTTTTTTTTTTTCTTTTTAAATAAGATGGGGTTTCACCCTGATAGCCAAGCTGGTCTTGAACTCCCGACCTCAGGTGATCCACCCACCTGAGCCTCCCAAAGTGCTAGGATTACAGGCATGAGCCACTGCGCCCGGCCCACCCACCCATTTCTAATGGATCTTAGTATGGGTGTCACCATGAGGCAGACATGGTACCAGATTGTTGAAAGAGTCTCTGTTTCCCCCACAGAAAAGTTTGCAGAACCAGGGCAGCATTGCAACAGCTGTTCTTGAACTTGCTGCCCAATACTCTTCCTGCAACCACCTTCCAAATTGTTCTTCATTAATAAGTACTTTTGTTTCCTAAAGCTACTACTGTAACAAAGTACCATAAACTGAGTGGCTTTAAACGACAGAAGTGTGTTGTTTCTCTGAAATTTAGCCTTAGTTCTGAAGGCAAATTTCAGAAATCAAGGTATTCTTAGTGCCATGATCCCTCCCGAGACCCTAAGTGGAGCATCCCTCTTCTAGCTTTTGGCTAAAAGGCATTTCTTGGCTTATGGTAGCAGAACTCCAGTGCCTGCCTTCATCTTCACATTGCCTTCTTCTCTGTCTTCATAATGGCTTTCTTCTGTGTCCAGGTTTCTTTTTCCTTGTCCCTTCTTTATTTCTCCTGCCTCAGCCTCCCAAGTAGCTGGGATTACATGCATGTCCTACCATGCCCAGCTAATTTTTGTATTTTTAGTAGAGATGGGGTTTCTCCATGATGGTCAGCCTAGTCTTAAACTCCCGACCTCAGGTGATCCTCCTGCCTTGGCCTCCCAAAGTGCTGGGATTATAGGTGTGAGCCACTGCACCTGGACAGACCTCAGCTTAATTCAGTTATATCTGCAGACTTATTTCCAAATACAGTCACATTCATAGATATTAGGGGACAAGACTTCAGCATATCTTTTGCGGGGACACAATTCAACCCATAGTAATAGGCAATAAAGTAGAGGATTATTTATTGCTCTTTTGCCTACAGTGTAGTCAACATGTTTACTGCTGGTTCTGGTAGACTTTTCTCAAATCCGATCACTTGCTCTGGGATGTCTTATCCTTCCTTTTCCAGAACGCCATTTTTTTTTCAACATCTTATCCTCAATGCCAAACAGCTGGCAAGAGCTGTGAGGGATCTGAGATTTTACTCTACTTGCAAGCCTACGTGTTTTCCTGCCACAGTGTCATGGATGCTGGAAGAAGATACAAGACTTCTGAATCAGAAATAAAGGACTTTATTACTCTCTATATAGCAAGCAGTATAAATTTGTTTTTTTGTTCTTTTGTTTTAGGTTTTTTTTTTTTTTTTTTTTTTTTTTTTTTTTTTTTTTTTTTT